>NW_004443951.1:25101158-25112193 GCF_000243295.1 Trichechus manatus latirostris | reverse complement strand
AGGGGGCCTGAGCCCCGCCGCCAGCTCCGCCCCCGCGCCATGGCGGCTCGCGCGCCCCCCGCCGCACCTGCGGCGGAGGACCCTGGGGGTCCGGCCGGACCCCTACGCAGGAAGAAGTCCCGCTCCGGTCCGTCCGGCCTCCGCCGCGCCTTCAGCTGGCTGTGGGGCAAGAAGCGCAAGAAGAAGGCAGCGGGGGCCGAGGGCGCCGAACCAGCCGCCCCCCGGGCCAAGAAGGCAGACGACAAGGGCAGGAAGGCAAAGGGCAGAGGCCGAGGTAAGGCGGCTGGCACCTGGGCTGGGCGCCGCGCGGCGCCGAGGGTGCGGCCGGAGTGGCTTGCTGGGGCTCCAGGACGTGTTGGAGGAGGGCGACTCCCTAGGTGTTGCTGCTGGGGGTACAATGAGCCACGGGATCCGCCCAGGCACTCCTGCCCCCTGCCACCACCCTAGAACTTCCCAACACAGTCTTGCCCCGCTTTCAGGGGAGGGGACCCCCGGCTGGGCAGGGATCCCCTGGTTTAATCAGGAAGTGCTGGCAGTCTGGCTGGTGGGGCGGTGAGGTAATCCTCCTCCCCCAGGCTCATCCCAGGTCCAGCCCCCTGCTGAGTCAGGGGGTCAGAGACTTGACTGGTGCGGGGCCAATGGGAGAGGCAGGTGGCCGTGGGTGGGTCTCTGGATCTGGAAAATCAACTGTATTCAAAAGGGGTTTCAGACCCCTAAGTGGGTCTGATTTCCAGCCCCACAGAGAACCCAGCATGGAGCATAGAATGCTTTAGATTCTTAACAGTGCCAGCTTTTCTTACCTGGCCCCCCTCACCACTCACCTGGGCCAAACCACAAACATCCATCTCCTGGGGTGGTGAGTTCACGGACTTGAACCATCCGCCGCCGTGCCCCCCCATCACTCCATCCCCCAACCCTGGTAGAACCCACATAAAATGCTAGTGTTAGAAGTGTGCTTACAGATGAGGGAAACTGAGGCTAAAGTAAATAGAAAGGCTGTACCTGGGCTGCGGTGGGGACTTAAGTAGGAGCCTCTGGGCTCACCCCCTGGCCTGATGGATGGGCAGCCTGAGGCTGACCTGATCCATCCCTGCTGGAACCACTTTTCTTTGGGCCACTTGCTTGGTTCTCTCATTTTCCCCTTTGTTCCCTGCCTCCCATTGGCGGGGAGAGGGCATGAGGCTCAGCAAGAGGGTGGAGCCCCCTTAGGGCTTGGTGTCCCCAGCAGTCTACCTACCTACCAGCACTGGTGAGGAAATGGCGTTGTGTGCAGGGCCCATCCCGTGACGCCTATGTTTACCCTCCCAGTGTCCTTTAACCACCTCCTCTGGAGAATTAGAAGGAACACTTTAGGGGTTAGGAAGAGGGTGAAAAAGCCTCTTGCGTGATGGCATCCAGCCTGGTCTTCCTTTTGGAAAAGGGCCCTGCTCCCCTGCAGCCCAGATACAAGTAGAAGTCTGGGTGCTGGGGCTGGAGTGGCTGGGCCAGGCTCTGAGTGGGGTTTGGGTGAGGGGTTCTGCCCAGGGCTCTGCAGTCCCCACAGGAAGTGGAGTCTGGCCCAGGGTTGCCCCATCAGTCTGAAGTCACCCCCATCTCATGAAAGAGGGATCGCATCAGAATTGCAGCAGGATGGATTGTGGTCACACTGTCAGGATTGGCAGGCAGAGGGCTAGTGGAGTACCCCAGGGAGTGGACCCTCTTCTCCTGAGAGAATAGTCTGGAGGCAAGGGGCTGGAAAAACTGACCTGAAGGTCCCTGCTCCAGCAGCCTGGATTTGGGGTCATTGGGTCAGTGACGAGGCCTCCCCCTGCCCTGTGTCTGGTATCGGGTGGCACTGGGCTTTCTGGGCAGCAGGCTGGCCTGATTTGAGCCCACGTGTGTGGGTAACACCTCCCTGCCCCTGACTGTTGTTTCCCCAGGTCTGAAGGAGACCCGGGGTACGACTGGAGGAAGTCCTGCTCCCTTTTGCTCCAGCCTCCCATTATTCCAATTGTTTCCTTGTCACCCGCCTAGCCCAACTTCTTTTCTGTTTGTTAAGAGAAATAAATCCGATCTCTCTAATCTCCGCTGGCACCGCTGGCCGGGAGTGAAAGCTTGAACAAGGCTTAACTCTTTCTGGGGAGAATGTTCAGAATGGAGATTGGGGAAGGTGGGGGTGGGTGGGGGGATAGAACATTCCTGGGAGGCCAGGGGTCCTTGGGGGAGATCGCTGTCCAAACTGGGATTTAAACCCAGATTATCTGCCTCCAGAACTGGCACTGGCTTCATGACTCTCCCAAAGACACAGAGCAAGGGGGTAAGGCTTAAAGGTCTTATCATCCAGCCCACTCTACAGATGGGAAAATTCAGGCCCAGAGGGAAATGAGAGAACCTGATAGAGCAGGAAGAGTATCAGAGCCAGGCAAATGGGAGTTTAAATTCTGGCTCAGCGACTAGAAAGCTCTGTGACATCAGAGAAGTCATTTCCTTTCTAGGGGCTTGCTGATTGCATTACTGTCTCATGCGGCAGAGAGGGTACCTTCTCACAAGGGTAACCCTCTGGCTGGACATTGTCTTGATGGGTCTGTGACCTTTCTGTCTCTCCAAGATTCTTACAGAGAGGATGTGAAAATTATATGAAAGTGAAGTCACTCACCATAGATATGCAAGCAGTTGCTATTATTGTATTTATGAGTTTAATCACCTGAACTCTAAGGACCCTGTTGGGGAAAGAACTGGGCTGTAGTCAGAACAACTTTGCTGCCCTGGTCTGCCCCTTTCAAGCCACATGACACAGGCAGGTTTCCTTATCTGTAAAATAGGGGTAATAAATCCTGGCTTTACAGGGGTGTTTCAAGGATCAGAGGAGGCCCTGGTGGTGCAGTGGTTAAAGTGCTTGGCTGCTAACTGAAAGACTGGCTGGCTGTTCGAACCCACCAGCTGCTCTGCAGGTGAAAGACGTGGCGGTCTGCTTCCATAAAGATTTACAGCCTCGGAAGCCCTATGGGGCAGTTCTACTCTGTCCTATAGCATCACTGTGAGTTGGAATCGACTCAACAGCAGTGGGTTTGGTTTGGTTTTTGGTTTTCAAGGATCATATGAGATAACAGACATGTAAGTACTTTGTGAACTGTGGAGCATGGTCCAGATGGCAGCAAATTTCTCCTATTGTGATGCTGAGGGCCTGGGCATTAATTAGGTTCATCCAGATTGATGTTTAGAAAACAACTCACATCACATATCAGACACTGTGATGACGATTATCATTAAGGGGGATCACAGAAAGTGGAATCTTACCTTTGTCTGATGGGAGGACTCGGCCATAAGAAAAAGTAAAAAAACAAAACAGGAATCCATATTTTCCAGAAATACCAACTGGAATCTAGACAAGTTGTGGGGAGGAAGTGTTTCTGGGAAAGATGCCAGGACTGGAGCCCGGGAGATAACCAGGGGAGGCTTTCTGGAAGAGGTGAGCAGAGTGCGGGAGGAGGGCAGGATTCTGGCTGATGTGAAGGAGAAGTAACATGAAGGCTGCTATGTGCCAGGCATTTTCATCAATGTCTTCCTTTGTCCTCACAACAATCTGTGAGGTAGGCAGTTATCACCCTTTATACCTGTTGCCATCAAGTTGATTCCGACTCATAGCGACCCTGTAGGACAGAGTAGAACTGCCCCATAGGGTTTCCAAGGAGCGGCTGGTGGATTCAAACTGCCAGCCTCTTTGTTAGCCAAGCTTTTAACCACTGCACCACTAGGGCTTCCTATCACCCTTTATAGGTGAGAAAAACAGGCCCAGAGGGTGAAAGTAAGTTGCTCAAGGTCACTCAGCTTCATTCATTTGAAAAAGATGTATTATCTACTATATAGTGCCAGGCACTGTTCAAGGTGATGAGGACACCTAGGGACAAGACAGGTAAGGTCCCCGCCCACGTGGAAGTGATGTTCACAGCGGGGCAGTGTCAGAGCCACTTGTTCCGCCTCCAAAGGCACACTCCTTCCAAACAAAACAGTGTGATGTTGGATGTGTTTCTGACTATACCCAAACCAGTTGCTCTAGAGTCCAACTCATGGCGACTCCGTGTGTGTGTCAGAGTAGAACTGCACTCCATAGGATTTTCAAGGCTGTGAACTTTCAGAAGGAGATCATCAGGCCTTTCTTCTGAGGCTCCTCTGGGTGAGCCTGAACCACCAACCTTTTGGTTAGTAGTCCAGTGCTTAGCTGTTTGTACCACCTAGGGACTCCTTGTTTCAGACTATGGAGGAGATTAATCACTGTAGAGTCTTGGACAGGATAAGCTCAGGGACAGGGGGCAGGCATCTCTCCTGAGGGTTTCTCTTGGGCAGTAGAAGGTGTCCGCAGGGTGGGAGTGGGGATGGTTCTGATACTGAAAATTCAGAAGCGAATGATCTGTATGTGGCCTCTCTCTACACTGCCAGACCCAGCAGACTTAACCCCATGAGCTCACTGGACCCTCCCCAACTTCCCTCTGGCCACTCACTCAGGGAGGACTGTCCCTGACCTGGCTTGTGGAGAGACACCTGATTCTGAGCTCTGCTCTGTTTATGACCTTGGGCAAGCCCTGCCCCACTGTGGGCCAGACCTGCCCTGTCTTGACAGAAAGGGGGTTTAATGGTCTCTGAGACCCTTTATAGTTCTAGGATTCTCTGGGTTTGAGGATGGGATTGAGGAGCTAGCTGGTAGGGGCTGGGAGCTGAGCATGGGGCTGGGAACTAGGTCCAGGAAAGAAGAGCCTACCTTCGGTCAGTAGAGTGGACAAGACATTGGGACCCAGTGTCCTGCATGTTATGGGGAGGTGGATGAGGAGAGACCAGCAGGAATGCTACTGTTTCTCCCTGCTGAGTAGGGGCCTGTGTGGCTTTAAAGCCAAGCAAGGACCCATAGGCACTTTGAGTACCAGGCATTTTGCTTCTCAGGTCAAGATGGTGTCTCCCTGCTAAGAGGCAGCTACTAGGACTATTTACCTTTCAATAAACATGTCATCTATTTTCTCATTCTATGCCATTGAATGTGCTATCCTTCCCGCTTAGGATGTGTTTCCCTTAACTTTCATATGTAGTAAACTCCTATTCAAGCATCAAGGCCCGGCTCCAGTGTTGTCATCTCTGATACTCCCAGGGGAAATAATTCCCTGCAGACTGTAGAGCGGGGTACTTAAGAGAATTGGAGTCAGACAGTATATGTTTCCCTGGCCACCTTCTTCTTGCATAGGGGCATCTCAGTGTCCTCACCTGGGACCTGGACCAATGTGATGAGGGCAGGGTCCCTTCTACTATGGGATACATCCAGTGGGAGACTGGCTTCCTCAGAGGAGTCTAGGATTCTTCAATGAGAATATGGCAGGGTGGCTGCTCTGTGCACTGCTGTGCACCTTTTCCAGTCCCCTGTAAAGTGATAAGCATTGTCTGCCTTAGGTTTAGTTGAGAGAGGGAACTTCACTCATTTATTTCACAAATACTTATTAAGCATCTACGATGTACCAGGTGGCACAGTGGTTAAGAGCTGCTAACCAAAAGGTCAGCAGTTTGAATCCACCAGCCGCTCCTTGGAAACCTTATTGGGGCAGTTCTATTCTGTCCTATAGGGTCGCTACGAGTTGGAATCGACTCAACGGCAATGAATTTTTTTTTTTTTTTTGGTATGTACTAGGACGAAGGAGCCCTGGTGGTGCAATGGTTAAGCGCTCCACTTCTAACTGAAAGGTTGGCAGTTGGAACTCATTAACAGCTTCACGGGAGAAAAGACCTGGTGATCTGCTCCGTAAATATTATAGCCTAGGAAACCCTATGGGGCAGTTCTGTAGGGTTGCTATGTGTCGGGATTAACTTTATGGCACACAACATGTTCCAGGCAGAGTCCCTGGGTGGTGCAAATGGTCAATGCGTTTGGCTGCTACCTGAAAGGTTGGTGGTTAAAGTCCACCCAGAGGTACCTCAGAAGAAAGGCCTGGCAATCTACTTTAGAAAAATCAGCCACTGAAAACCCTATAGAGCACAGTTCCACTCTAACACACATGAAGTCATAATGAGTTGGAATCGGCTCAACAGCAACTAGTTTTTTTTTTTATATGCCAGGCACTGTCTTGGGGATAAACAAGAGAGACAGGGTCCTAGACCTCATGAACCTCACAGTTTTAGTGGGAGGAACCAGACATTGAACAAGTAATTAAGGGGTAGGAAGTGTGACAAAGGAAGCACAGTGATCCCTGCAGATCAGGGAAGGCTTCCTGGAGGAGGTGACTTTTGAGCTAAAATTGAAGGATGAAGGGCAGCTGGAGTTGAGGGAGCTTGCAGCACTGGAATCAGGAAAGGCATGTGTTAGGGTTTGGGGACCAGGTGGCCATCTGGGGTTCTGTGGGACATAGGGATCACATACCTCATTATTCTGCACACCTTGAGACCAGGAGCTCAGTGGTCTGTCTCTTCTCTGCCCTGGCTAGCTCAGGGCCTGACACTAAGTGCTTTGGGAAATAGGTGGGTGACCTGAGTTGGGCCCCCAGAGCGTGGGCTTCTCTGAATCCTGGACACTCTGGGTTGATGGCCTGAGATCAGCTCAGACCCTGAGGAGGAACTAACTTGCTCAAGGTTCCATAGCCAACCAGCTTCAGAGGTGGAACAGGAGCCCACACCTGCCAGGCCGTTAGCTTCCCCACTCCGTTATTCACTTATTCAGATGGAAAATCCCAACCCAGAGTGGTGCCTCTGTTGGGGGTGAGAAGAGATGAGCAGGCAGGAGGCCGAGAGAGCCCCCATCTCCCACCTCTGACTCCTTCAGGGGCTCATTCCAGTGTCTCTCCCTCACCCTCCTCATGGAGGCCCCAAATCCCCACCTGTGGCACACATCCCAGCATTCTCCTGGAAATTTCCTCAGGCCTAGGAGGGGCCCTCAATCAGTGTCTCCTTCCACACTCTCCACCAACAACCTTTACCCTGTTCCAGCAGCAGGGGGCTGGTAGTGTTGGCTGAACTGGGGTAGCTGAGCCCTGTGGCCAGAAGAATCTAGAGGATTGTCAGCAGAGGGCAGAGGGAGAGCCTCCCCTCACCCACCGGTCCCTTGGAAATCCCCCTCTTCCCAAACCCTCAAAGCTGTCTCAGCTGCTCTTGGCCTGTCACATGCTGAAGAAAACAAATGAGAGGAGGCATTGTATATTGTCTGGGCCACAGTGGACACGGTGGGGTGGGGCAAGCAGATACACACACCTTTTCAGACCCCCAGGCCACCTCAAGCCCCTTGGCTGATTGGGAAGGATCGGAGCTTTCCTGGGCAGGAGTGGTGATATCTCTGTCCACCTCCCCCATCGTTATACCTCACCGCACTCCATGCTCCTGCGATCCACTGCTGTCAGGGGCTAGCTCATGACAGGACAGTCAGCTCCACTGCCAGGGTGCCCAGCTCTGTGCTGGACATGGGGGAGGGGAGAGAGACAGCTCAGCCTGCAAAGGGTGTAAACCCTGAATCTTGTGGCAAAGCGCATGATTCCCAAGAGGCTCCTGGTGGGGTCTGCTCCAAGTCCTTCTGTCTGCTTAGGACACTCTGTCTCCCTCAAGCCAGGTGAGGCCTGCACCACTGTTCCCCAAGAGGGTCACAAGGCACTCAAGCCCAGTCCTGAGGTTCCAGGAGTTCTGATCCATATGCCTTCCATACATGTACCTCTTCCCGCCAGTCCCACCCTAGGCTCTCCCGTGCTCTTGGCTCCAAGATCCTGGAGCCTTTGTGGAGAAAAAATGACGGATTGGGAGATTACCCTGGGCCCTCCAGCCTGTGCCTCTTCACCACACCACCAGTATGCAAGTGTCATTATTACCACCACCACCAGTTTCCATTCAGCATGGATGGCGGAGCTACTGTGGGCCAGACTAGTTACTGAGCTGGGGTTACTAAGAGGAGTGAGACAGTCACTGCCCTTGAGGAACTTGTTTTCTGGTTGGAAAGGCAGATACCAGAACATGCTGTTTCAGCATCTCAAGGCAAGTGCTGGGAAGCCCTGAGCTGGGGTTCTTAGCCCATCCTGAGGGTAACTAGAGAAATGGTCATGTGACTGGACAATCATGGGATGATGTGATCAATACTATATCAGAGGGCAGTGCTAATGGCTGTGGGAATGTAGAGAACTCAGCCAGGGGAGGTGGGAGTACGAGGGAGACTTCATGGGGGAGTAGACCTTTGAGCAGGGCCTTGAGGGATGGAAAAGAATCTTCCAGTCAAAGGTGGAAGAAAGAGCATTCCAGGCAGAGGAAACAGCCTGTGTCAAGGCCTGGAGGTGGCACTTGGGAGTATCAAGCAGTGTTGTGTGGCTGCGGCTCTGAGAATGGAGGGGTGTAGTTGGAGATGAGGCTGAAGTGGTGGGAGGAGGCAACTTGTGCCAGGCCTTCTGTGAAGGCTAAGGCACCCGCTATGCTTCAGATATCCTTTGAGTTTCTCTGCATGTTCATGCCAAGGGACTTGGACTTTACCCTCTGCTCCCCCCCGCACCTGTCCCCTTTATGAGGGATGTCTGTAAATGAGGGGAATTGTGTTAGCAGATCTCTGAGGTCTCTTCTCTGTGCAAAGTGGGGAAACTGGTGCACACAACTTGGTATACAGTGGATGCTCAATGAGTATTTTCTGGGTGGATGAATAAAATACCCGCCCCTCAAGGAGTGTCAACCTCAGGTTCTCAGCAAGAGCTGGGCCGCAGGGAGGGTCAGGATCAGCTTTGACCTGAGCTGCTGGGCATAAGAGGCAGCGTGGTGTAGTGGAGGGGCTTGCACAGGTGGCAGAAAGTATGGGTGATATGGGGACTAGAACCGAGGGCTCTGGACTCCCAGCCCAACACTCTCTCCGCTACACCACGCTGCCCCTAGTTGGAGAGACAGGGCAGAGCCATGGTAAAGGAGAGTCACTGCCCAGGCTGTCCCCAGGCACAAGGGCATCTGTGGGAGATACACAGGTGGGGGCCTGGGCTAGCCTGGAAGGCTTTCAGAAGACGTGAGGCTTGGCCTGGCCTTTGAAAAACAAACACTTGTTATAAGGGGAGATGAGTAAGGGGCACACAGCTCCACAGATGCACACAGACATGAGTACTTTCGCTTATATTTACCTACGTGCTCCATTACACACACATACACATACAAACCAAATGTAGGTACCAGCATAGCCACCTAAGAAACACAATTGCAGTTGTAGAGCTACACAAAAGCACATGCAAGTACACAATCTTATAGACAAACTTGTTTACACTCAGGCTGACTATTATATGCTCAAATACATAAAAATCAAGGATATGCAGTCACCTTGAGAGGCAGTCACAAACAATTACGAAGGCAGATACACAAAAGCACATGTCCAGACCTATGAAAACAGACTCAGTAATATGAATACAGGCACACAGTCATACACAGATAATTACAGAGAGGAACCCAGCACATGTTCAAAGAGTCCCAGATACATACACAAGTACATAATTACATAGCTACGTTCAAGCCCACAATCACACACAAATGCACAATTACGGTCATGCAGAGACATGGATAAGCTGGAAGGGTAGTAGCATGGAGCAGTGGGTATTGGAGTCAGTCTGGGTTTGAGTCCTGCTTAATGTTGTGTGACTTTGGGCAAATCAGTGGACTTCATGGAGCTTCAATTTCCCCATCTGTAAAACGGAGATGATAAAAGTACCTACCTTACAGGACTGTTGTGCGGATGAAATGAAGTAACGGATGGAAGTGGCTAGCATGGTGCCTCGCACATAGTAAATGCTAACTAAAAGGGTACTATTATTGTTTTTAAAATCATTACTACAGAAATACAGTAAAATCGATACGTTTGTACACACAGGCACAGAGACCGGGGCTACACAAATAGACACGTGACACTCACGGGGTGGTGGCTGGTGGGTCCTAGCAGCAGCAGAGCCCTGGACCCCCGCCTGGTTGCAGCCCGGCCCCTAGTTTTCCTGGCTCTACTACAGCCTTCCGAGAGGTGGCCCCCAGGCTGGGGGAGCGGGCAACCCGGCCTGCCCACCGGGACAAGTCGGGCTTTTCCGGAGCGCTCTGGGCGGGGCGGCTCAGCAGGTCTCCCTGGTCTGGGAGAAGGGGGCGGAGACGACAGGACGGGCGCCAGGCTCCGCCCCTCCTCCGTCCCCGCCCCGCCCCGGCCATTGGCCATTGAGGCCGGGGGCGGGGCTGAGCTGGGCTGGGGGCGCCCGCGGTGTCGGCCCGCGAGTCTCGCTGTCTCCCTCTCGGGGCTGCGGCCCAGCCGGCCCGGCTGGCTGGGCTCCCCTCGGTTTCCCGTGCCGGCTCCCACGCCCGCCATGGGCAACTCACATCACAAGCGGAAGGCCCCCAGCGGCCCCCGGGTCCGCAGCTTCTGGCGGTTCGGGCGGTCAGCGAAGCGGCCCGCAGGTAGGGGGTGGGGGCGGGGCGGGGAAGGGAGGAGGGTTCCAGTGCTGCAGCCTCCGCCACCGCTGCTGCCCCCTCCTGGGGCTTGGTGGGTGTGAGTGTGGGGGGCCGGAATCTCCGCACAGACCCCACCTCTCACATGTACACAGATACACACATACACACGAATACCAACGGGCGGGTACACGTACATGTTCACAATTTACACAGGCAGCACCCACTCATATGTACGGACAAGCAGACACAAAATCACATACACAATCACGCCCACACTGGTACCATCGCTGCAGGACGCACAGATCCTGAAATACAGGTACATATACGTATGCATACGGTTTACACAGCCACATTACACCTCACGCCATGCATATGATCGTGCGCACACATCAGTCATGTAGGTACAGTGCCCAGAGTCATACAGACAGATGTACACACAGATTCTCAACTGCACAACCACCCAGACCCACACACACGCACCACACACACTTGTTCCCTAGGCTTTAGCCCCCAACAGGCTGAAAGTTTGCAGGAGGGTGGAGAGATAAAGGTAGAGGGAGAACCAGGAAACCGCAGGCTGGAGGCTCGGGGCCGCCTCCATCTGGCGCGATCGGGAGTCGGACTGGTTTTCTGGGCTCGCTCCCCACCCCCACCCGCGCCA
>NW_004443951.1:25043203-25101058 GCF_000243295.1 Trichechus manatus latirostris | reverse complement strand
CCCCCCCGCCCCCGCGGTCGCAGCCGCATCTCCCCCTTTCAGTGCAGCCACCGAGCTGGAACGTAGCCCTTTCCAGCGTGCTGCGGGATCCCTCCGCGGGTCACATTCCAGCCTCGAATTGGGAAGGAACGGGGGAAGGCTTTCCGCCCTGGGGCCCGGGGACGGGACTCCTGGTTTTCCCCAGCGGGTGCGGCAGGTCAGGGTATCCCGGGGAGTTCCAAGGGGTGCTGGAGGAGGAGGGGCTCTGGAGGGTACCTAGTTCCCTCCCCTGGTGAATCCAGAGATGGGGGAGGGGGAGGGTGATGCATCTGCGTTGCCACTATCCATTATCCGCTCCCCTCAGGGTACCCTAGGGGTGCCTTCTGGTCTTGGGTAATGGGGGAAGCCCAGAGGAGATGGTGTGGGGGAGCCCTGCTGTGGTGGAGAATCCACCCTTGTCTTCCCAGGATGGCTCACATTCCTAGAGATTCAGAACCCAGTCTGATGATGTCATCACTCCACACAGGGGGTGATGGAAAGAGCCTGGTCCGGGAATTAGGGGCCAGGGCCCTCAGTGTAGCTCTGGCATGGACCATGGTGACCTTGAGCAGATCCAGTTCCCTTCTCTGGACCTCCTTGGAGGCTACCTGGGGCCTATCTGTGAAATGAGGAGGACTAGGCTTGGGTGACTTGGACCCTTACAGTTCTGAGTGGCCATTTCACGGATGAAGAGACCAAGGTCCAGAGAAAGGGGGCTTGTCCAAGGTCGTTTGCCTGTGATAGTTTGAGGACTAAGAATGATAATCAAAACAACAGGAAAAAGGTAAATTCAGTTCAAGAAGGGTCTCTGAGGATTCCTCATAAGGTGAGCGTTGACGAGTGACTCTCGGACCTTCAGGTACTCTCCCTGCCCCAGCCCCTGAAATACATGTTGTACCCTCCTGTGTCTCCTTCCAGAATCCACAGTTGGGTACTGGGGCTCTTCATCTGCCCTCTGATGGCTCCTCTGATCTGATGGTTTCCTGAGAACCAACTGTGGGCCCCAACTTGTGACCATTTGTGACTGGGGAGAGGATAAGAGAGCTGTGCTTACAGCCTCCTGTCTGCTGGCCCTTAAGGAGGTGGGAAGGGTCCTCTGTACTGGGCCTGGGGCTTCTAGCAACCTTTGTGCTCCTCTAGCCCCTCTTGCCAACTCAGAGGGCAACCAGGCTTCAAGGTGTTCTTAAAAAACCAGAAAGCAATGTCAAGGCAACACAGAAGTAAGTGTGGGGACTGGGGATCTTTTAGGCTCTATGTTAAAAGGCTTCTGAGTTGGGACCAGCTTTAGAAAGCTGGAGAGGTGGTCGTGATTTGTTTTTTGAAGTAACTGCAGGATTGGTGTTAGTGCTGAATTGTTGGTTGATTAAATGAAAGAACATAGCTGGGAATGTGTTTTAGCTGTGAAGTATGGTCATGAGCAAAGACTTGGAGGCTGGAGAGAAAAGTAGTGGAGATTCCTTTCTTATGCCTGGGAGGAAAAGAGGTTCCATCATGAATGCATACTTTAATCCCTTTGGTTATAATTTGGGCTGAGAGTTCTAAGCCCTCTCCAGGCTCAGTCTGTGCTGTCACAGGCCCAGTGTGGCCATTGGAGCTTGAGTATTACCCAGTTGATTAGTCTGAGAGGACGAGGGAGAGGGAGAGAATGTAAGTCAGGCAGGGCAGGCTTGAGTCTGCAGGCCATAGGGAGCCAGTGAAGGTGTTTGAGCAAGGGAGGGGCCTGTGAAAGCGGTATGTTAGGAAGATGGCTCCTGGGTGGGGGCAGGTGCAGGCAGGACATGGGATGGAGTGGTGAGAGTAGAGGCTCAGAGAGCAGTCCAGAGGCTGTTGCAGTAATCCAGGGGAGAGGTGATGAGGTGAAGGCTGGGGCCAGGGTGGGGTTGTGGGAGTGGAGAGGAGTGGCAGCTGAAGAGAGACTACAGAGGAGATGGCAGAATTGATAGGACCTCGGATTGATCTGATTTGGGGATAAGGATGAGAGAGGTCTGTGCTTGAGGCTTTTTGGCTTGGGGAGGGTAGCAGAGATAATAATGATAATAATAAGGTACTTTCCATTTATTAGCTGGGCCCTATGCTCAGCTCTTTACATCAGTTCATTCATTTGTCCTCCAACAGCCTGACAAACTAGAAGCTGTTATTCTCCCCCATTTTACAGATGAGGAAGCTGGAACTCAGAGAAGTGAAGTGACTTGTCACACTACAAAGGTGGCAGCCTTGAACTTCAAGCCCAAGCCCATCAGATTCCAAAGTTTGTGCCCTTTAACCAGTTTAGGGGTGGATGGGTTTCATCTTATGACTGAGGGGCCTGCAGTCCCTCTGGACAAAGAAAGCCTGAGTCCTTAGGGGATTTAGACTATGTTAGGGAGCACAAGTGGAGTAAACACTGTGGGGGAGGGACAGGAGTTGAGGACTAAGCTTTGAAGCTCCCTAGGGCTCAGAGAGGGAGCAGGTGGGAAGCAGGAGCGGGAAACTAGGGTTCAAAGAAGGGTTGGTTAGTTGGATCAAATGCCCTTGGAGGGTAGAGAAGGGTGAGGGTGGGTGAAGGGAGGCTACATCATTGCTGGGAAGACCCTGTAACTTGCTTGGATTATTTGGCCTTGGTTCTTGGGAATCTGACCCAACACTCCTCTCCCTAGGCCAGCTGGGCGCTTGGCCCTGGGCAGGTTGGGGGAATGGTAGAGTATGCACTGGGAGCCCAGGAGCACCGCTCACCACCACCCCCCGCCTCCTGTTCCCACACAACATGCTACCAGCTTTATACACCTCCTAGGTTTGTTGTTCCCATCTTGCAGATGGGGAGAATGAGGCTCAGGGAGGGGAAGGGTCTAAATTGTTGATGGACTTAGTCATCTCTTCCCCTGTCTCTGGACCTGGAAGGCTTGGGTTCTTTGGTAGGTCCCAGAGCTGAGAGAAGTCCCGTCATCCCCAGCTTCTCTTATGTCTCTGCCCCTTTCCTAGGTGGAGATTTGTGATCAGCTCCTTGTCCAGACTTGCTTTTAGGAGTCTTGGGCTTCCAGATAAGGAGCTGGCCCAGCCTTCTCTGGTCTGAGGGATCTGAGATAAGCTGAACCTTGGGGTCCCAGGCCCTAACCCAAAGTGGGGAACCACTGCCTTCTTCCAGGGGCAGAGTCATAGTGGTGAGGGCTCCCTAGAAACCATGTCTCCAACCCTCCCACCTCACAGATGAAGAAACTGAGGCCCAGAAAATGGCAGTGTAACTAGAACTCAAACCTAGGATTGACTTCCAGGATAGTACTCCCTCTGCTTCACCCACATAAGGATACTTGGTTTGGGCCAGGAGTTCCCTTTGCTCCCTGAAAGGGAGGTTAGGGCTGTCAGATATGTGTGTGTGTGTGTATGTTGGGGCTGGGGAGTCACTGAGAGATAGGGAGCTGATGTTAAGTGTCCCTTATCAGACCTTATCTTAATGGTCCTTAACTCCACTTGAGATTGGAAGAGAGCACCGGAAATGGGCGGGAGAGGAGGGTGCTGGTGGCTTGGGAAGAACACAGTTTTGCAGCCAGTCAGAACTGGGCTCACACCCTGACTCTGCCATTACCAGCTGTGTGACCTTGGGCAAGTCAGTCACTGCCCCTTAGGGAGCGCCTCTGTATGGTGAGGGGGTTTAGTGACACCGCCTATGTCTCAACCGGTGCTCAGTAAATCCTATTTTATTATTATGTTGCAAGTGGAAAAGCAGAAGGATCTGAGAGGACCCTTTATCTACCTCACACCCTGGGAATGGAGGCTCCCTGTGATTATAGCAGGTGGACTGTACCTTTGTGTTTACACTTGGTTGCATGGCTTCCTTTAACTTTCCTAGGCACTTTGGGCACTCTGGGTGGTGCAGATGGTTAATGCACTTGGCTGCTAACCAAAACACTGGAGGTCAGGTCCACCCAGAGGTGCCTTGGAAGAAAGGCCTGGCAGTCTACTCCCCCAAAATCAGCCACTGAAAACCATATGAGTATAGTTCTTCTTTGATACACATGGGGTCACCATGAGTTGGTACTGGCAGGCACTCTGTGAGGTGGGTATTCAGCCCACTACGGTGAGGAGACTGAGGCCCATAAACCCGTTGCTGTTGAGTTGATTCCGATTCATAGTGACCCTATAGGACAGAGTAGAACTGCCCAATAGGGTTTCCAAGACTGTAATCTTTACAGAAGCTGACTGCCATATCGTTCTCCCAAGGAGCAGCTGGTGGGTTTGAACCACCGACCTTTGGGTTAGCCACTGAGCACTTAACTGCTTCACTGCCAAGGCTCCTTGACTGAGGTCCAGAGAGACTGATTCATTTGTCCAAGGCCTGGAATCCAGACCTCCTGACTTCTAGCCCTCTCCTCTCCTGGCTTCATGGTGGCTGCCTCCCTGGCATCCATAAGATGGGAATAGTCATGCCTTGAAGGAACAAAGGAAAGGGTTTTGGAAAGTCAGAATTGCACCCTGGCCGAAAGGGATTATTATGTCATTGTCAGGAGCAAATTTCTGCCCCGGAAACTCATTAGAACATTTATTAATACTATTGTAGTAATTCCTCCCTTTGCCACTTCCTGTTCCCCTGGGGCACCCTGCGGGATGGGATCCTTCCCTACCTGGATGGGCACTCCCTGCCCTCCCCCCAGTATTTACCTTAGAACCGGCCTGTCTGCCTGTCTGCTCTGCCCCCGCTGGGGTGGGGCTCCACACAGAGGAAGAAAGGAAGGGGATTCCTGTTGTGTTGTGCAGCGCTTTTTGGTCAGGGACTGAGGCTGTGGCCCCGTTTCCTATTTACTTCCCCAGACTCAGGACCGAGAAGGCCATTTGGAGTGAGACCCAGGCTCAAATGTGGACATGCTACTTCCTGGCTGGGTGACCTTGAGCAAGTCACTTTCCCTTGAGCCTGTTTGTGCTCTTTGGTGAAAAGGGGATTTCACATGTACCTTTAGGTTTCCTGTTAGGAATACCTGTTAGGTGTTCTTCAGACAGTAGAAGAGAAAGTGTTCCAAGAACTGGAAAGCACCTCTCCTAAAAGCTTTTGTTATGCTCATCTCCTCTTGGTCCTGAGAATAAAATCTACAGACACTCTGATAAGTTCTCCAGCCCTGTCTGGACATTCAGTTGTCCACCTGTATGGTGAGGGGTTGAAACTAGGGGTCCCTGAACTCTGTGTCCTGGCTCCTTGGCTGGCCAGAGGCAGTCAAGACAGGAGCAGGGGGTGGGGGCGGGGTCGGCCCAGAGGGTTCCAGCTCCTGAGCGAGGCCACCTGGACAGCTGTGCCCTCCCCCATCATTCCTCTCCCCTGAGTCAGGCCTGCCTGGCTGTGGGCGCGCCGCTCCCGCCCCCCCCTTGGTCTGGAATGGGGCAGGTTGGGGCCTCACCTCGTGGAGAATGGTGCCCAGACTGCTTACGCATGTACACACACACGTGTGTGTGTGGGGGGGGGGCCTTGAGGGGTACGGGCTCCCTCCCCCGCTCCCTGTCCCCAGGCTCAGGAAAGCCCCACAGTGGTGGATACACACACCTGCTTTCATGCACACACTGCTTTCATGCACACACTGCCACCTGGCAGGGCCCTGTGTGGGTCTTTGCAGTCGTGCTCATGGGTGAGGAGGGCATGGACTAGGGTGTCCTGAGTGCTTTGTGGGCATGCTTCTGAGAGTGCACACCGGTAGAGGTAGCCCTAGTGGGGCATTCTGTAGGTACATGCCCTGCGCCTGCCCCATTGGACTGTACCTGAGCTCAGGAACTTGCTTGGGTGCTTCCTGATGTGTCCTGCTGTTGTGGGGCATGGCCTGGAGCAGGGTGTCTTCTCAGATCTGGGAAGCCTCCTCCCTCAGGCAGGTGGGGGCTGAGGAGAGACTGAGGCTTCATGGTGAGCTTCCCTCATCGCCTCAGCCCTGGGCTGTACCCCTGAACTGTGCACACGGGCTCTAAGCGTGGCGTTGAGCAAGGTCCTGCCACTCTGGCTTCAGTTTCTTTTCTCTGAGATGCCCATCCCCACCCACCTGAGACTCCGAGGTTGCTGAGCCCCTCCCCAAGCAAGCCTCAGGCGTGTAGACCTGTGCATGAGGTGGCTCAGAGGGACATCCTCCTTCAGCTAGGCTGTGGGTAGTTGGGGGGAGGGGTGTTGCCAGGGCAACCAGATGTTATCAAGTACAAGAGCCTTGGATTGAGATGGTGAGTTTGCAGCTGTGGCCCTGACCACCAGCTGTGGGCCTGGGACCTTGATGAACTGACGTTCCCCACCGTGACTTAGCAGGAGCTCAGCCCTTAGTTTCCGTGGCTTATGGGGGAAGCTGAGGGTGACTGCCCTGCGTGGCTAAAGACTCCAACTTTGGAGCCTGCCAGTGCTTGGGAAGTCATCTAACTCTCTGAGCCTCACAGGTCTGTGGTCAATGACTAGGAGAGTACCTTCGACTCCTTGCCTTGAAGGGCGCTTGTAGAATCCATGAGGGCAGAGACTGTGTGCTTTGCCCTCCACCAGTACCTGGCACAGTGCCTGGCATGAATTAATCACCCTGGAAGTGTCAGTCTGCTGCTGTTTTCTGTTTGTGTGGGACTGATAAGGGGGGTGTGTCTGTCCTAAGAGGGGTAACGGGAGGATGTGGTCAAAGAACCTCCAATTTGAAGGGATGGTGGGGCCCTTGGCCCTTCTTCAGAAGAGAGATTAGGTTTGTACTTCGCACAGTGGACAATGCGTGACTTTTAGACTCAGGTCCGGAGTGTAAATGCTGCCCTACCGCTTACCAGCTTTATAATGTTTGGCCTCTCTGGCCTCCATTTCATCATCTGTAAAATGGGGATAAAACTGCCTAGTTCTTAAGATTGTTGTTTAGATGCCAGTGTGACTGTGGACGTACACTACCTAGCTCCACAAATCTTTGTTCTGAGCTGTGTGCATGAGCATGGAGTGGTCCCTAAGATGGGAAGGAGCTGCAGAGGGGTCTTGTCTTTCAGCATGGGGGCCACTGTAATCCTAGGGACTCAGGGAAGAGTGCTGTGAGGGAAGGGTAGTCTTAGTCAAGTTTGGAGTGCAGCACTTTATAGTTTACTGTCTCTTCTACAGTCTCAGCTACTCTGTTCAGAGTTGCCAGAGGGATCTTTTTAATGATGTCACTATTCAGCTTAAACCCTGAGTGACTGACCTCCTGGGGTTCTTTGAATAAAATCCAGACTCTTCCAAGGTCTGTGGGGCCCTGCCTGACCTGGCCCCTGCCCTCCTCTGGCCTCATCTCCTGTCATCCTCTGACTGGCTCGCAATACTCCAGTCATACTGGCCTCCTCTCTGTCCCTGGAAACCCACCACTCCTGCCTCCAGCCTGTGCACAGTTTCCCTCTGCCTGGAAGGCTCTGCCCCCAGCCCTTCTCATGGCTGCTCAGATCTCAGTTCAAATGTCCTTTCCTTAGAGGCTTTCCTTGACTGTCTATCTAAAGGTACCCCCTTCCTGTTCCAGCTCCGTGTTTTTTCAGTCTTCACTATCTGAAATTTTACTGTTAGTTTACTTCATTCGTGTATTCATCAAATAGTTATTAAGCTCATAGCGTGTACCAGGCACTGATTTAGGTGCTGGGGATGAGCTGGTGAACAAGACAAGGTTCTCCTTAGCTGTAACCCCTGATACTAGCTTAATAAATATTTGCTGATTGAGTGGTTACAACAATGTTATAAAGAAGAGTTATTGGCCTTCTTTTCCACCTGAGGTCATGATTTGTGTTTGCTGGAGCTGGATTTGACCCTGGATCTGACTTCTCTCCCAGTGCTTCCCCTTTCCCTGCCTTCTGCCCTCACTTTGAGTTGTTTTTTGATTTATTCTGTTCTCCCTGGCTGGTGATCCAGCACAGAGTCACCGAGTCACAGAATGGGGCCAATGGGAAAAACTCTGAACTAGGGGACTAGAAGTTCTGTGTTGAAGTCCTACCTCTGCTGTGTGATTTTGGAGAGTTCACTGTGCTTCTCTGGGCCTCTAATGTCACATTGCCAAAGTGGGAAGAAAGTCCTTCGGAAAGTGTGGGGCCGAACACACCAGCCACTGTGATTTTGTTCTGGGCATCTCCCTAGATTACTTACTGTGTCCTGGGCCAGACCCTATCCCTCCAGGGACCTCAGCTTTATGGCCTTGCCATCCCCACAGGCAGCCCTGGGCTCCTGTCTGGCTGCTCCATGCTTTGAGCTTCTTCCCCAGGGGAATACTCACCAGCCAGGAGGGCCTGGTGGGGGCACCATGCCAAGCCTAGTCTGGTGGCCCCTCCACCCACCATCTGTCAGCTGGGACCCCTGCCCTAGCTCTGGCTCCTGAATATTTAGACAAGGACTTGGGGACAGGGTTAGTGGTCCGCCACTGGATTTGAGAATCTTTTTACCTGGTGGTCTTATTCTCTCTCCAGAGCAGGGCACGCACAGACTCCCGGCCTCAGTTTCTGTCTCAGAGTCTGGGGCGGTTCATGTCCCTCCCCTCCCCTTGAGGGGCGGGGTCGGTGGGTAGGCGGGATCAGTGGCAAAGGTAGGAGGAGGACCTGGAGAGCAGCCCCTCCCCCTCCTCTGTCTGGAGCCGGCGCTCTGCGGCCGGGCGAGCCGGCTTGCAGCCTCTTAGTGCTGGGTTGTGGTGAAGGCGCCGCCCGGCGTTCCAGAGGTTAGACAGGGAACAGTCCCAGGTGGCGCCCGCAGTCATGGTGGTGTTCCTGGGCCGCCACCTCCCGGCGCTTCTTGGGCTTTTTAAGAAGGGTGAGTGGGTGTGGCGAGGCGGGGGTCCCTGATACCCTTATTTACCAGACTCTTATGTAGAATAGGGGATCAAGGCCAGGAAAGGGTAATAGGGTGGGGGATAGGGTTAATAATGAGGCCGCTGGCCGCTTTGCCTTTGTCCAGCTGCTTTGTTGCTGCCTTTGTCTGGGCCCTGCGTGTGCTTGGGAGGATGGGCCCTGCGTGTGCTTGGGAGGATGGGCCCAGGTATCACTGACCTTGAAGCCTGCAGCCTTGGTCGAGACAGCGTTCCCCCAGTGGTACCCACACTTGACTGGGTACAGCCCAATACCCCAGGCCAGAGAGGTAGGCGGCCCCCTTCCCTGGCCATCCCAGTTTGTGGGGCAGGATGGGATGTGGGGAGTGGGGAGGAAAGTTGAGGAGCTTCATCAGTGAAATCATGTGTTTAGAGGCATGAGGGTAGAGAAGTTTTGGAGAACGGGGCCTCTGCCCACTTCTTTCTCCTAGAAACTGGGCCTTCAGGCCTGGACTAAGATGTCGGGGCCAGAGCTTGTTGGGTTTTGGGAGGCAGAGGGGGTCCCCAGTCAGCATGATAGGGGAGTCACCTCTGGAGACCCTGCGTTCAGACCTGGTTCTCCCTGACTCCAGTTTGCCCGGTGACATTAAGCAAGGCTTTTTCCCTTTCTGAGCCTGTCCCCACTTGTAAAATCAGGGGGTTTGGCGAGAACATCCACTGGGGGACCCCTTTTCTTTGACTTTGTAGGATTATTGCAGTTTCTCTGGGGCAGGAGCTCTGGCTTTTGACGAATGGGCTGAGGAAGGAGGTAAGGGCAGGTGTCCTACTGAAGACCCTGTTCCTGGGGCGTGGCCCTTTAAAGGGTTTGTTTTGTTTCTGCCCCTCTACAAGGTGCTGCCAAGGTCACATGACCATCCCTGAGCTTTTGCTTATGTTGTGGGTTCCATTTAAAGGGGGGCTGGGGTTGCTAACTGCTGACACAGCGCCCCCCTCCAGGATTAGATGACCAGTCCCCCCATGGGCGGGACCTGTAACTGGATCCTTTGTAATGGATCCCTGACTCCTCTGCACCAGGGGCCAAGGCTGGGGCCTTCAGTAGAGGGGGATACCTAGCACTGCTCCCCCAAGAGAGGCTGGAGCTGCCTTGGCTGAGGTGGGGGGACCAGGTCCTTCTTCCCCCTTCCCCTATCTATCCTTCCACTAACGGGCAGCCACATGGGTGAGTAGAGGACCCAAGAGGCCATATCCCTGGTCTGTCCCTCCCCCTAGGATTTTCTGGGAATCTGGTTATAATCCCTGCTAGCCTCTGCCCCTTCCATGGTGTCCTCTTCCTAGACTGGGTCAAAGGGTTGTGCAGAAAAGATGGTTTGTTTCCTGTAAAGTGGGGCTTAGGGTCTAGAAACAGGAGAAATGTTATTTGATATGAGCAGCAGTATGTTTGTTAGGAGGGTCTTGCATGGAGCCCTGAGTGAGGTGTGGGTACACAGTTGTGTATATACTTGGGTACTGTTTGTGTATGTACAGAATGGGGACTGTGGGGGTTGTGTATATACGCAGGGGCTGGGTGTGTCCTATGTGGGGCCCTCGTGTGGTCTGAGTACACAGATGTGTTTATACTGGGGTACTGTTTGGATGTAGACTGAAGCCTGTGGGTGTTGTGCTTGTATGATGGGTCTTGTGTGCTCATATGTGGTGCCTTTTATGGGGCCTCTTGGGTGATGTGGGTACTCAGATACATGCACACTTGGGCATAGTTTGTATATGTACATGGGGGCTGTATGTACTGAGTATATGTCCCAGAACTGTGGGTTGTGTGTACAGGTTGGGGGCTATATGTTCAGGGTCCGTGTGTAGTCTGGGGTTTATGGGTGCCCTTGTTGAGGAGCCTGTGCCTTTGGGCCTCACTTCCCTTCTTCCTCTATCCCACTAGGCTCTGCCACGGCTGAGAGTGACAAACGTCTAAGTGCAGGGCCTGTCGTGAATGAGCAGCAGGACAATGTCTTCTTCCCCAGTGGGCGACCGCCTCACTTGGAGGAGCTGCACACGCAGGCCCAGGAGGGGCTCCGTTCCCTACAGCACCAAGGTAATCCCCCACCCCCCGCCTCCACCAGTGCTACCCTCTCCGCTCTCTGGGGCAGGGGCTTAGCCCAGTGCACTCTTCTGGTGTCTTCCAGAAAAACAGAAGCTGAACAAGGGCAGCTGGGACCATGGAGACACCCAGAGCATCCAGGTGAGCACCGCCCCCCAGCTCAGTCCTGACTCTGCTCTTCCCTCCCTGATTGGCCTCTGGCAAGTATGCCTTGGACCCCTCTGGGTCTAGTTTCCTTCCTGTATCCTGAAGGGGCTAGGCTAGATGACCCATACAGGCTAGTCCAGACGGAGCTGCTCCAGCTGATGCTCCTCAGTAGTAGGTGGTGCTGGGGGATGGGGGAAAGGACCTGTGAAGTAAAAGTCAATGGTCAGCCTCACCCAGGCCTCTGGGATGGCCCTGGGTTTGAGGCCAAGGCCTGACCCTCTTCTTTCCCCAAAAGTCCTCCCGGACGGCACCAGATGAAGACAGTGTCTCCTTCTGCAGCCAGACCACATCCTACACGTCTGAGAGCTCCACAGCAGAGGATGCACTCTCCATCCGCTCAGAGATGATCCAGCGCAAAGGTGTCTGCTCGCCTGCCTACCGGGATTCTCGAGCAGGGGAGGAGTGGGGGGCCCCCGCACCTGCAGTTTCCCAAGGCTCTGTGAGTCAATGAATTCAGGAAACACAGTACTCTGTGTCCTCTTGGAGATTCATGATGCATATTGACTGCAAAGCAGGATAGTCAAGAATGTGTGCTCTGAAGTTGGGACACCTGAGTTCGAGGCCTGGTGTTGCTACTACCAGCTGTGTGACCTTGGGCAAATCATTAATCTCTCTGAGCTTTAGTTTGATGTTCTATAAAAATGGGGTTAATAAGAGCAGTACTTACCTCATTGGAATGAACGCCAAGTGCTTAGCATGCTGAATAACAACGTAGTAAAAACCAAACGCATTGCCATTGAGTCAGTTCTGACTCATAGCAACCCTAAAGAACAGAGCAGAACTGCCCCATACAGTTTCCAAGGCGGTAAATCTTTACGGAAGCAGACTGCCACATCTTTCTCTGGCAGAGCAGTTGGTGGATTTGAACCACTAACCTTTCGGTTAGCAGCCAAGTGCTTAACCACTGCGCCACCAGGGCTCCAAACACCATAGTAAGCGCTCACTAAATGGAAATAATCATTATTGACCTGGTAAAGGCTTCCAGAAAAGAAGCCTCTAGCTTTGTTTAACCTAGCTTTGCCCATGCCTACTTGACTCTGGGAAATCTTGTTTTTGCAGAGCTCTTATTAATATTCTACAAAAGTAGCGGTCTGCAGAACGTGCCCTGCGACCTCCTCTAACGGCTTTTCTCCCCTGGTCTGGTCTCCAGGCTCCACCTTCCGACCCCATGACTCATTTCCCAAATCATCCGGAAAGTCAGGGCGGCGGCAGCGAGAGCGGCGAAGCACAGTGCTGGGATTGCCGCAGCATGTGCAGAAGGAACTTGGTGAGCCTGGTTGGGGGCAGTGGTGGGTGGGAACCCGACCAGCCCGGCTCTGCTGACTCCTGCCTCCATCCTGTCTGTCCTAGGCCTGCGGAATAAGCATGAGGCACCAGGTACTCCTCGGCCTTCTGGTCCCCGGGATGCTGTACGCATTCCCACAGTGGATGGCCACCCAGCAGGCCTGGCCTCAGGGACAGGGGTCCGGGTGTCTCTGCAGGCACTGGAGGTGGAGGCAGAAGCCAGTGCCGAGGCTGAGGCCATGCTGCAGCACCACATCGACCGCATCTACCGGGATGATACCCTTATTGGCCGGTCCACAGGGGCCCGGCCCCCACCACTGACCCGGCCCATGTCCCTGGCAGTGCCCGGGCTGACGGGAGGGGTGGGGCCTCCAGAATCCCTAAGCCCAGCCATGTCCATCTCGCCCCAGGCCACCTACCTATCAAAGCTGATCCCACATGCAGTGCTGCCACCCACAGTGGATGTGGTGGCCCTGGGCCGCTGCAGCCTGCGCACACTGAGCCGCTGCAGCCTGCTCTCGGCCAGCCCGGCCTCCATCCGCTCGCTGGGCTGTTTCTTCTCAGCCTCAAGTCCAAGGCCCCGCAGCCGCCACCCTTCCTCCTCCAGCGACACCTGGAGCCACTCTCAATCGTCTGAGACCATTGTGTCTGACGGCTCCACCCTGTCCTCTAAGGGTGGCTCTGAGGGCCGGCCAGAGGGCTCTGTGGCTGGCGCTAGTGTGGCAGCCCCTCCCCAGGGGGGCAGTGGGAGGGGCTCTCCCAGTGGGGGCAGCACTGCTGAGGCCTCAGACACAGGCAGCATTCGGAGCAGTGGGCAGTTGTCTGGCCGGAGCGTGTCCTTGCGTAAGCTGAAGCGGCCCCCACCGCCCCCCCGCCGGACCTACTCGCTCCATCAGCGGGGCTCAGTGGCCCCTGATGGGCCCTTGGGGTTGCCGCCCAAGGCTGAGCGGAAGCAGCAGCCACAGCTGCCTCGGCCTCCCACCACTGGTGGGTCAGAAGGGGTGAGGGCAGCACCCTGTCCATCCAATTCAGCATGCAGCTGGGTGCCTGGCTTATCTCCAGCTGGCTCCCGGCGTCCCCCACGCTCCCCAGAACGGACACTCTCACCCTCTAGTGGATATTCGAGCCAAAGTGGTACCCCTACCCTTCCTCCCAAGGGTCTGACAGGTGCCCCGGCATCCCCCGGCAAGGCCCAGCCCCCTAAGCCAGAGCGGGTCACTTCCCTGCGATCTCCTGGGGTCTCCGTCTCCTCCTCCCTCACTTCTCTGTGTTCCTCCTCCTCCGACCCAGCCCCCTCAGACCGATCTGGTTCACACATGTCGACCACCCTGGGTGACAGGTTCATCATACCTCCTCACCCCAAGGTGCCTGCCCCCTTCTCCCCACCCCCCTTTAAGCCCAAGACCCCCAACCAGGCTGCCCCTGCTCTGGCTCCTGGGCCTGTCTCTACCACTGATGCCAGTCCTGAGTCCCCTCCCATTCCCCAGACATCTCCGACCCCACCACAGGAGTCTCCTGTGGTCTCCAAAGACCAGTCACCCCCACCATCCCCACCCCCATCTTACCATCCACCCCCACCTCCCACTAAGAAGCCAGAGGTGGTTGAGGAGGCCCCGTCTGCCCCAGAGACTGCTGAGGAGCCCCTCCAAGATCCCAGCTGGCCCCCACCCCCACCACCCGCGCCTGTGGAGCAGGACCTGTCCATGGCTGACTTCCCCCCACCTGAGGAGGCTTTTTTCTCTCTGACGGGTTCTGAGCCTGCAGGCCCTTCAGAACTCCCGGAGCCTGCCAGTCCCTTGGCCACCTTGCCCCCCGCAGCCACTGTCTCTTCCCACAGCCAGCCTCATGGTGCCCCAGAGCCTCCAGCTCCCCCAGCCCCACCTTCTGCTAGTTCTGCCCCAGGGCCTCTGGCCAAGTTTCCTCAGAAGGAACCAGTGGGCTGCAGCAAGAGCAGTGGGGCCTCCAGGGAGGACTCCGGTGCACCCCTGGTCACGCCCTCGCTCCTGCAGATGGTGCGGCTGCGCTCTGTGGGCACGCCCACAGGGGTTTCAACCCCAGCGTTGGGGCCACCGGCCCCCCAGAAACCACTACGAAGGGCCCTGTCTGGGCGGGCCAGCCCAGCCCCTGCTCCCTCAGGGCTCCATGCTGCCATCCAGCTCAAGGCCTCCAGTCTGGCTACCAGTGAGGGCCTCGTAGGTGCCCAGCCCAATGGACCACCTGAAGCTGAGCCACAGCCTCCCCAGTCCCCTGCCTCTACAGCCAGCTTCATCTTCTCCAAGGGCACTAAGAAGCTGCAGCTAGAGAGGCCTGTGTCACCTGAGTCCCAGGCTGACCTCCAGCGGAATCTGGTGGCCGAACTTCGGAGCATCTCTGAGCAACGGCCGTCCCAGGCCCCAAAGAAGCCACCTAAGGCTCCCCCACCTGTGGCCCGCAAGCCCTATGTGGGAGTTCCCCCACCTGCCTCTCCTAGCTTTCCTCGGGCTGAGCCCCTTACTGCTCCTCCCACCAATGGGCTCCTTCATGCTGAGAACAGGACTAAAGGGGAACTGGCGGAGAATGGAGGCGTTGTGCAGCTGGTGGGCCCAGAGGAACAGAGGCAGGGCCTGCCGGGCTCAGGTACAGTGGGCAGTGGTGGAGTGTGGGTCCCCTCACTGTGGATGGGAAATAGGTATCTGAAGGCCCACCGTTTAGGGATTTGCTTGGATCTTGAAGACTTTTTTCTGGCTTTAGGATGCCTGGGAAGGGTGAACTGTCACTCTTGACAAGCGACAGTGAAGGAGCATGATACGTGGGCGCTTTCGAGTCAGACCTACTCAGTTTGAATTCCAACGTTGCCACTTCATTGGCCTGTCCTAGCCTCATGTTCCTCATTGTGAAGTGTGGGGCCATGATATCTACATCATAGTGCTTTAGAGTAAAGTGTCAAGTGTCCAGGCCAATGCTGCTGGCATGGTCGTCATGCTCAGTTAAACTGAGGGGGTAGGAAAAGGCTGGGTGAGGATGTGCCTTGAGCCAGAGCCAAGTTGGGATGCCCCCTCAGTGTGCCTTATTTTTCCTCACAGACCCACAGAAAGAGCTGGTCTGACACGTCACTGGCACTGCTGACCCAGCCCAGGAACACAATCTCTCAGGGACCTGAGCAGCTCCAAGGACGAGAGGACTTGGCAGACACAACCTAATAGAGAGGAAGCCTGCAGCCTTAACCTCCACGACCTTCGATATTTATGCAAGCCTGGTATTGATCCCTGCCCTCCAAGTCACCCAGTTCTCATGCCTTTTCCCAAATGGATTCACCTCTGCAGTTGCCACTTCAGTCTTGGCCTTATCCTCATCTGGAAGGAGGTAGCTGGTAGGAGTAGGTGGCTGCGCCCCCTGCTAGTCCTGAGGCCACAGAATTGGGATCAGAATACCTCGCTTGAGTTTTTCTTTCCCCCCCATTTTTCCATGTCTGAATGAGCTCAGAGCCACGCACATACTGTAGTCCAGAATCAAAGCACTTTTGAAAAGTGCCTGCGTGTCCATCCTCCAGACCCCATGAAGCCACATTCCAGGGGGCCTGTTTACATGGCAGCAGCATCCATCCTCTGGCCAGCCCATAGCTGTGACCAATCTGTCCCCTCCCCCTCATCCAGTTTGCTCCTTTCCTTAGTTCTTGGAGGTGGACTAGTCACTGTACTCCCCCAGGCTCCCCCAGGCTGGGGGCAGGGGCGGGGGTGGGCTGTGGAATTCCAAAGCACAAAAGGTACAGGGGAGGTTAACCTTCCTGTGCCTCAACTCATCACCAACCACCCTCCTGACTTCCAGTTCTGCCAGGTGCTCCATGCAGGGGACAAGGGGCCTGCCAGGGTCCAAGTGGATGGGGGGAGGAAAGACCAGAGGGGAAGTACACACAGGCTCTGTCTTCAGAGAACAGAGTAGGGCGTCATCTCAGTGGGTGCTTGGCAATGCCAAGCATCTGCTCCTTGTTCCACCTGATCAGGTTGGGGGTGGGTGGGTGGGCACAATACTCAAGAGGCTGGAGCCCAAGGGCTGCAGTGGGGCTGTGCCCCTTTCAGCTCAGCAGGAAGTACTGAGGCAGCAGGTGGTGGGGAGGGTCTGGTGGGGGAGAGCTTATTTGGGTTGTGGGCCCAGACCTGGCGCTATGGACTTCATTCTCTGACGTTTCTCTTTACTCTTGGTTCATGTCCTTTCTGCAGCTGCTTGTCCTTTCTGCAGCTGCTTCTCAGCACAGCTGGTTCTACTGTGGGGTGCTGACTCTGAGTGACAAGGATGGGAAGCCAAAGGGGCATTTTATTCCAGACTCTTCCCTAATCAATGGAGAGGGCACCCAGTGCTCCTAGGGAGCGGCTGAGTGGTCACCCCCTAGACATCAGCCTCTGCTACTGCTTTCTCTTCCGGTAGTTTTAATGACCTTCCTAGTTTCAGCCTGTACCATCTCTAGGTAAGCTGGCTTCCCTATTCCCCCGTGGCTCCAGCGGTGGCCCTAGTGCCTTGCTCATAACAGCCTGGCTGCCACCTAGGGCCCCCTTCTTTTGGAGCCCCTTTCCTCAACAATGACTCAGGCTTGAGCTGGCAAGGAACCTAGCTTATAGGTTCCTGTCCTCTGCCAAGAAGAGAGATAGACCTCCCTCCAGAACAAGAGCTGGGAACACAAGGGACGTTGTGTGAGAGCCCAGTTTCTTCTGGCCCTCTCTCGGGCATCTTCAGTTTGTCACTACAGGCACTCCCCGAGTTATGAACGACATCTGTTCCTAAGCTAGTCTTTAAGTTGAATTTGTAGGTAGGTCAGAACAGATGCATACTGTTCCTATTCAGCCTTACTTTAGTGCAAGAAAAGGCTTGAAGCCTTTTCAAAGATTTAAAAGCTGCAGGTGCAGCCAGTGAAGGTGACTGTGATGAAGAATTTATTGTGAGTAGGGGTTGAGGGCAAATTTACGTAACATGGAAGGGTAAGTACGAGTTGTCCTTAAGTGGGACGTTCGAAACCCAGGGACTTTCTGTACCCGGGGACTTACTATACCGTCTTCTCCCTGTAGCTACAAACTGATGTTCTGCCCTTGCCCTTTGGGTAGTGGAGTGCTATGTGGGAATATGTTGCACCTGCCCAGTGAGCTGGGGAAAGAGGACAATCACTGAGCACTGCTGCGCTCAGAGCTCCTGATCTGCTCCCAACCCCCCAGGAACCAGGACCGGGTCGAAGCCTTGTGGAACCAGGCCCTGGCGGCAGCCTTGGAGCTGCCGGAGGTGGGAGGGACTTAAATGTCCCCTTTCCTCTCCTCCTCCCAATGTTACTTGAGATCCTTATCCTCAGCTAGGATCTTCTGAGCTTATTTTCCTTCTGGGTGGGACAGAAGACAAAGGAGAATAGAGGATCTGGAAGAGACAACCCTTCCTCATTCCCTGGGGTAAATGAGCTTGACCTAGCGCAATGGAGAGACCAAAAGCCTCTGATTTTTAATTTCTATAAAAATGTTAGAAATATATATATATATTTCTTTAAATTTTTGAGTCTTTGATATGTCTATACACAGTCCATTCCCTCTGCCCTGAAACCTGAATGAGACACAGTGAAAAAGCTCTGTATGTGTTTCATTTAAAGG
Organism: Trichechus manatus latirostris; assembly: GCF_000243295.1. Classification (NCBI taxonomy): domain Eukaryota; kingdom Metazoa; phylum Chordata; class Mammalia; order Sirenia; family Trichechidae; genus Trichechus; species Trichechus manatus. The sequence continues at coordinate 25,083,161 of NW_004443951.1, read as the reverse complement.
TGTTAATTAATTAAATAATTAAAACTTGGCTGTGGCTACTGCTTCTTGATGGGGGACAGGGCTGTGGTCTGGGCCCACATTTAGCAGGGAGAGTGTTCTGCCTGGGGACCCAAAAGTGGGCCTCTCCTGTTTGTACTGCCAAAGGGGAGAGTCAAGGTGTCTGTCATCCATCTTATCATCTCCACCCCCAACTTCAGGGTCAAAAGTCCTGCGACACAAGCAGCCCCAGGCTGGTGAGGGTCTCAGCAGCTGCTTCACATTGTGTTCCTCTCCCTCCTGAACAGGCCCCAACCAGGCACCCTTGATCAGACATTTTATTTGAATTCATTACAGAGATAGATAGGTAACGCGATTCTGATTGAGAAGCCTTATGGAGTACTCCACCCTCTGGAGAACCACGCTGTGCCAGCCACTCCACCCTTGATGCGAGCAACACACAGCTGGTTTAGGGAGTGTCCCAACCTAATAAGATCCATGGAAATTCCAGGAGCTCTGAGGCAGGCCCTGCCCTCCAGTGCCAAGCCTCAGGGTTGGCAGGCATCAGGGAACGATGCCAACCACTTGGTAGACCACTAGGTTCTCTGCTTTCCCTTCCTTTTCCTTTTCAAATCCCACAATTTCTTGTTGGGGAGAAGGTGTCATTAGTCCAGTCCAGGCACCAGATCTTAGCCAGAGGCACAGCTGCTGGAATAACTCCTGGAAAACCTGGGAACCAATGCTTTTCCAATTAGAAGGACTGTGGCATAAGCTTTTTCTGTGAGTTATATTGGAACCAGATTCTCAAAGTCAGCTGCCAAGGGAAGAAGGTAGAGCTGGACTCCCTGCTGCTGTCCTGCCCTATTACTGCCTGGGAGGTCAGCCCTGAAGGCAGCCAGACAAGATGATCCCGGATTCTGGGGAGGGTGAGCTGCCCCTTATGAATTCTGCACCTAAGCAGTCCCAAAGAGTCCCAAACCTGCTGCTTCAGTGTCCTGGGAGATAGGTAGATGGATGACGGACGGAGCAAACTAAGGAGGCAGCAGATGACTCGGGATGATGGAAGGAGGGAGGCAGCTGCCAGGCGGGCTAGCTAATGTTCCCCCCTTTCAGCGATTTACAAGAGACGTGCCCCAGCTTGGTCATGAAGTTGGTTTTCTTCCACTGTGCGATGCACTCCTCAGAAATTTTAAAGTCAGCCTGGACAAGACAGACCAAAAAAAGTGATTACAGTGATGATGGTGGGACTGTAAGAAAACAGGGACTCTCTTATACTACAAGCAGTGCAAACTCATTCAGCTTTCCTGAGACAGCAGTTTGCCAAAAGCCTGCATGTTTGTATCTTCTAACTCATGTAAATTCATTTTAGGGATTCCAGTAAGAAAATAATCATGGCCCTATGTACAAGGACATCCATCATTGCATTTGAATAGTGAAAAACTGAGAACTACCTCAATGTCTAATAAGGTTTTCATTAAATTATGACAATTATGATAGAATACTATCATAATGTGAACTCCCTTCTTAATATTTAAGAAGATGGGAACATTTTCAGGCATAAAATTAAATAAAAAAGGCAGGATAAACATAAGGTAGACTCAAACTGTAAATATATCTTTATGCACAGAAAAAGACCAGAAAGAAATAATCACTAATGGCTTTATATCTCTAGGTGGCAGGACTATGGCTATCTTAGACATTTTATACAACAAAAATTTACAGTCAGAAAAAATGAGCTTGGAAAAAGCAGGAAGGACAGAGTGGGCAAAGCTATGTGCCATGGCAGGAGGATGGGAGAAAGGAAGAAACCACCCTGAATGCCCCAAAAGCATTCTGTCTAATTGAAGAAATAAGGTATAAATTAGAACAAGTCACACATGAAGTGTCAGTTCCACAAAGAGAGGTTTTTCTCGCTACTTTATTCACTAATGTAGTAACGTAGCCCAAGCACCTAGAATAGTGCCTGACACATATATAAGTTGATTCATAGCAACCCCGTGTTTTAACAGAGTAGAATTGCTCCATAGGCTTTTCTTGGCAGTAATTTTTATGGAAGCAGATTGCCAGGCCTTTTTCTATGGTGCCACTAGGTGGGTTTCAACCAGCAAACTATAGTGGCTGAGAGTAAACCGTTTGCGCCACCCAAAGGTGACATACATATGTATACGCGCGCGCGCACACACGCACCCGCACACGCACGCACACGCACACACCCATTGCCTGCTGCCATCAAGTTGATTCTGACCCACAGCGACCCTACGGGATAGAGTGGAACTGCCCCGTAAGGTTTCCAAGGAGAGGCTGATGGATTTGAACTGTCGACCTTGTGGTTCGCAGCCGTTATCACTTAACCACTGCGCCACCAGGGCTCCATGTACATACATACATATATATGTATATGTGTCTATATATATATATATAGTCGTATATATATATGACTCAAAATTTGTTGAATAAATTGAATTCCAGAGGCAAGCCACATATGAGTCAATGCTCAGAGGGTAAAGAGAGAATGAGGGCTCTGAAAGATCAAGGTGGGCAGGGGGGATCATGGGAGGGTTTTGATCCTGGCTCCATCACTTCTGGTGATCCTGTGTGGCCTTGGCAGGTATCCTGCTACGTAAAATGGGGGATAATCTCTTCCCATTACAGACTGAAAATCCAATGAGGAAATGGCTGAAGCCCCTCACACAGTGCCTCAAATAGCCTGTCAGTGCTTAGTACATACATGGTCCTTCTAAGATCACCCTGCCTCCCTGCCCCCCATGCTCCTCAGGCACTCTCACTCAGAAAGGTCTGGAATGAAGAAGGAAAAGAAGGGCTTAGGTGCATAAATCCCAGCTGGGAAAGGGGCAGCTGTGGACTCAATAACACAAGCAGCCTGGGGCACACAGCCCAGACAACTCAGGGAAGGGGGTAACAGCTACAACTACTTACTTGCAACTTCTCAAAGACTTTCTTCTTGGGCTTGAGCTCTTCATCTGGTTGGCCCTTCTCATAGCCCTTCACAAACACTCGCTCTCCAGGAGCAGAGCCTGCAGGAGGGTCCAGAGGTTCAACCTTGCGGCTTACTCCTTCTCTGTGAAGACATACAGGGCAAGGAAAAGGTGAGGCTATGAAATCCCTCCAGCTGCTGTGAAGATCAAGGCAATTTGGGTCTTTACATAAGTGTCCTAATGGGATCTGGAGCATCTTCAGTGCCAGAGCCCCAGGAGGTCTTCATTGCTTTACTCTATCTCCGGATTATCACCAGGGTTGGATTCACCAGGGGTACAACTGGACCAATAAGCAACATCATGATAAATGGAGAAAAGATCGAAGTTGTCCAGGATTTCATTTTACTTGGATCCACAATCAACGCCCATGGAAGCAGCAGTCAGGATATCAAATGACATATTGCATTGGGCAAATGTGCTGCAAAATACCTCTTTAAAATGTTAAAAAGCAAAGATGTCATCTTGAGGACTAAGGTACACCTGACCCAAGCCATGATATTTTCAATCACCTTATATGCATGTGAGGGATGAATAATGAGTAAGGAAGACTCAAGAAGAATTGATGCCTTTCAATTACGGAGTTGGCAAAGAATATTGAATATACCATGGACTGCCAGAAGAATGAACAAATCTGTCTTGGAAGAAGTACAGCCAGAATGCTCCTTAGAAGTAAGGATGGCGAGACTTCATCTCACGTACTTTGGACATGTTATCAGGAGGGATCAGTCCCTGGAGGATATCATGCTTGGTAAAGTACAGGGTCAGCAAAAAAAGAGGAAGACCCTCAACGAGATGGACTGAAACAGTGGCTGCAACAGTGGGTTCAAACATAGCCATGATTGTGAGGATGGCACAGGACCAGGCAGTATTTCGTTCTGTTGTACATGGGGTCACTATGAGTCAGAACCAACTTGAGGGTACCTAACAACAACAACAACATGGAAATCCTGTGTCAGGGGCGGTACCAAAAGATGGCAACTAACAGAGGAGGAAGTGGGGCATAAAAGAGAGTGTAAGAACTTCACAGCCAATCAGAACTGAGTTTGAATCCCAGCTCCACCTCTTAGTAATAGTAGACTTGGGCACATACACAATGCTTTGAGCCCTCAATTTGTTTTAATAAAATTAACTAGGTAAAGTGCACAGTACGTGTACAATAAGTAACCCCTTCACGCATTATCTTTTGGCGTTTGTTAATGAAGAAGAGGAGAGCGTTCTCGTGGATTCCACCTGGCAATGTGGAAGGGCACCATGTGGGCCAATTCCCCATTCTTCTTGGCCTCCCCAGGTCTTGTGCCCCACCCCATGTTCTCACTCACATAGAAGCACACAGAAGCATGCCTTGGGACTCGACTCCTCTCATCTTCTGGGGTTTCAGATTGCACAGCACCACCACCAGCCTGTCCTGCAGTTCCTCCTTGGGCACAAACTGCACCAGGCCGCTCACCACAGTCCGTGGTTCCGCTTCCCCTACATCAATCTTCTCCACATACAAGCTGTCTGCATCTGGGTGCTGCCGGCAAGAGGTGTCAGGCCCAGAGAGTATCATAATGGAGTACATCATGGGGCTGGTCAACCCTTTGACTTCAGAAAGGGACATTCACTTTAATTTCTAAGAGACTTCCAGAGGGACCTTCAAGAGCTAACTCTTTCCAGGTCCCAGAGAGCAGAGAGGAGAATGGGTCTTTATTCTACTCTTAACTAAGAGGCAGGATTTGAGTAAAATGAGCTTAAATGTTGTGTAAGAAGTAAAAGGAATCTCTGACAGAGATTAAATGGCCTGGTCTGTCTGGGTAGCTACCATTACACCCACCTGCTGCACCAGACGGCTCCTAGGTGGACTGGAAGGTAGGAGGAGGACAACTGCTGGTCTCAACAGCTGAAGCTAGAGCAGGAGCAGCTATCTCAAGGTAGTTTTAGAGGTTGGGTCTATATAAAACCAAAAAAACCAAACCCATTGCCATTGAGTCGATTCCGACTCATAGCAACCCTACAGGACAGAACAGAACTGCCCGATAGGGTTTCCAAGGAGCAGCTGGTGGATTCGAACTGCTGACCTTTTAGTTAGCAGCCGAGCTCCTAACTACTGTGCCCACAGGGCTCCTGGGTCTATATAGTGAAAAGCAAATCCATGATGGGGAACAAAAAGCCCAGAATAATGGTCCTAGGCTACTGGTTGCCTAACTTTCTGTCTCTGGGAAGAAGCAAGTCCTTCCTTCACTTTCTGCGGGGCGCAGACAAAGTGAAAGATCCAAGATAAGGCCTGCTGCGAGTCCAGGCAAGCTGGTAGAGACCAGGTGAGGTCTACCAGGCCAGATTTAATGGATAAACAAGTTCCCTCTGACCTACATCTGCCCCTCTGAGTTCCTGGCTGTGCTTGGTTGAGTAAGGTCCATGGGCAGTAATCGCTACAGAGAGCCTGAGGCCTGGAATTAGACACCTGGGTTCTGACTTGCAATATGACCTCAGGGATGTTACTTCCCATCTCCGGGCCAGGTTTCCTCCAGATGGAAACAGACAAAGCCTGACCACTCACTGCCTCCCCAGGATGTGTTGAAAAATGAGTACCTTCTCCACACTGATGATTTTCCCCACACGGATATCCAGCCGGGATGGGATGATGTCTTCTGGTTCTGAATTCTTGGCAGGACCTTTGGCAACTGGCTCTGGGAATGAGAAGAACCCCAAGGAGTCAGAACTCTCGTTCCCTATGCAGGCTTCTGATTCCAACAAATGAGGGCACTGAAAACAGGCAGGATTTAGTGCAGAACTCCCAGTACCTACCCACTGAGTTATACCTTCTTTAAAACAGGGTCAGCAACCTTTCAGAAGTGACATGTTAGGTTCTCATCTATTCTCTCCCTCAGATGTTGGGCAGGGGTTGGGCAGGGGGTGCAGTAGTAACTTTGCAGCCTTTTGGCATTTCCATTCATGCATTCCATATATATTTACTGAGTCTTTTCTGGGAGGGTCACACAAAGCTATCACTGTTAATATTTTAGCATCATGGATAAGAGGACAGCCAACTAAGAGCCAGTCAAATCACATGGAAGGGAACTGGGAGAATCTAAAGATGAGCTTCCCTGAGAAGCTGTACAGGCTCTGCCTCAGCAGCTGTACAACAGGTTACCAACCTCGTGGTCTAAGTCAACTGGTCTCCTCCTTAATGAAGAGGCAAATTTCATGAACACAGACTAAAGGATCAAAGTCCATGCCTCATGCCAGCATCTCTCAACAGTGTTGGTACAACAGGACGTAATCATTTTATGGCATTGACCAAACCAAAACCAAGATGACTCAAATTCCATTCCAGTAGTCAATGGGATATGGCATTCCTGCGCTTCAGACTCCCTGGGTTTTTAAGCCATCAATTTAAGACAGACCTTTCTCTGAGGCCCCAGACAGGCTCTCTCTCCTGATGCTGTCATCCCCCTGCTTGACCCTTCCTCTCCCCAGCTGCCCTTACTCTGCTTTGAGGGATCTGGGTAGGCAGCACTGGCAAGTTTCTTCAGTGCAGCAGTATTAAACTTCTCCCGGATGGGATCCAGTAACTTGTTCAGGGCGACTTCAACAGAATTCTTTAGGTCTCCTGGGTGGACAATCTGTAGAAGTGTGCAAGGGCTGGTGAGATGAGGGACTCAAACAGGACACAGGACAGCTAAATCTACTAAGAATAATGTTCATATAGGATGCACAGTGTTTTCCCAGCAGAGTCTTATTTGATCCTCACAATAAGGCAGGTAAGGGGAAACAGGTTCAGAAAAGTTAACTGAGTTGTCCAAGATCCAGGTATTTTGACTCTAAATTCCATACTAATTTGAGGGTTTTCAGAGGCTGAATAGGTCCCTCGATGGAGGAAGTGGTTTGTTATTGGCAGCTGCTAACCTAAAGGTTGGCAGTTCAAACCCATTCACTGGTACCAAGGAAGAAAGGCCTAGTGATCTGCTTCCATAAAAGATTATAGCCAAGAAAATCCTATGGAGCAGTTCTACTCTGTAGCACATGGGGTCACCATGAGTCAGAACTGACTCAATAGCAACAGGTTTTGTTTATGTTTTGTTTTTTTTTTTTTTTTAAGAGGCTGAATATATTTATTAGTTTAATTCTTCTAGTCCCTCCATTTATGCTTAGAGTAGTGGCACAAACTAACTATTATTTACAGGCAGAGAATAAAGACAACCTGTGGGAGAGGTGAATGATATATAAGAAAGAACAAGGGCTTTGGAGTTAGAACTGGGTTAGAGTCCCAGCTAACTGTGTGACCCGGAACTAGGCACTGAACCTCTTTAAGTTTTGGCTTCTTCACTTATAAAATGGGGACAACACTATATCTCAAAGGGTGAGAATGAGGATTAAGTCAGGTAATATGGGTGAAAATACTGAGAGTAGCGATACTACATGGTAACCCGTTGCCATTGAGTCAGTCCCGACTGATGGTGACCTCATGTGTTACAGAACAGAACTGCTCCATAGGGCTTTCTTGGCTGTAATCTTTATTGAAGCAAATTGCCAGGCTTTTCTTGCACAGCACTGCTGCGTGCATTTGAACCACCAACCTTTAGGTTAGTAGTCAAGTGCAAATCATTTCTGCCACCTAGAAGTTCAGTAATTCAATTTTTCTTGTCCTGTAATTACCACTTTTACATCCCAAATCTGGTCTGAAAAGATCTTCCAGATATTTGGTGGGGGGGGATATCACTTAGGTATGAATACCTGTGATACAACAATGCCTACATTTTTGTTTCTGATAATATTTCTTCATTTCCTTGGGAGTATTTAATTTTTAACAACACAAAAGCGTTAGACCTGTGATTTCTAATACGGTAGCCACTAGCCTCCTGTGGGTATTTAAATGTAAATTAATTAAAATTCAGTTCCTCAGCTGCACTAGCCACATTGTAAGTGTTCAATAGTTACATGTGGCCAGCGGCTACTGTATTGGACAGTGCAGACAGAACATGTCTATCACAGAAAATGCTACTGGATAACATTGCTCCAGACCTGTCTTCACAGGCATTTCATCTATTCTTTCTCATTATTCCCACAAGGACTGTTTATGGGGTTGAAGAGTGGAGTGTGGGTTCTGTGGCCTGCCTCAGACTGCAGACAGAAGGGCTTCAGAGGAATGGCTGTGAAACATCACACATTTGAACCTTAAGGGTTTTCAACCCTCATTTAGTCTTTCCCTCCATTGGATGCTCAAACCCTCAAATAACACTGCCTCAAAGTGGTCCTCCAGCCTCTGCCTAAACACCTCCCATGATGGGGAATGTAAGGTCAATTGAGGCAGTTCAGTCCATCACCAAACAATTGAGGTCACTAGAAAGTTCTTCATGATGCTGAATCTAGACGTGCCTGCCTCCCTGTGGTTCCCACCCACAGTGCTGGTTTAGCCTTCTGGAGCCGCAAGAAACCTAACCCCTCTTCCATTAGAGCCCTTCACATATTTGAGGATGACTGAGCACATACTTGCTTCTCAGCTAAACAGTCCCAGTTCTTTCAACTGTGCCTTTTGTAACATGGTATTGAGTCTGTTCCCTATTATGGCATCCTTCCTTCCTCCATCAGTATACCCCAGGTTGTCATATAAACCTCTTCTACTTCAAGTCCAGGGCTGAACGCACAACCCCAAATGCACTCAGAACAATGGCGAACAAAGTGGATTGTCTCCTCCCTGTTCCTGACTCTACATTTCTGATGACTTAGCTGAGACTTCATTAACTTTTCTGACAGCACCACCTCACTGCTGATTCAACCCAAATTCGGAGTCAACCAGGATTCCCCATTTCATTTCCATAAACACTATTATCAAGTCTTCCCTTTATGACCTGGCTCGGCCTATCTCTCCCTCAATGTTCCACCTCACTTTTTAGACTCCATTCAGACCAAACTACTTGTGGTTCCCTTCTAGACCATGCTATTTCATCTTTCCATGTCTTTGTACAATTTATTCCCTCACCAACTTCCTCATAACTCCTATTCTTCAAGTGACCAGCGCTTGGATATTGTCCCCTCCACAAAGCTTTCCCAGACACAGCCAAAGTTAATCACTTCCTCCTAGTTTATTTCTGGACCATGTATCTTCATTGTGCAGTAACAAACTAAACGATACTTGTTTACATGTCTGCCTCACCTACTAGATTTTGAGCTTCAGGAGGATTTAATCCTCTTTGTAATGCCACTTACTAGCATAGTGCCTGATACATGAGCACTTATTATTTTATAAACTGTTAGTTGAAATGAATAGTATCCTCTATTATGTCCTTTTAGGTCTCTGTGAGACACAAATGATTTGCACTTGACTACTAACCTAAAGGTTGGTGGTTTGAACCCACTCAGTAGCACTGCAGAAGAAAGGTCTGGCAATGTGCTTCCATATAGATTACAACCAAGAAAATCCTATGGAGTAGTTCTACTCTGTAATACATGGGGTCGCCACGAGTCAGAATCGACTCGACAGCAACGGATTTTATTACATCCTTTAATAGTTGTGTCTTTTTATTGAACCCTGATTTTGCATCTATTCCTGAAGTACATCACCTTGGTGGGTTTGGTCCTTTATTCCAGCCTGTCAAGTCCTTTGGAGAGTGAGTGGACATCAATATATTAGCTTTGTGCCATTTGCCCATCTTAGCCTGTGAACCACCTGAATCTTCATCTAAGTCATTAGCAAAATATATAGCCCTGGAGACCATCGAGGAAAAGCCCTGTGGCACATAACTAGAAATGAATTCAATGGGGATTAGTCCTCTTCTGGTATTACCTCATCAGCAAAGTCCTTCTCCAGGTCGAAGTAAGCCGTGTAGGTTTTGTTTCCACCCCATTTCTCATCTCGAAGGATCACAAATTCTGTAAGAAACAAGAATCCATGCTAATAAACTCATTGATAATGGCAGAGTCAGCATCCCTAGCCCAAATGCATAGGTATTTGGAGTTTTTCCCATATACTTAGAATTTTATTAACTGACATTTTATTGTTCTTAAATTGTACGTCTGGCCACGTTGTATACCCAGCGGGGACTGAAGGGCCTCAAGGGTACTAACTGAAAGGTTGGCAGTTCAAACCCACCCAGCACTCCTGCGGTAAAGACCTGGTGATATTCTTCTGTAAAGATTACAGCCAAGGAAACCCTATGGGGCAGTTCTACCTTGTTATGTGGGGTCACTATGAGTCAAAATTGACTCGGTGGCACCTAGCAACAACAAGTTCAATATGCTTGTCTCCATCCTCATTTCTATCACCCCTGTCCACCTTGACACCCTCCACAAAACCTAGCCTGGTAACAAACCCATGAACAACTAAATCAGAATCCCTTGGAGAACTTTTTAAAAAAAATACAAATGCCTGGTCCAACTCTAAGAAATTTGGATTTACTAGGGTGGAACCTAGTAATTTCTATTTTTTAAAAGCATCCCAACCTCAACCATACATTAATATATGAGAAATCCAAGCACAGAACCAGGGAAGCCAGTTCCTGGAGGAAGAGTGGGTGACAGATCACAAGTATGATATACAGCACTAGTTTTGCTCTTCCAGCCTGGTCTCTAAGAAGAAAACAGGGAGTGACTTACCAGATTTGAGGGGAAAGAGGACATGCTTGATGAAGGACAGAACTCCATTGTTCTCCACATTCCCTGGCTCGCAGAAGGCCTTTTTCAGTTTTTTCTTCACATCCTCCTTCCGATCAAGGAGATCAATCTTGGACTCCTAGAAGCCATGGAAGGGAAGAGGACCTCTTGTGGTTAAAATGAGACTATGTTCAACTATTCTGCGTATTTAAATTTTTTTTTTCTACAGAGATTTCAACATTAAACATCTTTAACAAAAGAATTAATCACAGCAAAGAACCACTCATGGTCCTGCTACCCAACACATAAAAACTATTTTCTGTGTTTCTCCCAGGGCTTGTTCACAGCATACAGAATTGTTACAAATTTGTAGTTAGAGAATAAATGTCTATTTTTCGCTTTTTTACTTTAGACTATATCATTAAGTATTTCTGAGTGGCTACTTACCTAGTCTTCATTTATAATTTTTTGCTGTATTATAGTCCCAATTATTAGTGGCAAAATAATTTACTTAAAAATTTCCAAACTGTTAGATTGCCCTAATTTTTACAAATTATAAAGAATGCTATACTGAGCATCTTTGCAGAGGTTTTTTGCCTTGTCTGGGATTATTTCCTGAACTATCTAAAATTGCTAGGCCCAGAATTGTTTTTGAAAGGGATATACTAAGCAACACTGCTTGTTTATGGCAATCACCAACACCAGGTATTATATATACTTTAGAGCCATTTTTCCTTTTTTAGAGTAATAGGCTTTATTTATTTTGGAAGGAGTAAGCTATGCTCATTTGAGTTTAGTGGTTACAAAATTGTGGTCCACATGTGACTCTATATGAATCACCTGGGCTGCTTTCAAAAAATAGAAATTATTAGGCTCCACCCAAACCTAGTGAATTCAAATTTCTTAGAGCTGGACCAGGCGTGTGTATTTTTTAAAAAGGTCTCCAAGGGATTCTGATGCAGTAGTTTGGGAACTACTGCTAGGACTGATTTCCAGGGTTAAGATATGGCAAATGTCATCAAATATAGGATGAATGTTTTGATACTTTGTCAGAGGAATAACCAACACATGGAGCATATAAGAGAAAAAGGAATGAGTATATTCCTTTAAAAAATAGTGAAAAAATACACATGCACATATTTCCCAATCTCTGTTCAGACAAAGATCAAGAAGGCAGACTAATAAGAGCTAGATCAGTGTTCAAATGAAACTCAAATTAGAACCACCTAGTAGGTTACAGAAGTCCTGGTGACGCAGTGGTTAAGAGCTACAGCTGCTAACCAAAAGGTCGGCAGTTCGAATCCACCAGCTGCTCCTTGGAAACCCTATGGGGCAGTTCTACTCTGTCCTATAGGGTCGCAATCGACTTGACTGCAATGGGTTTAGTAAGCTATGAAATAAAAACAGATTCCTGAGTTCCTCCCCAGAATCACTGAATCAGAATCTAAGGACAGGGTCCAATCAACATTTTTTTTTTTAGTTCCGTAGGTGATTTGAAGATAATCCATGTTTGGGAACCTAGAACTTAAACTTTCATATCTTTGGGTTCCACTAATTCCTCTATTCTGTACTCCTAATGATCAAAACGAAAGTGCACTTTTCCTAAGAGGGATTTTTAAATGTTAAAAGATACTATGCTTATCAACAGGAGTTGTATTATACATCACTCAAAGAATCAAGATGCTAATTGGTGGAATGCAACGACGCCTTCTCATCACTAAGGCTGAATCTTATCACAGTTTTGTAAATGAAGAAATTACTTTTGCTTGTGTTTTTTATCAGTAGCGGTAAAATCTGCTGAAATTATGATTGGATCCCATCAGGATTGGTCTTTCAATACTCAAGAACCACTGAATTCATTGGATGACTTAATGTTTCTTATAATTCAAATATTCAAGAATTCTAGTTAGCTAGGTTACTTTTCTAATGAGTCCTCAATCTCCCCATCTCTTGCTCAAGATTTCTAAACTCAAAGTCAGTGGGCAACCTACCTCTTCTGAAGAGCTCATTTTGCTGCCAGTCAATCCTGGGACCATAGGATTCATCAGATGGACCCGTTTTGAGTAGCCCAGTGCAGGGAGGTACTGGAGGGACAGAAAGAAACACATACAAGCAGGTATTAGCATAAATTCCTCTCAGTGCCTTGATCTCATCTAATCTGGCCAGCAATTTAATAGTTTGGTATAATCCTTCCAATCTTTTTCCTACTGAATAGACATTTTTTTTTCCCCCAACAGTGATCATAATGTAAGCAGAAGTTTTTTTCCTACTACTTTTCTGTTAGTATTATATTGTGAGGCTACTGGACTTACCTTCCTACAATAACCAACTATAAAAGGTGGATGAGATATATACATAATCATTTGTAGGCACTGGATAGCAACCAATGTAGGGCTACAAATCTTTTTTTTTTTTTTAATTTTATTTATTGTGTTGAGAATATACACAGCAAAACATACGCCAATTCAACAGTTTTTACATATACCATTGTACATACACCACTGATTATATTCTTTGAGTTGTGCAACCATTTTCACCCCCTTTTCTGAGTTGTTCCTCCCCCATTTAACATAAATTCACTGCCCTCTAAGGTTCCTATATAATCTTTCAAGTTGCTATTGTCAATTTGATCCCATATAGGTAGTTCTTAGAAGAGCACAATGCTCAAGGCAGATATTTTTTACTAGTTAAGCTAAACTACTGTTTGGTTTTAAGAAGACTTCAGGGGATATTTTTGGTTTAAGGTTTAAAGATTATCTCAGGGCAATAGCTTCTGGGGTTCTTCCAACCTTCATGGCTCCAGGAAGTCTGGAGTCCATGAGAATTTGAAATTCTGTTCTGCATTTTCTCCCTTTTGATCAGGATTCTTCTATAAAATCTTTGATCAAAATGTTCAGTAATGATAGCTGGGTACCATCCAGGTCTTCTGGTTTCATGGCAAAGGAGAGAGTTGTTCATGGAGGCAATTAGCCGCACGTTCCATACCCTCTGTCTATTCCTGACTCTCCTTCTTTCTCTGTTGTTCTAGGCAAATAGAGACAATTGTGCCTTGGATGGTCACTTGCAAGCTTTTAAGATTCCAGACACTACGCAAGGAACTAGGAAGTAGAACAGAAGTACTAAATAAGTTATTAGGCCAATTAATGGGGATGTCCCAGGAAACCATGACTCTAAACCTCCAAACCAAGAAACCGAATCCCACAAGGATTTTGATTGTACACAAGTGGCCTCAGAGGCTACTCATTTTTTTTTGTTGTTGTTGTTGTAAATATGTCTATCACACAACTTTTGCCAATTCAACCTTTTACAGGTGTACAACTTATTGACAGCAATTAAAATAATCGGCTGTGCAACCTTACCCTTGATCAATGCTCCTGGTAACCACTAATGAACTTTGTTCTCTATACATTTGCCTTTTCATATAAGTCAAACAAAACAAAAACAACTCACTGCTGTTGAGTTGATTCTGACTCATAGCAACTCTACAGGACAGAGGAGAACTGCCCTATAGGGTTTCCAAGGAGCAGCTGATGGGTTCAAACTGCCAACCTTTTGTTTTGCAGCCATAGCTCTTAACCATTGTGCCACCAGGGCTCCTATATAAGTGAGGTCATACAATACTGGTCCTTTTGTGATTGACTTATTTCATTCAGCATAATGTCTTCCAGCTCCATCCATATTGTAGCATGTATCAAGACATCATTTCTCCTACTAGCCAAGTAGTATTCCATTGTATGTATGTACCATATTTTGTTTATTCATTCATCTGTTGATGGGCATTTAGGTTGTTTCCACCTTTTGGCTATCTGTTTGAGTCTCTGCTTTCAAGTCTTTTCGGTATATACCTAGGAGTGGAACTGGGTCATACAGGAGTTCTATTTTTAGTTTTTTGAGGAACCACCACACTGTTTTCCACAACAGCTGTACCATTTTGGGGCTACAAATCTTGAGAGAAGAGAATCAAAGGTGATCCCACATTCATCCTGGCTTTCTCCCTGAGGGCATTTTTTCAAACCAGGTGCTGAGAAAGAGACTAAGCCTAGAGCAGCAGTCTCACTAAGCAGAGGAGACAGATTGGAGTTTAGGACTGCCAGGAGGCTGGGATTTGGGAAAGATTCTAAAGAGAAGGGGGCCCTCCCAAAAACTATGTCAAAATTCCCCTTGACTCCTTGGCTGACTGATAAGATGTGCATGCATATGGTGAGATTCCTGAAGTCCGGCAGAGAACATGCTCTGGGAGGCTAGAGACCTGAGTAGAGATTTCAGAGGCTGCACAGCTTTGGGGAGAAAGATTGAATTTTAGGTCCAATCAAAGTGTAGGTGCCTGAACACCCTGAGATTTCAGTTTGAAACTCCAGAAAGGGCTCATCCTAGGAATAAGGACCACATCTAGAAGTAAGAGCAAAAGTGAAATAGACCTGTTCTAACAAAGCTTTAAACCAAACCCTGACAAGATTAAGGTGATCAGTCAGAAATTTAAGTGCCTCCAGAATAAAACATATCATTCTATAAGAGAGGATAACATAGTCCAGGGACTCTAAAACGTATCTACGATGTTCTTGATACAATTTAAAAAGTACTAAAAATGGAAAGAAGCACAAAAAAATGACCTATAACCAAGAGAAAACATAGTCAATAGAAGCAGACCCAGAAACAATCCAGATATTAGAGTCAGCAGACCAGGAATATGTTAAAGAGAATAAAGGAAAAGATGGACAAAATGGATAAAAGATGGAGAACTGCAAAAGAGAACTGAAATCTATAAAAAAGAATCAAATAAAAGTTCTAAAATGGCACAATGTAATATTGGATGGATTTAACAGAAGACAAGATTAGTGAACTTGAAGGTCAACAGAAAATATACAAAGTAAAGCAGAGAGGGAACAAAGAAAGGAAAACAGAGCAGAATATAAGACACACATGGGACATGATCAAAGTCTAACCCAGGACAGGAGAAAGAATAAGACAGAAGCAATATTTGAAGAAATAATGGCTGAGAATTTTCCAAATTCGATGAAAACATCAACCCATAGATTCAAGAAACTCAGCAAAACCTGATCAGGATAAATACAAAGAAAACTACATATTATCTTCAAAAGGAGAAGCAATAATACTTTCAGGTAACTTTTCAGTGGAAACTATGGAAGCCAGAAGGCAATGGAATGTGTCTTTAAAGTGCTAAAAGAAAACAAATTGCAAACCTAGAATTTCATACTCATTTTTATAGTCAATGAAGGTAAAAGAAAGACATTTTCAGATAAAAATAAGTCAAAAGAACTCATCATGGAAAGATCTGCACTACAGACACAAAATACTAAGGGGGGCTATTTAGGTTAAAGGAAAATGGTCCCGGATGGACAGAACTGCAGGAAGGAATCAAGAATAACAGAAAGGGTAAATATGGGTACATATACATGAAAATTGACTTAAAATATATGACAACAATAGCACAAAAGGGCAGGAAAGAGTTAAATGGAGTAAAACTGTTGTAAGGCTTCTGCATTGTTTGGGAAGTAGTAAAAAATAGAAATGTAAGTAGAACTTAAGTAGTAAAAAAATGTAACAAGTATAACTATAATAAACTATGAGAATACACACTACAATCTCTAGGTCAGGGGTAGGTAAATCTTTTCTTTAAAGGGCCAGAGAGTAAATATTTTAGGCTTTGTGGGCCACATAGGGTCTTTGTTGAATTTTTTTTTTTAATTATACCCCTTTAAAAACATAAAAGCCAGTCTTAGTTTGTGAATTGTACTAAAACAAGTCATCAGCCCTATTTTGCTGATCCCTACTATAATAATAAATAAAAAATTAATAAGGAGAGAAAATAATTAGAAAGAGTAATCAAAAAAATTACATTGTGAGCATTTCCCCATTCATCACATGTATCCAAAAATCATTATTTTAGTATTGTACAATAGTCCATTATGAGGATTTATCACAACATATGTAACCAATCCCTTGCCATTGGATGTGTATATTTCTAAATTTTGGCTTTAAACTGATGATGTGATAAGTACTCTTGTACATAACTCTATGTGCACATTTCTAATTACTTTCTTAGGAGAAATTTCTAGAAGTAGAATTATTAGGTCAAAGGGTAGGAACATTGTGGGGTCGTTTAATCACACTCCAGGGATTTACATTTCCACTAGCAGTGCTTTCCCTATACCCTCATCAAATACCAAGTACTTCTCAATAACCCTTTTTAAACTTATTCTAGTTCTTTCCCAGAAAAGAGCTATTATAAATTTGTGCTAACTTCCTGCTCTAAACCCTGTTAAACCTCATCTCAGGGATGACCAGGCAATGGGGATCAAATGTTCTGGGAAAGAGCAATAGTTCTGACTGGCAGCACTTCTCCCTGGAAACTGAACTACTGGGAAAGAGGCAAACCCAACATATCCTAGTGCAACTTCCTGGTGGTTGGTATGTGGTTGGTAGCAAGAGCTATGGCCTTTGGAGTCAGGCAGATCTGGGTACTAATTCCTGCTCAGTTGCTAACTAGGTGACACTGGATAACTTTCTTACTCTTTTTAGCCTCAGTTTTCTCATCTACAAAACAAGGAGAATAACACCTACCGTACAATATGGTTACGATTGGTGGGACTGGCACATTACAGTTCAATAAACTTTAGCTGCACATCTCTGTGGCTCAAATGAGAGAAGAAAGGAAAGAGGACACTAACCTTCTCTGCAAAGGTGAAAATCTTTCTCTGATCAATGCCTCCAAATTGAGCATCTACTTTCAAATACTCTTCATCCAAGGCCTGTGAAAAGAAAAACATGAGCGTAAACTCCTACTGTATTTTCTTCCATATGGATCTGAGAAATCAAATTGTTGACGATTGCTAGATTCTTCAGAAGGTGGAGCCAGGAAGTAAATAAACAGCATTCAGACTCTCTGTGCACCTCAAGAGCTTAGCATAAACATTTGCTGAGTGCCTGTAACAAACAGTACCTCATTAGATGTCATGGGAGAAACATATAGGAGGAATAGTTTTTGCCTCCAGGGAGCTCACAATCCAGTGGGGAAAGGAGGGATGGGAGAGGAAGATAAACTACAGTCATGTCAAAGGGTCTCCACTGAATAAGGCAGCTGGTGACAAATAAGTAGCATACAGAAGTAAGAGTTCCAAAAAAAAGGCAAGACTGAACTAGTAAACCAGCGGTTACTGTCACTTACTACATGCCTGGCCTAGTGCCAGCCCTGTGGATGTAGAGATGAATCAGAGCCAGACTCTGATTCTAGAAGCCCTATTATCCAGTTGAGCAGAGAGACATATAAACAGATCATCTGAATACTATGTGCCAAGGGCTAACCTAGATATTCATTGTGAGGAACAGTGCTAACACAAAAGAAGAAATGATTATCTCTGTCTGGTTAGACAGGCAGTGGGGAAGGCCTCCTAGAATCAGTTTGTGTGTTGAGCTGGGTTTTGAAGAACATATAGGTGTTATCACCATGCAGAGGAAACAGAATGTAAGAACACCCAGAGGTGTGAAGCATTTAGGAGAACTATAAGTGATTTAAGGAGCTCGGGTGACACAGTGGTTAAAGTGCTCGGCTGCTAACTGAAAGGTCGGTGGTTCGAACCCACCAGCTGCTCTGTAGGAGAAATACGTGGCACTCTGCTTCCATAAAGCCTTGGGAACCCTATGGGGCAGTTCTACTCTGTCCTACAGGGTTGCTAGGAGTCAGAATCGACTCGACGGCAATGAGTTTGGTTTTTTGGTTTGCAAAAAGTCATTTGGTTTGCAAAAGCACAACCTTATAGGGATGTAGTAAGTGGTGAGTGATGAGGTCGGGAAAGTAAGAATCATGAATGTCATGCTGGGGGTCCCTGGATGGTGCAAGTGATTAAGCACTTGGCTACTAGCTGAATGTCATGCTAGGGCACAAGGGTGCCCAACTATTTCCTGGCCAGTGAATGGTTTTAAAGAGGGGAGAAACATGACCAGTACATAGAAGGAGCACACCAGTAACAGGGCAGAGCATGAACTGAGGCCTGCGGGTTGGAGACAGGGAAAATAGTGGGAAGGCTGCTGTGGGAGTCCAGGTGAGAGATGATGATGAACCAAGGTAGTGGCAAAGTTGAGCAAGAATGAATTTCAGAGATTTTTAAGAAGTAGAATTGATAAGATTTGGTGCCTGACTAGACTGGGGTGGGGGATGGGAGAAGGGCAGAGAGAAGAGAAAGGTGAGCAAATAGGAAAGAAAGAATCTAGACCAGCACTGTCCAACACAACTTTTTGCGATGATGTTACTATACATGTGCTGTCCAATATGGTATCCAATATGGTATGTGGCCAGACAGCACTCAGGTAATCCATGCTAGTTGCAATATACCAAACATTAAAGAGATATTAAAAAAAAAAAAAAGTCTATCTACATTTTCATCTCACCCTCCTCAGGTAGGATGGCTTCATTTGTATTTTTCCATCTTTCTCTTTACTCCCACAAAGACATACAAACATACACGAAATACGATGTGTTCGTTATGTTTAACAGAAAATAGGATCATGCCTTAAATTTATTTTCACACATTATTCTAACATTTATTTCCTTCAATTAGGACATTATTGTCATGGATTGAATTGTGTCCCCCCAAAACTTGGCTAGGCCACGATTCCCAGTATTGTGTGGTTGTCCTCCATTTTGTGATCTGATGTAATTGTCCTATGTGTTGTAAATCCTAATCTGTGCCTGTGGTTAATGAGGCAAGATTAGGTTATGTTAAAGAGAATTAGGGTGGGATGCAATACCCTTACTCAGGTCATAGCCCTGATCCAATGTAAGGGATGTTTCCCTGGGGTGTGGCCTGTATCACCTTTTATCTTACAAGAGATAAAAGGAGAGAAAAGCTAGCAGAGAAAGGGGGTGGGGGGAACCTCAGTACTACCAGGAGTGGAGCATGTCCTTTGGACTTGGGGTCCCTTGGGGTCCCTGTGCTGAGAACCTTCTAGACCCAGGGGAAGACTGATGCCAAGACACATGGAGATTTCTAAGGAACACCGGGCCCACAGATGCTGAAAGAAGACCAGGACCTTCCCTGAGAGCTCACAGAGAGAGCTGGCACCTGAATTCAGACTTCTAGCCTCCTAAACTGTGAGAGAATAAATATCTGTTTGTTAAAGCCATCCACTTGTAGTATTTGTTATAGCAGCACTAGATAACTCAGACAATTATGATTAACATAATGAAGATGTATGAGGTGAGCAATGTCTTAAAGGACAGCTAAGCAGGGGAGGACTTACAACTGAAGAAGTGTAAGAGTGCATCAGGAAGTGGGGGAGAAGGATGAGAGAGAGACAGGAAGAAGGCCTATGGTATGCTGAAGGAACAGGAAGTGTGTTCGTTTAGGTGGAGCTGAGAGGAAGGTTTGTGTCCAGTTCTCAGAAACAGAGCAGAAAAGGTAAGCTGGTGCTACTCCCTCCCTCCTAAGTACCTGCAGTCCAGGGTACAGCAGACCACTCAGCAAAGGGTGCTCCACCTGCTTTACCACCTCAGCTCCAGCTTTCTTGGCATCATGCTGTGTGACCACAGAAGAGAGTCTGTACACGTCTAGTGTGTACTCTCTAAGAAGGAAAGGAAGAGGGGACAGCTGTAGGACTCAGCCCAGGCTTCAGTTTCCCAGGGAAATCCTAAAGCACACCAATGTTGTTTTTGTCTGGTAAAAGTTGCCATGTGGAGATCCATTCCCCCAACTAGGGCTTCGTGGCACAATGCCCATTTACCCATTTATTCCCCCAAACCTAAGACCTCCAAAGGGGAGCACTGTGTAGTGGCTTCTGAAATGTGAGAGATCCACGTTCTCATTCAAAATTGAACTTTATTTTTATGTTTTTCCTTTAAAAAGATGGCTTTAATTCATCTTTTTGTTGTCTTCTGGAAAAATTTCAGCTATTATCTCTTCAAATACTGCTTCTCCGCCCTTTCCCTTCGTTCTCATCTTCTGGAATGCCAGTTATATAAATGTCAGAATTTCTCAATCTATCTTCCATGTCTTTTTTTTTTTAAACTTAAGTACATGTAAGGAATAATGAACAATATTGAGAACAGAATATCCATCACTCATTTTAAGAAAAGGACCTAACAATTAGCTCCTGAATTGCCCCCCTGAAATCCTATCCCACTTCTTCCTCCTTTGGAGTAACCACTACCCTGAATTCTTATGTTTCTTTCCAGTCTTATGTCTGTATCTCTACATAATGTGTTGTAAATATTCTTGTATGTGTATCCTGGTATACATGTGCAACTTTCTCTATAAATGCCTAGCGTAGAATTTCTGGATCACAGGGGATTTGCATCTTGAAGTTTACTGGATAATGCCAAGGTATTTTCCAAAGTGGAATATTACTTAATATTGTCATTATTTAAAAAATTTTGCCAATCTTACGAGCATGGAATGGTTGTAGATTAAATGTAAAAATGAATGAAATCTCAGGCACTCTACTGAGGCTATGGATCCAAATATCTGTTTATGTAAAGATGTTTATATGCTTTATTTAAAACTCTAAATGTTCAACAGTGGGGAATGGTAAATAAAATTATGTTAGATGAAGTAAAAAGAGAAATTTACTTGTGAGCAAGAGAACTGAGCTCACATTCTGACTTGTTTACTCACTAGCTGTATGAACTTGGGAAAGTTAATTCTGAATCTATTTCCTTACCTGTGAAATAGGATAAAACAATGCTTACCTTGAAAGGTTGTTCCGAGGGCTTAAACGCAAAAGTACCTAGTAGTGACACATGGTATTTAGTTATAAAGGCTATTTGAGAGGTTTTAAAAATTAAAAAAATGTGGAGACTATGAGGCTGCATGAAGAATTACTTAGGAAAGAGTAAGATAAAAAATTTGGATACAAAATTATATCTGTGGTAACATTACAAACACAAATTGATAAAGATAGGAAGCAATAAAAATTGTTGTTAGGGGAGGTGGGAAATAAGTGAAATACGTTTCTTTCACATTTCTTTTAACATTATTTGCTGAGACTGGAAGGAGGAGAGGCTGCATTGTTCACCATTATTCTTCCATATGCTGTGAGCTCTGCAAGGCCAAAGACTTTGTTGTGGTTAGATTTATATCTCCAGCAAATAGGAGGACAGTACCTAAGGCAGTTACTAGTCTGTACATTTTTGATGGCTGATTTAGTGGGACAACAGGTATAAAGTTTTTAAATGTTTCTTATTAGGTAGAGCCAAACAGCCTCTAATCCAAATTTAAAGGGTGCCTGGACTCCACAGACCTGTAATTATAGACACACTAGAGCCACAAAAAGGGTGGGTGATCCAGCACTTACTTGCTGAGCTGGTAGTCAGTGCCTTTGATGAACTTGAGCTTCTCCAAGGGCACACCAATGCTCTCCAGCATTGCCTTGATCACATTCTCATAGTAGCTGGTTCGGAGTTCTAGAAGTTCCCATGGGGCTTTCATGTTATCTAGGTATGCGTGAAGGTCCGCAAACAGAATTGTTACCTGGAAAGGGACCACTAAAATGTGAATTTGCCCAAGTACTCCTCCACCCCCTGACCTTGTTAAATCTTTCTTTTGGACATTTCTCGAGGGCAACTGCTTGGCTTATAGCATTAGTTCTTACCTCACAACCTGCCTTCAGGAAGTCTGCGATCTTAGACATGGGCACAAAGTAAGCCACATGTGGCTTGCCTGTGGTTGCTGTTCCCCAGTAAACCTTAAGTTCCCGCTCCTTTAGGATCTCCTTCAGCTTTTCTTCCCCCAGAACCTCCTGTTGTGGAAGCAGAAGAGCTGGTTTAATGCCGGTGCCCCACCCTGCTCAGTGCTGGTGATGAGTCCAGCATCCTCACCCTGTGACAAGGAAGACAAAACCATGTGTCACTAGGGGTCCAGGCTCAGGGCCAGCAAGGAGGTCCAGCCACACTCTCAATGCTGAGTGACAGCCAACCTAAGTTGGTGCTGCTGCTAGTACCACTCCAGTGAGATGACACTGATGCTGGGGGGAGGGGGGGGGGCACGTCCCTAACCACATCTTCCCCTCCAGCTGCCTCTAACTCACTCTCCTTCTTTTCATAAGACAAACTTCTTGAAATAATTATCTCCTCTTCTAGTCTTCATTTTCTTATCTCCCATTCCATCTGAATTCCATATCCACATCACATCACTGAAAATACTCTTGCTAAGATGACAGATGACCTCCACATTGCTAAATTCAGTGACTATTCTTTAGTCTTCACTCCCTCCTTGAAACACTCTCTTCTTTTGGTCTCTTTTATTTCAGTCTCTTGGTTTTCTTCCTACTTGTCTGGCTGCTGGGTCTCAGATTTCTTTGCAGCTGCTCCTGTTCTTTCTAATCATTAAATATTAGCAATCCTTGGGGCTCTAGTCTCTTCTCTTCTTACTCTACATTCCCCCTGGGTGATCCCCTTCAGCTGCTTCAATTACTGCTTAGAAGCTAGTAACTCCCAAATCTCCTGCCCACACCCATATACAGAACCGTGTACTTGTTACCACTCCAGTTAATTCAAACTCAACATGGTCAAAATTAAACTCATGCTATTGACTCCCTATCTCACTCCTCAACCATCTTTTTTGACTTATAGTTTCACCCCTAGTTCATTAAATCATTCATTATTCATCAGTAAATCAGAATCTCAATTACCAAGCAGCTTAAGCCACTCCAAACCAGCTCTTAAATCCTTCTACTTCTCTCTGCCTTGACACCACTACTCCCTAGTCCAGTCACCATTAGAGAACACCAGGACTACTGTAACAGCCTCCTAAGAGGCTGCTCCCTCCAATCCATGCACCAAAAGGTAGCCAGAGATCTTTTTTTAAAGTCCAAAATTTGATGAACTCATTCCCCTGTTTAAAACCTTTAATGATTTCTTTTCACCTTAAAACAGTATTGGAAAATGTGGGGATACGTGCCACTGAAATATGGCTACACTGTTGACAACTTCAGCCCCTCAAAGTCCTCTATGCTGCACAGGACATGTTGAGACTTGTCATTTCCCAAACCTATTGTCCTGTTACTGATTGGCTTATTTACCTGAATTCCTTCTCCCTTGCCCGAAACTTACTGTTATTCACCCAAAGCCCATTGTTCTGTTGTTTGCTTCACTGCTTGCTGTATTGACTATAAATAATCTCCTGGGACTGAAGCCAGGGTTGACTTCTCTGAGTGACCCTCCTTGGCCCCACTTCTCTGTAAGAGTTGTGTTTGGCTACTGTCTTTGCCGCCCCGACATCATTGCCGCTGCAACAGGAAAAATCCTAGTGGGCTGGTATGCCCCTGATAGAAAGTTTTTAGTGTTTCTTCAGATGATGGTTTTGGGAGGCTGTAAGAAGCCATGATAGGCAAAAATTGTTTTGCTGGGTTGAACTGTTATTAGCAGGACTTGTTAGAAACCTCTGCTCCAAGCCTGCTGGAGGTTAATCTTGCATCCTCCAGAGCCCCTGACTATTCGAACACTCCACAGAGGGTTCTCATCACCCAAGAAAAGGTCCTATCACTAAGCCTTTTAAAACCTGAGTAAGTCAACTCCACTAGCTTTGTGACTCCTTTATCCCCAACCAGCACTATTTTATGGAGAAAGGCTAGGTGGCAAAGATCTGGTGGCTAAGGAGAAGCATGTAAAAATCTCTGGTCAAGATCAAGCTGTGTGCGGAAATAACCCAAATGTCCGTCAACTGATGAATGGATAAACAAAAGCAGTGTATTCATAAAACTGAATATTCTGCCAAAAAAAAAAAGGAGTGAAGTTCTGATATATGTTACAACATGGATGAACCATGAAAACATGCAAAGTGAAAGGAGCGAAAGGAGCCAGACATAAAAGGCCACACATTGTATGTTGTTAAGTGCCGTTGAGTCAGTTCCGACTCATAGCGACCCTATGCACCACAGAACGAAACACTGCCCAGTCCTGCACCATGCTCACAATCATTGTCATGTTTGAGCCCATTGTTGCAGTCACTGTATCAATCCATTTCGTTGAGG
Organism: Trichechus manatus latirostris; assembly: GCF_000243295.1. NCBI lineage: Eukaryota > Metazoa > Chordata > Mammalia > Sirenia > Trichechidae > Trichechus > Trichechus manatus. Next base: position 25,058,637 of record NW_004443951.1, on the reverse strand, counting down.
GTCTTCCTCTTTTTCGCTGACCCTGTACTTTACCAAGCACATATCATATGGTTCCATTTACATGAAATGTCCAGGTAGGCAAATCCATAGAGACAGAAAGTAGACTAGTGTTTCCCTATAGCTGGGGAGAGGGGAGAGTGAGGAGTAACTGCTAATGGTATATGGTTTTTTTAGGTGATGAGAATGTTCTGTAATTAGATGGTGGTGATGGTTGCATAATCTTGTGAATATACTGAAAATCACTAAACTGTACACTTTGAAAGGGTGAATTTTATGCTATGTAAATTATATCTATATAAAACAACAACAATAACAAAACAAGCTGTGGCCCAAGTGATGTATCACTGCTCTTTAGAATAAAGCCCAATTTTAAACATAGCCTACAAGACTTGGTCCCTGCCTCCTCATCCTAAACAGATAAGCAAGTAAAAGCTACAGTATGTCAAATGGTATAAATGTTACTGGGGGCAGGGAGAGGCAGGTCAGGGAGTTCACTATTTAAATAAAGTGGTCGGGAAAGGCCTCCCTAGTAAGGTGGCAACAGTCAGAGGCCTGAAAGAGGTGAAGAGAGTGAGCAATAAACAATATTCATTAAGTGCTTGATCTGCATTTTGCTCACTCTACTCCATACAATGTAGCCTTTTCTCTGATCCACAACGTTCTTTCTTCTCTCTGGGTCTGGCACTACTGTTCCCCCTGCCTGAAATGCTCTTTCTCCCGTTCTTCTGGTTAACTGCTATTCCAGCAGTTCTGGCAACAGCAGGAACTCTGAGAAATACTGAAGGGATGATCCTCATCTTTCAGGGCGCAGTTCAGAGGTCCCTTCCTCATGGAAGCTTTCCCTGCCTCGCCCCCACCTCCTCTCCTTACTTCCTTTCAAAGCTCCACGTATAATTCCTTCCAGTACTTGTTTCCACTACGGATTACAGATCATTTTTAACGTCTGATCCTCTCCAGGCAAGCTCTGGAAGGGCAGGGCCCTGACGTATCCCCGGTGCACCACGCCTGGCACATAATGTGGTGAGTGGAGCAGGGTCCTGAACTCAAAGCCTGGCTCCAACACAAGGTAACCTGCACACAGAAAGTGAATCCACTGTGATTTCTGTGGCACCCACGAAACGGCTGATTGACTGACAAACCGGCAGCCTCCTTCAGAGCTGCCCCGGTGCGGAGTCTCCAGCCCCACACACTTAGGACCCCGTTGTGGGGCTCAGGATCACTGGACCTAGGGTCCCCAGCCCCCAACGGCGCAGTTCCAACCCCGAGGCCCGACCTGCAGGTTCCTGGTGATAAGATGCAGCTTCTCCTCAGGGCTCGGAGCGTCCCCCATGGTTCCGCCGCCCCTACCTCGCGCGCTGAGCCCAGCGCCCGCGCCCGTTAGTCGCCGCCGCCGCGGTGTGCCAGGAACTGTCACGCGGGTCTAGACAGGTTGCATCAGGTGAGATCGTTGCTCCGCTTGCTTGGTCTGGGCCCTTCTCCGCCCGGTAGCAGCTGGGAGTCAGGAGCAGCGGAGAGTCGAGCGGGTCGATGAGATGGGAATGGGTGGAGCCAGTAGGTCGCGTAGTTGCTGCGAAGGGCGGGGTTACGGCGCCTGCGCGGGGCGCGGAACCCTCTGAGAGGCGGGGCGGTTTCCTGCCAATCACCGCTTGTTTGCCCTCCCCCTGGCGCTGCCCCGGCTGCTTCTGGGTGGGGGAGGTCGGGGAGGGGGCAATAAAATGGCGCAGGGGGCGGAGTGAGGTACAGTTGTTCGCCCAGGCTTCGGCCCGGCTTCTGGAGGTGAAGAGCGGAGGGACGAGGGGATCGGCGTTCCTCGGCTGGGAGGGGGTTGGGGGTGCCTGTTGCTTCTCTTGGGGCGTACGCACGGCGTCCGCCCAGTCGAAGGGTTGGGAGGCCCTCGCCCTACTGGTAGGAGGGCTCGTTTTGGTTTCTGAGGTGATGGCCGGGAGTACTGTTTCTGGCCCCCGCCTCTACGTCGGCGGGTGACAGATGCCCTTCACCCAGATGAGGAAAAGGGAGGCTGTTTGGTCACCTGAGAGGCTGGGAGTGATGTCTGTTCTCCCTGCCCATTGGGGTGGGATGGGGGAAATGGGTGTAGGTGGGTGATGCCTCTGCCCCCTGCTCTACTTAGGGGGAAGACTGTTGCTAGGGAGAAGATCGCAGTCTTTCCGCCGCGCCTCGCTGGCTGGGGAGGGAGAGGATGATCCGCCTCCCTACCCCATCCCAACCCGTACGGGAGAGCAGGGTCTTGGCTCCAGCTGGTTGGGTGTGGGCAGCGGTCTTCTGGGAGAAGAGTGCACCACCCTGGCCTCCAGAGGGGCGAGTTTTGCCCCTGCTGGGGGAGGGGCAGGGAGAAAGCCCGCGCTTCTCCCGCCTTCAGCGGGAGGCGAGAATTAATTGGTCTTTGAGAAGGAAAGTGCGAAGCCCCTGCACCGAGGGCGAGTCCGTGCCTTGCCGTTTCTAAGGGAGAGCAGGGGGAAGCCAGGCAGTAGCCTACGGAGGGTGTATTTGAGCCACCCGTCTCCGTGGTCTTCAAGGACTAGAGGCCTCACTCTCACCAGTTTCTTTATGGGCAGCAAGGAAGGCCGCTGGCCCCGCCGGGTGGGCCCTGGAGAGTGCCAGCCAAGACGCGATTGAATTGCCCACCAGCTACCGTAACGTGATCTCTAGTTTCTTGTGGATTTGTTAGAGGCTCCAGGCTGTAGCAGACCTGTCTTAACAATTAAAAAAAAATTTTTTTTTTGTTTTAAAAGAAACCTGTTGCTGCCGCTTAATAATATCTGGCCTCCGTGCCCACGTGGGAGGAGAGTCCTGGCATCTGATCTAGTGAAATGTTACCTAAAGCAGAGATTTCCAGTCCCGGGTTGTTCTTCCATCTTCTAATGTTTCCAGTTACCCCAAAAGGAATCACAGAAATCTTACAGATAATTTCAGTTCACTTTGATTTTTTAAATGTTATGCCCATTTTGTGTTGTGATTGCAAAGCTTACCGAGTGCCTTTTGTGCTATGCCCAGAGTGTGCTGTGTGCTTCACATTTGTAGTGTGTGGGAAAGATTGGGAATCAAAGGCCAGTAGGGAAGTCTTGACCATAGGAAGTAATCCTTGCCCTTGGCCGTATCTGTCGGGCCCAGCTTGGTAAGGGTCTTGGTTTTAGAGCCTTGAAAGAGGAATATGGGGTTGTATTTGATTTTGCAGTTTTAGTAGCCTGAAGAAAGTAAGGCTTTGTGTTCTAAGGTAGTAGGTTCTCTGAGGTAAGATAAAAATAGAAAGGAAGCCAGTTTCTGAGGTTGCAACCAGGAGGGTAGAGAACAGAGCGAGGGGGTGGTATGCTGAAGTGTGAAGAAGGGGGTGGACAGGTGAGGGAGATGTGGAAGGACAGAATAGGGTCACAGAAGGGATGGGGAACAGAGGAGTTGGGAGATGGGAGAATATTCTTCCCTTAAAAATAGAGGGGTCCCCATATTTTAAGTGGCAGTTACAAAGTAAGTGCCAAGAAAGGCAGATGATGGTGGAATGGCAGACAGAAGTAGTAAGGCTGTTTTGTGGAACTTTGCTTTAGAACTTCAATATTGCTTTTTTTTCCTCTTTGCAAATTCATTAAATATCAACTCTTATTAATATAAGGCTTTTAGGTTTAGAGTGCTTTCACAAACATCCTATCGTTTAATCCTCATGATAATCTGTTTGAAGTTAACAATGAATATTTAGTCCCTTTTTATCAGGCAAATATTCAGAGATTTCAAGGGAATTGCTGAGGTCTCTGAATTTTAGTCAAGTGCCTCTATACAGTGACCATTAATTTGCAAAATTTGCTTGATATTTCAGATGTTCATCCAGCATGGTTTTTAATTTAGTGACGATGTGGTTGAACTCCAGGTTAAACTTGAAGAGAATGAATAGATCATTCTGGATAATTTCCAAACAAGCAGGGATTGGGGGAAGTTCACTACCAGTTTAGCACTCTTTTTTCTCCCATTCCTATGCTTCTCTTAAGACTTTTTCTAGAGTTGTGAGGTGATGAGGGTGTGATGAAATAATTACAGCTACCACTTATTTAACTCTTAAGTTGTGGCTGTAGTGTGCTAAGTGCTTTATGTTCATGATCTTCCTTAATTCTTGAAACAACCCTATGAAGTAGGTACTACAGTAGTACTGCTGTTTGAGACTTAAGAATGTAATCATGTCTTTCCACTGACTTCCTTAAAAATTTTTTATTAAATATCCAAGTACATAAAATACAGAAAGTAACATAATAATGAACACCCTTGTACCTACCACCCAGCTTTATCTTACATTGTCATATTTGCTTCGTACTGCAACTCGTAGAATGAGAAATAATTTTAATATATTTAACCTTACCAGAATGGTGGAAATACATGTTAGAACAATGATATTTTTTTTTCTTATCACATTGTCTTATAAAGATAAAGATGACTGATAATAATCTGGGTGGTGACAATGTGGAAAAACAAGCACTCTCACACACTACCTGTGAGAGTATATCATTGTTCTAACATGTATTTCCACCATTCTGGTAAGGTTAAATATATTAAAATTATTTCTCATTCTACGAGTTGCAGTATGAAGCAAGTATGACAATGTAAGATAAAGCTGGGTGGTAGGTACAAGGGTGTTCATTATTATGTTACTTTCTGTATTTTATGTACTTGGATATTTAATAAAAAATTTTTAATTAAGGAAGTCAGTGCAAAGACATAAGATAATTAGAAATCTGAACTGGATATTTTATGATATTAAGGAATTAATCTTGTTATTAACAGATGAAATTATGTGATATCTGGAATTTGCTTCAAAATAATATGGTAGAAGGGGGAAGTGGGTGGCACAAGATTAGCCATGGGTTGATAGTTGTTGGGGTTGGGTGATTGGTAGGTGGGGGTTCTGTTACTTTGTGTGTGTTTTAAATTCTCTATAATAAAAGGTATTTTTTTAAATGAGGAAATAAAATTGCCAAGAGAGTGATTTTGGGCAAAGTAAAAATTATATATGGCATTGTCTTACATGCTTTTGCTCCCAGATCTCTTGAAACGTTTTACGCGAGAAGCTCAGAAGAGCCAGCTCTGTACCTCTGGATGTCTTGTGGCATAGGAATTGATGATTGCAGTGGTTGTGAAGGATATTGGTCTGACGTGTGCACAGTAAAGTTTTCAAGTAATGATGTTTTTCTTTGAGTGAGGTTTGGCCACATTCGGGAGTATTTCTCATGTTCTTCAATTCCACCTGGAAGGCCAAGGGAAGCCTTTTATGCATAGTAAGTGGCTTAAATTTTTTTGCCAAGGGACCAAAAGCCCTCTTTGACATCTACATTTTCTGTAGTATTATTAGAGGTTGTACTGAATTTAGATGGCCTGAGTTTGGATTCTGGCTCTGCCATTTGCTGACCAACCCTGGGAAAGTCTGTCACCAATGTGGTAGAAAAACGTTGCTTTTGGAATTAGACCTGAGTTTAGATCCTTGTTCTAAGCTTCTTAGCTATATGTACTTGGTTAAGTTACTTAATACTTCTGGCCTTTATTTTCCCAAGAGTGAAAATCTATTGAACTCACCATTTGGTCAAACAAGCTCTTGGACTAGACCTTCTGGAAGGTGTTGATAGGGTGGTGGTGGCCCAGAAAGGGCTTATAAATGCGGCTCCTGATCCCACTGCCTGTAATATTTGTGCTTGACAATCACAAACTTTCTTAAAAAATTTTCCAAAACACCCTTTTTCTTAACTGCTGCGTAAACAAGTAACTTCACTTTATAAAATAACTCTCACTGGGCAGAGGAGTTACTTTTCTCTTCTGAAAGGCACTTGTTTCTGTGCCTGAATCTCATAACAATTGCTGGAATACTGGTAAAATGAAATAAAAAGTTTTGTTAGTTCTAAGTTTAAATACAACAGAAAGCTTGGTTTCATTGATAAGACCAATTTTGCAGAGTTGTTTTGAATGGTGAAATTAGAGTTGTAAAATGTTTCTTATAGTTCATAATAGAGACTTAATATTTTTTCCCTTTCTATCCCATCTCATTTCTAAAATGAATAAGTTTTAGGTTCCTTCTAGTTGTAAAATTCTGTAATCCTTCCCCTTTCCTTCTCTTTCTCTAGTACTTTGTTGTCAATACTGTTTTATATTCTCATATTGGTGCTTAACTTTTAATGTCTCCCTAGCAAGGTTGTATATTCCTTGAGTGTGGGAACCATATGTTTATTTCTCAGAAATCATATGGAGACGTACTGTGTAGCTCAGTGTTATGTGATGGTAGTAGCTCAGAAAATGTTTTCTGAAGAATGCATGGACTAACGCTGGAACTCAGGGTGTGGTATGCAAGGAAGGTGGACTAGGGAAAAATTTACAGTTAAAAAGCTACAAGGAATTTTCCAAATTATTAAGGAATTCAGTGTTTAAGCATTTCTTGTAAGCATTTCACATTCAAGTAGAAAAGCAAAATGATACTGACTGAAGTCTCCCCTTGACCTCTCACATCCCCTGCAAGCTACAACAGTCATCAATTTTGTATTTGTATCTTTCCAGACCTTTTCTCTGCATTTATATATGTATTGAAAGTGAGATTTATGTGTGTGTGTGTTTGTGTGTTCATGATTAATTTTTAGATCTTGGTAGAATTTTAGACATTGCCTAGTCCACCTTTTCCACCCCTTTCCCATTTTATAAATGAGGAAACTGAAGTCCAAATGGTTAAATGGTTTATCCAAGTTATTAGAGCTGGTTAGTGGCAGAACAGGACTACAACCCAGGTCTTTGGACTCCCAAGCCAGTATTCATCCTATTAAAGCAGATAGTACTCTTAAGAAAGTACAAATTGTTGAGAGGAACAAAACTAGGTCCTTAGTTGCATAATTCTTTCTCTAAAGGTTTTTCTTTGGTATTCTTAACTCAAAATCTAACTTTCTGGTATTAAAAAAAAAAAAATCAAGATCAAAATTAATAGATGGAGCACCTTAAAGCACAATACAGTTGACTTTGTAATTAACAGAGTTGAAAGTGATGAGAAGATCCTCTAATTTTCTTTGTGTGGCAGGAAGGTGGGAGTCAATCATTTTGACAAGTCTCCTGAAAGGAACAGCTAGCAGGAGCTGAAAGCTTTTTCCATTTGGTCTCGTGGCAAAGGCAGAGATTGCTCCAACAGATCCATACAGTATGGAAGACAATTCTTTATCTGCTTGTACACTTAAAGTTTTTTTTTCCTCAAAAGTACTGTAATACATGGTTTTTTTTTTTTTAAAGTGTAAACTGTGAAAATTCAAGCGTTTTACATAATATATATTTGTTTTGCTTGTATTTCATGGATATTATTCCATAATAATATATACAGATCTACTTCATTGTGTTTTTAAACAGTTGTAAAGTATTCTATAACATGAATATATCATGACTTTACTGAACAGTTTTCCTGGTGATGGACATTTAGGTTGCCTGGAATATTTGGCTATTTTGAATAACACTGTTCTGACTATCTTTGTATACGTATCCATGTGCATTTGTGCAGGTGCTTTCCTGTAGGATAAATTTCCAGAAGTGAAATTCCTGGGTTAAATGGTACTTCCAAATTACTTTTCACAAATATTGTGCTGACTTATACTCTCACAGGTAGGGTGTGAGAGTGCTTGTTTTTCCACATTGTCACCACCCAGATTATTATCAGTCATCTTTATCTGTAGAAGACATTTTGATAGGAAAAAAAATATATCATTGTTCTAACATGTATTTCCACCATTCTGGTAAGGTTAAATATATTAAAAGTATTTCTCATTCTACGAGTTGCAGTACGAAGGATTTAAAGTATTAGGACACCACCACTGTATAGAGCGGGTTGGAGTTGGTATAAAGGTATTTCCTGTTCCTCAGTGAAACTGCCTGTTGTTTCTCTAGATATGACGTGCTCACTAGTACCCTCTGAACAGTCTTCTGGTACTTCTCTCTTGCCTAAAGACAACGCCCGATTTTCTTGGAGTTCCTTGGATGAGGATGGATTGGATGACTCCTTGCTGGAGCTGTCTGATGGAGAAGAAGATGATGGCCATTTCAGTTTCACAGAGGAAGAGATTCAGGAGCTCTTGAAAGATGATGACCTATCAAATGAACACTTTTCTTGGAGAGGAGGGTTACTTAAAGATGACAGCAGACACGTCGAGAAGGGAGAGAGGGAGAGTCAAATTCCACTTGATGCTCTCCAAGAGAAAAATTCATTGTACAGCTTGGGACCAGTAGCTGAGACCCCTGGCCTCTTCAGACTACCTCAACTAAGTACATCGATTGGTCATGGACCAACTGCTACTAAACCATTAAACAGACACTTTGCACTAGAAAAGAATGTTATAAAAATAACTGTTGTTGCACCATTTGATCCAACAGTTTATGATGCTGTGCTTGATAAGGACAAGACTGATTCATCCAAAGATATTAAAAAACCCTCCTCTGTTGGGGAAGAGTTGAGAGAAAATGGTCTTAACCCAAATGAGAGCAAACTTTGCACTGAATCTGAAGGGATCAGCCCCACTAACTCTGCCTGGGATGGGAACACATTTCCTTCTCCTTCAAATAATAACTTTCAAGAAACTGTCTCTGATAAAAATATGCCTGACTGTAAGAAACCTACACCTGTCTTCTCTCAGGTCTTGGACCATTCAAAGAGTTCTTCTAATATCGGGTCATCCTGGAGAAATGGTGGATCACATAAATCAAGTTGTGAAGTGAGGTTTCCGGTTTCCAGTAAAGTAAGTACATTTTTTCAAGATGAAAAGAAAAATTATTTTCATTCAGAAACAGTATAGCAGACAAATTGGGGTCTGAATTCTAACTAGCAGTGTGACCCTGGGAAAATTATTTAGCTTCTCTGTTCCCCGTTTTTCAATTTTTTAAATTGTACTTTAGATGAAGGTTTACAGAGCAAACAAATTTGTCATTAAACAATTAATACACATATTGTTTTGTGACATTGATTGCCAATCCCACGACATGTCAACACTCTTCTTCTCGAGCTTGGGTTCCCCATTACCAGTGTTCCCCATTTTTCTTATTTATAAATTACAGTAAATAATACTTCAGAGTATAGTAAGAATTAAATGAAGTAATGTATTATGGTTTTATTACTGTTTCTTCTTTCTTTGGATTTCGGCCTTAGTCTCAATTTTTGGTTGCCATGCTGTGTTAGATGCAGCAACCAGCTCTGAGTCAGCCACTAAAGAGTTGAAAAACTTTGGGCAATTTACTAACCTTTTTGAGCCTGATTCCTTGTCTGTCAAATGAGTATAATTTGGTGTATAAAGTTTTTTTTTAAGATTGCAGTCACTATTTCATTTAAAGCACGCACCATTGTGCGTGGTACTCAGTAGTGTTCAGGGATATGTGCCTGTTAGTCTTTAGTTCAAGAATATTTCCATAAATAGGGTTGTTTGTTATCACTTATTATACTAAGAACGATCTTTCCTTCTGTGTTCTTTCTGCTCTGAAAAAAAGCAGGATGTTCTTGACAAGGATTCTGGGAAGATGAAAGTCCACGAGAGAAGACTAGGAAAAGTCATCCCTGTTCTGCAAACCAAAACAAGGTAACATAACAGTGTAATTAAATTTTCTGATTTCTATTGGTTCTCTTCAATTTTGTTCCTTCCCATCCGCAGTTTTCCTTTAGTGTGGGGAAAAACCCTGCACCAGGAGTAAGAAAACTGGAAGCCCTGGCACTCCAAACAACTGGCTCTGTGACCTTGGGCAAGTCAAATAATCTCTGACCTCAGTTTCTTCCAGGGCTTCAGACTGGTTTGAACCAGTTCAGTCATGACTAACGAAGAGAAACCGGAACAGACCCACATTTTTTATCCTTGGGTGATCCGGAACCATAACGGGAATAGGAAAAGTTATGGGTGGAAACCCTGGAACGGGAGACTCGGAAGAGGTGTAGTGAGTCCTTTCAGGACTCTGATGCATGAGACTGGATTATTGGCAGGACTGAGCAGAGTGACACATATTCAGAGTGGCACAGTTGGCCGCCATCTTTGAGTGGGACACCACTATTTCTGACTGCAAAATCCAGTGAGCAAGAGATATGGTTGCTGTGCAGCGTGTACACTGCTGTTGTTTTCTAAGAGAGAGATTAAATTTCTAGCAGGGCTTGACCTGTAATTTTTCCCGTTCCATTTATGGTTCTGATTCACCCAAATTTTAAAATTTTGGATCTGTTCCAGCGTCACTTCCACAGCCATGATTGAACCAGGAAGAACTGGTTCGAAGCCCTAGTTTCTTCAGTGATAAAATGAAGCTAATGATGCCCTCTCTGCTGCCTGACAGGGTAATTTTGAAGAGCAAAAAAAACATGTTAGTGAAAACACTGTATAAATGTGACATTTCTTTTTCTATGTATGGGGCAGCCTGGTCACAGTTATAATAGGGGGTCAGAATAATTTTAACAAAAATGTTAGGTTATAACTGTGTAAAAAATTATTTAGTCATTTCTTGCAACTTGCATACAGCTGTCCTTGGGGAAAAATTCTAGTAGGAGTTGCAAATTTGGGTCCCCTTTTTGATCTGTTTTCTGCCAGGAGATGGCAGTGTCTCTGCATGGGCCTTTTCAATTGAATGCATTAGAAAAGCTGGTTTTTAGGTTGTGTCAGATTGCTTTCTTAAAGTTTATTTTTAAATTTTGATTACATAGATATTACATTTATTCTGTTTTAAAAAATTTTAAATACTACAAATAAGGCTAAAGTCCCCTTTGACTACCACCCCCAGTTACAGTTTTCTGGTTTTGTTGTTGTTTTTGCATGATTGAGGGAAACTTTGTGAATTGCTTACAATGGAAATTGTACCAAAAGAACACAAGTCAGGCTACTTAGAATAGTAATAAATTTACTGTCTCAATAATATTTTCACTTACTGACTCCTCAGCACAGTGAAATCAGTATGGGCAAAGGCCAGGAATTGCTCTTGCCAAGGTCACCATTGCCCTAATTGCCAGATCTAGCTAGTCCTTTTCAGTCTTTATCTCATTTAACTTGTATGTGGCTTTGTGAAGTTAGCTATTTCCTGATTAATCTTGATTTATTCAACACAAGCTTTCTCTAGGGAATAGGTAGTCTTCACCTTTCTATGCCTTGTTCATAGGAGGTTATATCTATTTCTTCTCTTTCTCTACTCCATATTTGATTTTAGCTTCATGCTACATGTCACTGGGTTCTAAAGAGAATTTTGCCTCTGAAAGTTAATTGTTCTAACCAATCAACAGTGTCTTGACTTCTCTATGAAGCTATATACACATGGTTCTAATGGACTGTTTTTTCTTCTGGTTTGCTTTGTTCAAGGACTAGTTTTCTGACGTTTTCACAGTCAGATCTAGAACAACAGAAGCAAATTTATCTCAGAAGTGTCATTGCTCATATAGAAGACCCTGTGGACTCTAACCAAGGTAACATGATAACCAGAGAATGGCATGTAAAAGATATGATGGGACTTTTTCTTTCTAGTGTAATACAGCTTAAACTGGAAGATTAATTGTTTTGAAATTTCCTTAAGTTGGTAGGAAAGATAACCTCTCTACCCAGAGATTTTTACTTTAAGGGATTGCCTAACCAGATAACCCCTAAAGTGGTTTGGCTAACCAGAATTAGAGAGGGGTTCAAGAAGACTCAAACCAGTATATGAAGAGTGACTCCCCTATAGGTAAGGGCTGTAACCCACACCTGTACTTTTGTGAGGGATTTTTTTTGTCTGAAAGATAGAAGTGGATTTTCAGGCACTGCTTCGTAATCATTGACTTTGTATTTGAAGTTATTTTTTCTGTTGACTTAAGCATTTTGATGAAAAAGCAGGCATTTTGAACACCATCTTGTCTCTTGTTGTTGTTAGGTGCTGTCAAAAGTGCAAACAACACTAACTGTATAGACAGAAAAGATAGAGTTTTATTGAAGAATACAACTCAAGTTGGGCAGCACTGAGTAAAATTACAAAGTGCTCCTACGTTCACAAAGGAATGCAGGGTTTTTACACAAGAAGGCTAGCCTGACAGCAACCATAAACAGACCTGTCTTCATATCAGTTAATCTGTTTTCAAACATATTCTTCCTGAGGGCAAGCACTTTTCTGAGAACAGTCTGCACACACTTCCTGGAATCATAGTCAAGCAAGCATAACCACGTTTGTTTGCAAAACAAGATTTGTTTACCCAAAAGTGGTTCTCATACTTTACAAGCAGCAACAGGGGTTTAAAACAAAATGGAGTCCGATCCAGACCTGTGTCAGTCATTTTAGTTATGCCAGGTACTTCAGTTTTAAAGTATTCTTTCACACTTCTCCCTTTTGATCAAGAGTTTCCATGAAGATTCTTTGATCACCATTATGAGAGTATTTTCTTCTGCATGGACTTTTTCACTGGATTGACCTTTTTCATAAATTGGATTCTTCACTTATTCACCATGTCATAGTGCAAGACACTCTACTTCTTTGATCCTCTAGTTGGGGCATGTGTGGAGGGAGGCCACATTTGGAGGAACAACTTGATACCCTAAAAGGCTAACTAAAGGTGTGAAGTTGGTCACCAGATACATACTTCTGTGCATAGCAGCAGAGACTGCAGTTTGATTACAAGCATTAGATGGGCATTTCATACAACATTTAACAAGATCTATAATGATTATTACAGCAGTCAAGATAATTAATCTAGTTTCTAGGATAGAGCGCAACCAGGAACCAACGTCATTGGATAATCAACTAAAAATGTCTAAAAAGGGAGAGTTGTAGGAAGTACTGAATGTAGCATAGTAGCTTTCCGGCGAAATTTTCTAGTATCTTGTTCTACTTCTCCTGTGGTATTTATCCAGGTATAGCAGGAGGTGTTAGCAAAGGCACACACTCTGCCTTGTCAAATTAAGAGGAAATCAAAAGCTATTCTGTCATCTAATACTACTTTAGAAAGGGATTCTAAAGACTTCTGTTGTCTGCCATTCCATCTGCAATACTATCAGCAATTTAAGCCATTGTAGCAGATAAATTGCAAATAGATCTTTCAAGCTAGGGAATACTGTAGTTGAGTAAGAGTGCTTAGAGGAATAGCCATCCTATCCCAGGTTTATCAGCTGGTGGATTATCTTATGACATAGAGTCTGTTTTATTCTGAGCAAGGATTTTTATATCACTAGTCCAGTGTTTACTTTCATTATAGGTGTGGATATCTGAGGGTATTCCTAAAGTCCCTAAGTTGCATTGACCCACCATGTTCCAACCATCTAAGCAAGGAAATGCCCAGGCATAAGGGCGATCACGTGGAGTAGGCTCCTCTACTGCAGGATAACCTGATCATTCATGTAAAAATACATACCCGTAATGGGCAAAAATCAAACTGTTTCTGGTAGCGTTGTCTGGGAAGGGGATGGTTTGATTTGCCTTCTCAAGCAATTTACTATGAAAGAATTATTACAGATCGACATTGTTCCAACTTTAGCCAGGTCCAGAATTCAGTATAAGCATGCCTTCATCCTCTCAGGCACACTGTTAAATTCCTTGCATGGGCATTTTTCCAGACTCTATGGGGTCTATCATGTGAGATTAGAAAATTATTTTGGCAATCAGAATTGCTTACAATTTGAGTTAAATTAAAGCACGGTGCCTGAGGTCGAGTCTGCAGTCCAGAGGGATGCCATAGTCTTAACACGTATGGCCCATTTAAAGGTGAGGTTGAAGTTAACAGTAGCGTTGGGTACAAGACTAATTTAATATGGGAGACACTAATGGATCTGAATTTTCATGCACAGATTGCAGAGAGGGATGACAGATCCAACATCCATTCAAATTACTGGTAGTGGCTACTGATTGGGCTAATTTAACAAATGCATTCTCTCTCTAAACGTTAGAAGCTGTTAGGGAGCGAAGAGTAAGACTTAAATGGGCTTTCATACTGAATAAAACTATCAGGAAATAACACCACAGGTATGATAAAGATAACTATAATCACCAAGCAAAGTCCATAAAATTCAGTTACATGCATGAAGTCTTGTTCTGGAATCTTGGGATGAGCTGTCTACTTTTGCGGTCGTCTGCTTCTGACCACAAGGGTGTTTAGATATAATTTTCAGGTCTCCAGAGGGCTGACAGGTATAAAGAAGTGTCTTAGCCCTTTTAAGTTGTGACAAGTGGACCCAGGGTTTAACGCCTTCCAGCTTCACTGCACATGGGTTGGTGGGGAGAAATAAGGAGGGTCCCTTGCAGTGAAGTTCCAATAAGTCCTTTAATTAGTGTCTCTTCTAATACACATATCCCCTGGGGACAATGTTCGGTGGATTCTGGGTGTTTGATTTCTGTCATCAAACATGTCTCTAACCTGTGAAAGATATTTCTTAGAATATTGCATTAATAATTGACAGTATTTCAGTAAGTCAGGCTGAACAGTGTTAGGGTCAGTGCAGGCAATGTAGGGAAGGACCATGGGTCTCCCAGTAATTATTTCATAGAGAGTAAGCTTGTGAGATCCAAGTTGTGTGAACCTCAAATTTAAAACAACCAAGGGTAGGACCTTAGTCCAAGATGAATTTAAGGTTTCACAAAGCTTTGCTATTTGGGTTTTTATTATTCCATTAGTTCTTTCTACTAGACCGGAAGACTGGTGATGATAAGGGCAACGTAATCTTTAAAATAAATGGGAAAAACTTGGCACAGTGCTTGGATAACTTGATGGGTGAAATGAGTTCCCTGATCACTGCAAAGAATTTTTTTGGTGCTCCCCAGGTGAGTATGTTTTCAAGAAGTTTCTTTGCTACAAAAGGTGCAGTAGCATGACAACAAAGAAAGGCTTCTTTCTACCCAGTGTGAAAATCTACAAATCATTACTAATACATATGTATAATCATTTGAGGGTGGGAGCTAAATGAAGTCTAGCTATCATTCAAGCATAGGTCCAGAAGGTAAGGGATATTGTCTGGGTAGAACTTTAAGGTGTTTTCTGGGATTGTAGCAAGAGCAAATGGGACAATGAGTAGCAACATGTTCACCAGCCTCAAAAAATTTTCCTCACCAATATTTTTTTTAAGGTTTCAATCATTTTTTCTCATCCCATATAAGAGCCTTCATGTGGGGTTTGCATTATGAGAACATGCAAAATATTAGGTAAAACTGTTTTCTTATTAGGCCCAATTCACAATTTAGTGGTAGGATCTTGGTAACAACTTGATTTTCTCATATCTCTGCTTCATCTGCCTGGGCTAATTGTTGGTGTTTTAAAAGTTTTTCAAAAACTAAGTCATGAACCACTATTGTAAGAACTCAAGAAAAGATTTAAACACAGAAGGAAACATTCTTTGATGGTTATGAGGGTGGGGAGGGAGGGAGAGGGATATTCACTAACTAGATAGTAGACAAGAATTATCTTAGGTGAAGGGAAGGACAGCACATACTACAGAGGAAGTCAGCACAACTGGACTAAACCAAAGCTA
>NW_004443951.1:25014984-25042515 GCF_000243295.1 Trichechus manatus latirostris | reverse complement strand
AAAGGAGTGTGCTGTCACAGTATAAGGAGAGCAACTAGGGTCACATAACAATGTAT
The DNA here is from genome assembly GCF_000243295.1 of Trichechus manatus latirostris. Taxonomy (NCBI): domain Eukaryota; kingdom Metazoa; phylum Chordata; class Mammalia; order Sirenia; family Trichechidae; genus Trichechus; species Trichechus manatus. The sequence continues at coordinate 25,042,459 of NW_004443951.1, read as the reverse complement.
GTATAAATTCTTGTATGAGAGACTAACTTGAATTGTAAACTTTCATGTAAAGCACAAGAATAAAATTTTAAAAAATTAAGTCATGAAGATCGGAGTAGTTAATAAACAAATTGGAGGATTCGCCTTTATTAGCATAGATACAAGAATTACTTGAGAAGCAGCTTGTTTGACTGCTGCAACAGCAAGATTATTTCCTCTAATTTCCTCAGTTTGAGGTACTCCTTTTGGTTGATGAGCCTGTATTTTTATTACAGCAATATCAAGGGGAGTAAGAGAGCATCTAGAAGATCTGCTACTAAAGCTCAATTTTTTAGTATTCCCTGACAAGATAAAAAAAACCTCTTTGTTTCCAAAGCATACCAGAGTCATGTATGACCCCAAAGCAGTATCGACTGTCCTTGTAAATAGTAACAGGCTTTCCTTCAGCAATTTTACAAGCTCTGGTAAGAGCAATCAATTCAGCTTGTTGGGCTGAAGTGGCTTTTGGAAGTACTTGGATTTCAAGTACTTCGATAGAGTTTGTGACAGCATATCCTGCCTGATAATGAGAATTACTGGAACTAGGTTTAAATAGGAACTATCTACAAACAGAACCAAATCAGGATTAAAGGGGTTTCCTTCAAATCCTTCTGGGGAGTTAGGAGCTGTTTAGTAGGTCTAAATAGTCATGTGGGGGACAGCTGTCTTCATTCACTGCAGGGAAAAGGGTAGCTGGATTTAGAGAAGCCACAGAGTGCAACCTAATGTTGGATGCAGCCAGGAGGAGGACTTCATACATGGTGAGTCTGCTGGCTAAAAGATGTTGTGTTAAGACAGAATTAAGTAAGGCAGACATAGCATGGGACACATATACATCTAAAAAGTTTCCCAGTACTACATCTGCCGTGGTTTCTACCAGCTTAGCAGTGGCAGCTACAGCGTGCAGGGAGGGAGGGTACCCTGTGGCTACTGGGTCAAGCTGCAGGCTGTAATAATCTACGAATTGTTGCAGTCCTCCATGTTTCTGAGTTAATACACCTAAGGCATTTCCAGATACTTCATGTACAAATAGGGAAAAATCTAAATGGTTGTTAGGAAATCCTAGAATGGGCATATTCATTAAAGCTGCTTTTAATTTAGTTACTGCCTCTTGATCTTCTGATGTTATTTGGAATGACTCTGGTTCAGAAGCCTTTAAAATTTGTACAGAGGTTGAGCCTGAGCTATCAAAGAAAAATTAGGTACCTAGGTTTGGCAATAACCACAGAGTCCTAATAAGCCTTGTAGTTGTTTCATTGTTTCAGGTATAGGTAAAACCAAGATAGCTTCTTTTCATTTAGGGTCTATAGAGATGCCTTCTTCATAGATTAGGTGGCCTAAGTATTTAACACTGGAGCCCTGATGGCACAGTAGTTAAGAGCTGTGGCTGCTAACCAAAAGATCTGCAGTTCGACTCTACCACTTGGAAACCCTATGGGGCAGTTTTACTCAGCCCTATAGGGTCACTATGAGTCGGAATCAACTCAGCGGCAGTGGGTTTTTCAGTATTTAACAGAAGGCTGGGCCAATTGCAATTTTTCCTTAGAAACCTTATGTCTGCCGCGTATTTTAATAAAACTATACTGCTTTGAAGGTAAGCTCGCTGGGAAACTGAGTAGGCTAACAAATCATCAGCATACTATAGTAATATAGATTGGTTTATAAATTGTAAACGCTGCAAATTGCATACAAAATCTGAGAAAATAAGTAGGAGACTCAGTAAATCCTTAGGGTATTACAGTTCAGGTAGATTGTTGGTTTTCCCATTTTACTTGTATCCACAATCAACGCCCATGGAAGGCAGCAGTCAAAAAATCAAACAAAGGCCATCTAAGATACTTCACTGGTCTCACCCCTCTGGGAGCAAGGGAGAATGAAGGAAACAAGATATAAGGGAAAGATTAGTCCAAAGGATTAATGGACCACATCTACCGCGGCCTCCACCAGACTGAGTCCAGTACAGCTAGATGGTGCCCAGCTACCGCCACTGACTGCTCTGACAGGGATCACAACAGAGGGTCCCAGACAGAGCTGGAGAAAAATGTAGAACAAAATTCTAACTCACTAAAAAAGACCAGACTTACTGGCCTGGCAGAGACTGGAGAAACCCAGAGAGTATGGCCCCTGGACATCCTTTTAGCTCAGTAATGAAGTCACTCCCAAGGTTCACCCTTAAGCCAAAGGTTAGACAGCCCCATAAAACGAAACGAGACTAATGGAGCACAACAGGCCAGGGACAAGAACTAGAAGGCAGGAGGGGACAGGAAAGCTGGTAATAGGAAACCCAGGGTCGAGAAGGGAGAGTGTTGACATGTTGTGGGGTTGTTAACCAATGTCGTAAAACAATATGTGTACCAGCTGTTTAATGAGGAACTATTTGTTTCGTAAACCTTCATCTAAAGTACAATAAAAAAAATTAAAAGAAAGAACATATTGCATTAGGCAAGTGTGCTGCAAAAGACTTCTTTTAAGTGTTCAAAAGCAAATATGTCATTTTGAGGACTGAGGTGCACCTGACCCAAGCCATGATATTTTCAATCACCTCATATGCATGCGAAAGCTGGACAATGAATAAGGAAGACAGAAGAAGAATTGATACCTTTGAATTATGGTGTTGGCAAAGAATATTGAATATACCATGGACTGTCAGAAGAATGAACAAATCCGTCTTGGAAGAAGTACAGCCATAATGCTGCTTAGAAGGGAGGATGGCCAGGCTTTGTTGCACATACTTTGGACATGTTATCAGGAGGGACCAATTCGTGGAGAAGGACATCATGCTTGGTAAAGTAGAGGGTCAGTGAAAAAGAGGAAGACCCTCAACAGGATGGATTGACATAGTGGCTGCAACAATGGTCTCAAGTATAACAACGATTGTGAGAATGACACAGGACAGGGCAGTGTTTCATTCTGTTGTACATAGATAGGGTTGCTATGAGTCAGAACCGATTCGACAGCACCTAACAACAACAACCAGGTAAAAGCAAACAAATAACTGACTTCCAGGATGCACAGGGATGCTGAAAAAGGCACTACAAAGATACACAACTGTGAAGTGAGTTGCATTTGGAGGAACACTGGAAAGTAATAAATGTGGATTAGAGACCAGCAGGAATCTAGGAATGACAATGCAGTTGATGGCTTACAAATCTTGAGCAAATCTCTGACCTCTATTATTTTGCTTTTTAACTGGAAGAACAGAAGTGTTACAGGGGCTAGTACCTGGGACAATTAAACCTTTAGAAAAGAAATCTTGTATAATAGGAACAAGTCCATCTTTAGCTTTTCATTTGAGAAGTTGCTGGGGAATTTTTGGCAGAGGTTTAGATAAATCTATGTGTATCTTAACTGTATCAGCTGACAACACTTAGCCTACATCTGTAGATATAGTGGCCCACAAGGTTTCAGGGACAGAGAAAAGAGTGTCAGAAGGGAGAGGGCTAGGCTGTGCTGAACTTTGGAGAGGTATAACAAGTGCCTGCATATAGCAAATGGCTACCTTTTCACAACCAGTCTCTGTTGACTCAGGAATATCAGGCAAACTTAATAATATTTCTCCCTTTTCATTAAATTGTTAATGGCAGTTCCATTTGGATAAAAGATCTCTTCCTAGCAAATTAAAGAGGTGTTCAGGCCTAAGCAAAAAGGGATGTAAATTTTCATTGGGACCAAAGGATATCAGAATGGGCTAGGAATGAATCAGTGTTTGCTCCTGGTTGGTAACCCCCACTACTTTCGAGATTTTTGTACCCCAGGGCAGGGGCTTTTGTAAATGAGAGATTAGCACCAGATAGGGTGGATCCAGTGTCAATTAAAAACTGGCAGAGTTCTCTATTAATGTACATTATAGTTTCCCCTTTTGAGTTGAGTGCTACCATGGGAAAAGTCCCTTTGTTGCCCCTGGAGGCCCTTCATTCTAGGTCATATTGAAGGGTGTCCTGTTCATGAGTTTTTCATTTTTTAATTTGTAGCACTCATTTTTTCCAATGGTGAGCTTTTTTGCAATAATGACAGATGCCAGTTTTGGTGCTATTGGAAGTTTTGATGTTTTTCTTTTGACTAGGAGACTGTAATTGTCGCAACTGGAGGATCATCAATTTATTAGCCTTAGAAACTTTTTTGGCTTCTAAAGTCTAGGAAAGTTTGTAGGCCGGATTAGTTAGCTCAACAATAGGAGCCATCTCCCAGTCCAATTGGTGTCTCTTTACTAACGCTGAAATTTCAGGCTTAAAAAAACCATTGCTGTTGAGTTGATTCCAACTCATAGTGACCCTGTAGATAGAGTAAAACTGCCCCATAGGATTTCCAAGGAGTGGCTGGTGGATTCAAACTGCCAACCTTTTAGTTAGCAGTCAAGCTCTTAACCACTGCACCATCAGGGCTAGATATAAAAACAGCACTAAAAGCTCCAGTAGCACCTGGGCCTGATAAAGTAAGCCCAGAGTGTCTGGAAATTTTTTGAGTAACTGGGTCTGGTAATCATAAACACTGTCGTCTGTATTCTGTTTGCAAGAGTCGATTTTAGTCCGATCAGTTAGTGGGGGAAAGGCTCTGGGAATTGTCTCCAACGGCCTTTTGCTCATGTGCTAAGACTCTTCCAACAGTTCGGTAGCTATTTTATCTATATTTAAAGCCAAACTGTCTTTAGGGTCCTTTCACTCAGCTTGCTCCCAAGGCCTGGTTATCATATGCACTAATTGATACAAATCAGGGAGCCCAGGCTGGTAAGCGTCAACAAGAATCTTAAATTCTTCTGGAAATTTATAAGGATCTTCACAGAGTTTTGGAAAATTCTTCACAATACTGTGCAGTTCTGACTGCGTCCTAGCGGCAGAGTAGTACGCGGAAGATCCTGAGCCTCCATACCAGGGTGAATTTTAAAGGGCATCTCAGGCAAAGGTTTATCGGTTGGTATTTTAGGAAAGAGGAGGAGTTCAAGCAGGGTATTATCAGAGGAATAAGAGGGCAGAGAAGTCTACAGAGAAGCAACAGCCAGCAGTGGTACAGAAGTGGTAGACATAAGATTTTGCCCTGCAGTTCTTTGATTTGCTTAGTCAGTTTAGAAACTGTCCTGCAGGAAAGCAATTTTACTATTCTGATGTCTTTTAGAGGCCTCTAAGTATCAATCAAAATAGGCATCTCATTGGCATTGTTTGCTTTGGAAGCCTCAATTTTCTAATTTGCTGTGCAGAAAAACCAATTTAGAAGATTCGAACAAACCCCAGAGTGGCCACTGATTTTCCACACTGTCTCTGGTAAGGTTATGCTAAGCAGACAAGAAAGAAGGGACCAAAATGCTTGTTCATATAAAGAGCAGGGGTTCAAGAGGGTGGTTCTCATATACCCTTGGACTTTGCATTTCTCATTCTTCAAAGAGATAGTACAAGCTACTAACTTGCAAGGACAAAAACAAATCTAACAGTAAAACTCGAAGAGCTGTCAATGCAAAGGAGCAGAGCTCAGACTTGAGAAGTTATTTACCTTAAGACAACTCCAGAGAATCCACAGAGGCAGAGAGCCCAAGTTCTCGGTATATTGGGGGTCACAAAAGATAATGCACCTTTGAAATCCCCGCTTCTGACACCAGAAATGTCAAAAGTGTAAACAGCACTACCTCAGTATGTTGTGTCCTAGAGTGATAAAATCACCACAAAGTTATAGTAAAGCAAGAGGAAAGATTTTATTCAGCATATGTTCCAAGAGACAAAAGTGGGAAACAGACAAGCATGCTACCAGAGTTATGTCTGTCCAAGTCCAAGGAGTGTTACAGAATCATCAGTATATATAGACATTACAAATGGTTAAGATCATTAAAAGCTTCTCTTTTTCACAGATTGTCTGAAAATTGCTAAATCACCGTGATACTACGTTTTAAGTTGTTCTTCTTAATAATCATTGGTACAAGTCAGGAGGGTCTTCATTGGTCCAACAAACCTTACTATTAATGCTGAGGGAAAAAGATAAGAGTGGAAAATAGGTGGGTCTTATGTGCTCTAAGTATCTTGTCTGTGTGAAAGATTTCCTAAAAGATGTTTTCCAAGATTATTTTAGCTATTGATTTTATAGCTTAGGGCCCAGTTGATGTGTCCTTGTTGCTCCCACTAGGTGACATTGCTTATGTGCATAGGCAGAAGATGTCAGTTTTTATTTCCTAAGTCGGGAGAAATGATAGAGTTTTATTGAAGAATATAACTCAAGTTGGGCAGCAGTGAGTAAAATTACAAAGTGCTCCGACGTTCACAAAAGATTGCAGGGTTTTTATACGAGAAAGCTAGTGTGACTGCAACCACAAACAAACCTATATTCATATCAGTTAATCTACTTTCAAATGCATTCTTCCTGGGCAAGTATTTTTTCCGAGAACAATCTTCACACATTTCCTAGAATCATAGTCAAGCAAGCATAACTACGTATGATTACAAAACAAGACTTGTGTACCCAGAAGTGGTGCTCATGCTTTACAAGCAGCAGCATGGGTTTAAAACAAAACGGGAGTCCAATCCAGACCTGTGTATGCCAAGCACCTTAGTTTTAGAGTACTCTTTCACAGTGCTGTCAAGTTAATTCTGACTCATAGCGACCCCATGTACAACAGAACAAAACACTGCCTGGTCCTGCACCATCCTCACAATCGTTGCTATGTTTGAGTCCATTGTTGCAGCCACTGTATCAATCCATTTCATTGAGGGTCTTCCTCTTTTTTGCTAGCCCTCTACCAAGCATGATGTCCTTCTCGAGGGACTGGTCCCTCCTGATAACATGTCCAAAATACGTGAGATGAAGTCTTGCCATCCTCACTTCTAAGGAGCATTACTTCTTCCAAGATAAATTTGTTCCATCTTCTGGCATTCAAATGCATCAGTTCTTCTTTGGTCTTCCTTATTCATTGTCCAACTTTCACATGCATATGAGGTGATTGAAGATACCATGGCTTGAGTCAGGTGCACCTAAGTCCTCCAGGTGACATCATTACTTTTTAATACTTTAAAGAGATCTTCTGAAGCAGATTTTTCCTGTCTCTTAACATTTGAATAAAAGCTCTGGAAAGGCTTTGACTACCTTCCAGATGCTTCAAGCTGAGTTTTTCTCCCTAGTTCATTAGAAGCTGTTGCAAGCCAAAGTGGTTAGATTTATTTTCCAGCCCTCAAGAGACAATAGTTCACCTACCATTTATCCTGAATTATTTTTTGGCCGATGGGAAAATTCCTAAAGGGAAACTTGTGGGCAGAACTGAAGGTGCAGAGATTAAGGAGATACTGATAAAATAATTCCTACGTATAAACATCACTACATATTCTGTCATCTTTAGCTTCTCTTCCTACTCATTCAGCAAACCTTTCTCAAGTACCTTCAGTGGTGCTAGATTTGAAGATTAGGAATTGGAAATGTAACAAGGAGTAAGACAGAGTCTCAAACCTCTGGAAACTCATAGTCTAGAGGAGGAAAAGATAATTACACTACGATATTGATTAGTGCTCTAATAGAATTATGTATAAAGTATAGTAGGAGCAGGGATGGAGCCTTTCTGTTTGTACTTTTGAAGAGTGGAAGATGGGGAAGGAGGACGGTCTAGGTAGGCTTCACAGAGGAGATAATTCAGTTACTTTAAAATCTATTGTAAATCACTAGGGAGAGTTTTAGGAGAATTTTTGGCCAAAGATCAGAGGAGACTTCTCTTTCTTTGAAAAATCTTGAATTATTTAGTAGTTTTTTTCTTGTTTGTTTTATAAGGCTGTGAGTGGAAGGTTTAGAACTCTGAGGTATCAGTCAAAAGAATATTTTCTCCCAGGTCTTCTTGTTTTTTATTCAAGATTTCATTAAGCAGTCATGTTACTCATACTGATTTTTTAGCCCTCTGCTTGTGAGATCCCTTCCTTGAATTATTTTAAAGGTCTGCTAGAACTAGAGACACTCACCCCCATCCCTTTCCCGGTCATTGGAAGGACAGATAAAAAGTTTTTCCTATATTCAGGCCCTATAGAAGAGACCTAGTCGTTGCTTTTCCCTCCATGAGGTGACCTAGCTTTTTTTTTTCCATCCTAGGTAGTTGATACTGATGATATCCATTTACATTTTTGTTTCTCATTTGGGGCATTTAGAAAAGGAAACTTTCACACAATTTTATAGATGAGCTCTTGCTTATATTATAGCATCTTATCTAATCTCACTATTCAGCAGTTCCTCTCCCATTACCACAACGATCTATATCCCATAAGGAACAGCTAGAATAATTAGTATAGTGGAAAGGCAGCGTACTTTAGTGGTTGGGAGAGTAAAGTCTAGTCTAGAGTTAACCTTTGGATTCATATTCTGGCACACCTGCTTACTGGCTGTGTGACCTTGAGCAGTAAAAACTGTGCCTCAGTTTTCTCACTTGTAAAATGAGGATAAGAATGAGGCCTATACTTGATGCAAAAATTATGTATGTAAATACAAGTACAATGCATAGAACAGTTCCTGGCCATAGCAACAAACTTTTATTGAATACTTACTATTAGCAAGAAAGCATATCTTTCATACTGAAGTTCTTATAGGTAAAATAGTATGCTGTTGGGTGTTTGTTTTTAAGTCTTGGGGAGCAGGGTAACAACCTGGAGAATTAGATGAAACCACATTGACAAAATGTTGATAAATGAAGCTGAGAGATTGGTATGGTGGGGTTCATTATACTATTCTCTACTTTTGTGTATGTTTGAAATTTTTCATAATAAGAGGTGGTTGTTGTTTTTTTAAGTGAGTCTTTTATGGGGTTCTTTTTTTGACTCATGATTTTCAACATCAGTTCTGAAAATTCATAGGTCTCCAGTGTTTCCTTCTGCCTTCCAGGAACCCAGCATGATACTAAATTTTTGTATCACTTCCCACTACCTAGTATTTATACATCCAAAATCTTAAGATTTTATATACCATATTGCAGGAAGGAAGGGAACATATTCTTCATCTCTCCTTTATATATGAATTACAGAAGCAATTCAGAGCCAGAAGCAAAACAGAGGGAACATTGTTGTTGTGTGCCATTGAGTCGATTCCAACTCGTAACTACTCTGTATGATTGAGTAGAACTGCCCCATAGTGTTTTCTAGGCTGTAATCTTTACAGGAGCAGATTGCCAGGTCTTTTGTCCCGTGGAGCTGCTGGTGGGTCCAAACTGCTGACCTTTCAGTTAGCAGCTGAGCGCTTTAACCATTGTGCCACCAGGGCTCCTTAAAGGGAGTATAAGTCCTCCTTTTTGAGATGTTTGGTGCTATTTCACCTTGGTAAAAGTATAACTCTTCAAGTTCCTCATTAGACACAAATTAGTAGGGGGCAGATTCATATGTAGTTCATGCTAATTCAGTTTAAATCCTTTCCATTTACTGGGTTAATGGCCTTGGTTCACCTTATCAGTAATGTGTATATTATCATATAGAATGTAATTATAAATCATCCTTCAACTCCATTATTCCAATATAGTTGTAATCTCTTGTTTAGCAGCACATAGGGTTTTAAAGAAATGCCAACGACTTTCTTGCTGGAATCCCAGCTAATGGAAATTTTTTTGGAATTATAAGTTCTTAGAGTAGAAAAGGACATTAAAATCTTTTCTTTCATTCCTCTAACACATAACACTTAAGTCTGTTCCATATATCTTTGCCAAGTGACCATTCAGCCTTTGCTTAGAGTTTTAATAATGCAAAATGTATTACCTAATGAGGCAGTCCATTCATTGCTAAGAAAATTTTAATTGTTAGAAAGTTTATTCCTTACATTGAGCCAAACTGATTTCCCTGAAATTTCCAGCGGTAGTTTCTAGTTCTGTCCTCTGGGATCACAAAAAAATAACTTTCCTCTCTGTTCCATTTTTATATTCTTTCAAATATTAGAAATAATGATCCTCTTTTCTACAAAGAAAAAGATTAAAATTACCTGTAAATCCATCCTACTACCTAGAAATAACAAAATTAACATTTTGATAATTATCTTTTCTATAAAGTAGAATATATACAGAGAAATTACGTAGTTTTTTAATCTGCTTTCTTTGTACTTAACATATTATAAGGACCTTTCCATGTTAAATATTTCAAGTTAAGATTTTTAATTATTATTAAATATAATTTATTAATCCATTTTGGAAATTTAGATTGTGTCCCTTTTCTTCAATAATGCTGCAGTGAACATTCTGATCAATAAATGTTTATGTACAACTCTTCTATAGGATGACTGCCTGGAAGTGGAATTGCTGGGTAAAGTATATAAACATTTAAAAACTTTTGTTACATGTTGCCGGATTGTCTTCCCAAAAAAATTGTATTGATTTTCATTATAACCAATACGATAGGTGAATTTTTTTTTTTTTTTATTGTGCTTTAAGTGAAAGTTTACAGTTCAGTTTAGTTTCTCATACAAAAATTTATACACACATTGTTATGTGACCCTAGTTGCTTTTCCTGTATTGTGACGGCACACTCCTCCTTTCCACCCCAGATTTCCCGTGTCCATTCGGTCACCTCCTGGCCCCTTCTGCCTTCTCATCTTGCCTCCTGACAGGAGCTGCCCATTTAGTCTCATGTATCTACTTGAGCTGAGAAGCACCACTCTTCACAAGTATCATTTTATGTCTTATGGTCCAGCTAATCTTTGTCTGAAGAGTTGGCTTCGGAAATGGTTTCAGTTCTGGGCTAACAGAGTCCGGGGACCATGTCTTCCGGGGTCCCTCCAGTCTCAGTCAGACCATTAAGTCTAGTCTTTTTACTAGAATTTGAGTTTTGCACCCCACTTTTCTCCTGCTCCGTCTGACAACTCTGTTTTGTTCCCTGTCAGGGTGGTCATTGGTGGTAGCCAGGCACTATCTAGTTCTTCTGGTCTCAGGCTGATGGAGTCTCTGGTTTATGTGGCCCTTTTGTCTCTTTGGGTAATATTTTCCTTGTGTCTTTGGTGTTCTTCATTGTCGTTTGCTCCAGGTAGGTTGGGACCAACTGATACATCTTAGATGGCCGCTTACTAACTTTTAAGACTCCAGACACTACTCACCAAAGTGAGATGCAGAACATTTTCTTAATAAATTTTGTTATGCCAGTTGACCTAGATGTCCACTGAAACCACGGTCCCAGACCCCTGCTCCTGCTACTCTGCCACTCGAACTGTTTGGTTGTATTCAGGAAACTTCTTAGCTTTTGGTTTAGTCCAGTTGTGCTGACTTCCCCTGTATTGTGTGTTTTCCTTCGCTTCAGTGACAGGTGAATTTTAATATACCTTGTTTTAATAGTGAGGCTAAATGTTTTTTCATGTTTATTGGCAATTGATATTTAATAATAATTTCTTTAAATCATCTAATATCTAGTCCATAATCCAATTTCCCTAGTTGTCCCAAAAATGTCTTTTTATAACTTGGTTGAAACACGATCTATTCAGAATTTGCATGTTTGTGTCCTTACTCTCTTTTAATCTAGTTCATGTCTTTTGAAGAATGTCTTACATTCTGAATTTGTCTGATTATTTTCTTGTGGTTGTGTTTAATTTGTTCTTCCATCACCTGAGGTATAAATTAGCCGGAGTAAAATGCACAAATCTTAAGTGTATTGTTCATAAGCTTTGGCAAGTATATATACAACCATGTAATCAATACCCAAAGCCCTGGTGGTGCAGTGGTTAAGAGCTATGGGTGTTAACCAAAAGGTCAGCAGTTCGAATCTACCAACTGCTCCTTGGAAACCCTATGGGGCCCTTCTGCTTTGTCCTCCTGGGTCGCTATGAGTTGGAATCAACTCGATGGCAATGGGTTTGGGTTTTTTGGTTTTAACCAACCCTCAAATCAGGGTACTTCCATCACACCAGGAAGTGTCCTCATGCCACTTCCCTGTCAATCCCCCTCCCAGCCCTGAGGTGACCACTGTTCTGATTTCTGCCACCATAGATTAGTTTTGTCCGTTCTTGAATGTCATGTAAGTGGAACCTTCGGATTTAATTTTAATTTTGAATATGTAATAAAATATTGACATTATTCAGAAACCGAAGCTATATAAAATGTCTTTTCAGAGAAATTTTACTTCTTCTCCAGTCCTCTACCCTCTTCTTACCTTCCCTTTATAGGTACTCATTTTTAATTAGCTTTAGTTTATTTTTCCTAAGTTTCCTTTTGCAATAATAAGCACTTGTTAATTTTTCTTGTCCCTTCTTTCTTACACAAAAGATAGCCTACCGTATACACTGTTCTGCACTTTGGTTTTTTCACTTAACAATAATCCTAAGAATTATTTAATATTAGTTCATAGAACTCTTCCTTGTTCATTTTTATATTCATGACTCTATAGATATTTGTTATTTTTTAAATTGTTTTGAAGAGCCCTTAAAATATTTAGGGGTTTTGGGAAAACTAGATATCCCCATGCAAAAGAATGAAGTTAAACCCTTACTTGACACCATATACAAACATTACCTCCAAATGGATCAAAGACCTAAATTCAAGTGCTAAAGAAGAAAACAGGTGGGAAGATCTTCATGACCTTGAAGTTGGCAGTGGTTTCTGACTTTGACACCAAAAGCACAGGCAACAAAAGAAAAAGTAGATAAATTGGACTTCATCAAAATTAAAAAATTTTATGCATCAAAGATACTATCAAGACAGCCCCCCACAGAATGGGAGAAAATATTTGTAAATCATCTGATAAGGTTTAATGCAGAATATTTAAAGAACTTCTACGACTCAACAACAAAAAGACAGCCATCCCAATTAAAATGGGCAAAGGACTTGCATAGACATTTCTCCAAAGAATATATATAAATGGCCAATAAGCACATGAAAAGATAGTCAACATTAGTCATTAGGGAAATGCAAATCAAAATCATAATGAGATGCCACTTCATGCCTATTAAGACAGCTATAATAAAAAATACAAAAAGTAAGTGTTGACAAGGATATAGAGAAATTGGAACTCTCATACATTGCTGATGGTAATTTAAAATGGTGCAGCTGCTGTGGAAAAGAGTTTTGTGGTTCCTCAAAGTTAAACATAGAATTACTATATGACCCAGGAGTTTCCACTCCTAGGTATCTCCCCAAAAGGCTCAAATAGATACTTGTAGGTGAATGTTCATAGTAACATTCACAATAGTCAAAAGGTGGGAACCTTATTGTTGAGTTTGATTTGTCCATGAACAAATGAATGGATAAACAAAATATAGTGTATCCATACAATGGGATATTATCTGACCGTAAAAAGGAATGATATCATTACTACACTGCCTTGATTACTGTAGCTATATAATAAGTCTTGTAGTCAGATAGTGTGAGTCTTTTTGTTTGTTTTCTTTTTCAAAGTTGTTTTGGCTATTCTAGGTTCTTTGCATTTCCCTATGAATTTTAGAATCAGCTTGTCAATTTCTACAAAAAAGCCTGATGACATATTGATTATGATTGCATTGACTCTATAGATGAAATGGAAGAGAATTAACATCTTAATATTGAGCCTTTTGATCCATGAACACTGTACATATATGTTTATCCAGGTTTTCTTTAATTTCTTTCAGCACTATTTTGTAGTTTTCTGTGTACAGCCTTGAACGTCTTTTGTCAGATTTATTTCTCTTGAGTGTTTCATATTTTGATGCCATTGTAAAAGCTATTTTTAAATTTTCAATTTCTGATCATTCATTGCTAGTATATAGAAATTCAGTTGACTTGTATGTTGATCTTGTATCCTGCAACGTTGCAAAATTCACTCATTAGTATCTTTTTTAGATTCCATTGGGTTTTCTAAATAGATGATCATATTGTCAGCAAATAAAAGATATTTTTTCTTGTTCCATTCCAATTTGGATGTCTTTTATCTATTTTTCTTTCCTTATTGCACTGGCTAGAACTTCTAGTACAATGTTGAATACTAGTGATGAGAGCAGACGTCTTTACCCTTGTTGCTAATCTTAGGAAGAAAACATTTAGTCTTTCACCATGAACTTGGCTACCTTTTATCATGTTAAGGAAGTTCCCTCCTATTTATAGTTTGATGAGAGTTTTTGTTAGGAATGGATGTTGAATTTTGTCAAGTACTCCTTCTGCATTTATTGAGATGATCACATAGGGTTTTTTAAAAATATGTTAATATAGAGAATTATATAATTTGATTTTCTAATATTAAACCAACATTGCATTCCTGGTCTTACACATTCCCCACTTGGTTTTGATGCATTATCCTTGTAATATATTGTTGAGTTGTTGAGTTTGATTTGCTAAAATTTTGATAAGAGTTTTTGCATCTGTGTTCATGAGAGATATTGGTCTATAATTTTCTTTTCTCATAATCTGTCTGGTTTTGGTATGAGAGTAATGCTGACCTCAGAATGAGTTGGGAAATACTCCCTCCTTCAATTTTCCGGAAAAGTTTGTGTAAAAGAATCGGTATTATTCCCTCATTAAATATTTGGTTATTTGGTATAATTCCCCAGTGAAACCATGTGGGCTTATAAAGTTTTTGTTTTTAATGGTAAAGTTTTTAAATACCATTTCAGTTTCTTTAATAGATATAAGACTACTCAGGTTATTTATCTCTTCTTGAGTGAGGTTTGTTAGTTTGTGTCTTTAAAGGAATTTATCCATTTCACCTGTCAAATTTATTGGTGTAAAGTTGATAGTATCCTCTTATTAACCTTTTTATATCTGTACAATCAGTAGTGAAGTCAGCTTTTTGATTCTTGATGTTAGTAATTTGTGTCTTCTCTCTTTTCTGCTAATCAGCCTAACTAAAAGTTTATTGACATTATTGATCTTCTCTTAAAAAAAAACTTTAGTTTTCTTTATTTTTTTCTATTTTTTGTTTTGTTTTCTATTTCCATTTTGATCTTTATTGTTTTCTTTCTTCTGCTTACTTTGGGTTTCATTTGCTCTTCTTTCTCTAGTTTCTGTAGATAGATGCTAAGATCATTGATTTGAAACCTTCTTTTCTAATTTGGTGGCAGATGTTAGGAGCAAGAGGAGATAAATTCATGCAGTCAATCTGCTATGTTTATCTGAAACTATGCCTTGACTTTTTTAAAATCAACTTTATTGATGTATACTTTACATACAATAATATACATCAATTTTAAGTGTACATATTGATGAGTTTTGATCAATTTATGTACTCATAAAATCACTACAACAATCAAGATGCAGAATATTTTCATCACCTTAAAAATTTTCCTTGTGACTGAATTGCTGGGTGGAGGGCTGTGGCGACCATGGTGTCGGGGAACATCTAGCTCAATTGGCGTACACAGTTTATAAAGAAAATGTTCTACATTCTGCGTTGGTGAGTAGGGGTCTCAAAAGCCTGTGAGCAGCCATCTGAGATACTCCACTGGTCTCACTCCTTTGGGAGCAATGGAGAATGAAGAAAACAAGACACAAGGAAAGGATTAGTCCAAAGGACTAATGGACCACAACTACCACGGCCTCTACCAGACTGAGTCTAGTACAACTAGATGGTGCCTGGCTACCACCACTGACTGCTCTGACAAGGATCACAACAGAGGGTCCTGGACAGAGTTGGAGAAAAATATACAACAAAATTCTAACTCACAAAAAAAGACCAGATTTACTGGCCTGACAGAGACTGGAGAAACCCCGAGAGGATGGCCCTCAGACACCCTTTTTAACTCAGTAATGAAGTCACTCCCGAGGTTCACTCTTCAGCCAAAGATAAGACAGCCCTATAAGACAAAATGAGACTAATGGAGCACAACAGTCCAGGGACAATTACTAGAAGGCAGGAGGGGACAGGAAAGCTAGTAATAAGGAACCCATGGTTGAGAAGGGACAGTGTTGACATGTCGTGGGGTTGTTAACCACTGTCATAAAACAATATGTGTAACACCAACTGTTTAATGAGAAACTATTTGTTCTGTAAACCTTCATCTAAAGTACAATAAAAAAAAAAAGTTTTCCTTATGCCCCATCCCAGTCAGTCTGCTCCCTGACCTCACTTCACCCTGATCTCTTTTTGGTCACTATAGATTTGTCTTTTCTAGAGTTTCATATAATGTAATCACACAGTATGTGATCTTTTGTGTCTGGCTTTGTAGAATAATGTTTTTGAGATTCATCCATGTTTTTGCATGTATCAGTAGTTCTTTACTTTTATTGTTGAATAATATTCCCTTGCTACAGTTTATTTAGTCACTTATTGTGTCTCTGGTTTCTAGTTTTGGGTTATTATGGATAAAGCATCTCTGAACATTCATATACAGGTTTTTGTGTGGACATGTTTTCATTCTCTAAGACAAATAATTAGGAGTGGAATTGCTGAATCATATACTAAGTGTTTATTTAGCTTTATAAGAAACTGCCAAACTTTTCCAAATTGATTATACCATTTTTGTGGATTTTATGTTCTTAACAGTGTATTTCAAAGAGCAAAAGTTTGATGAAGTCCATTTTACCAATTTTCTATTTTATATGTTTGTTGCATTTTGGGTCTTATTTAAAAAAATATCTTTACCTAGCCCAGGGTTGTGAATATTTTTTCCTGTAAGTTTTTTAGTTTTAGCTTTTACTTTCAAGTATGATCCATTTCAAGTTAATTTTTGTGCGTGCGGTAAGGTAAAGATATCGGTTCTTTTTTTTTTTCATATGGATATCTAGTTGTTCTAGCACGATTTGTTAAAATGATTATCCTTTCTGTGGGTTTATTTCTGAATTCTCTATTCTTTTCCATTGATATGTGTCTGTTCATATGCTAAGATCATACTGTCTTAATTACTATAGCTTTATGATAGTAAGTCTTGAAATTGTTTCAGTTCTTTGAATTTCCATATTTTTTTTTTTAGAATCAGCTTCAGCTTATCAATTGGTTCAAAAATCCCTGCTAGATGTTTCACTGGGATTGTGTTTAATCTATAGATCAATTTGGGGAGAACTGATATCATAACAATATTTGAGTCTTCCAATCCATAAACATGTTATATTTCTTATTTGTCATCTTTAATTTCTCTCAGCTGTGTTTTGTAGTTTTTATTGTATAGGTCTTGCACATATTTTGTCATATTCATAATTACTTCATGATTTTTTATAAATGATAATTTAAAAATTTTCTGTTTCCAATTGCTAGCATGTAGAAATATAATTGTTTTTTCTATATTGACCTTATACCCAACAACCATGCTAAATTCACTTATTAGTTTTGGTTTCTTATTCTTTTCTTAAGATTTCTTAGGATTTTCTATATTACATAATTATGAGTTATCCCAAAAAAAGATATGTTGAAGTCCTAACCCCTGGTACCTGTGAATGTTACCTTATTTAGAGATAGTATCTTTGCAGATGTAATTAGTCAAGTTAGCCTGAAGTCATACTAGAGTAGGGTGGACCCTAATCCACTATAATTTGTGTCCTTACGAGAAAAGGAAAAGAGATGCAGAGAGACACACAGGGAAGGACTCTGTGTGATGACAGAGGTGTGATGACAGAGGCAGAGATTGGAGTGATGTTTCTACAAGCCAAGGGACACTTGGGGCAACCAGAAGCTTGAAGAGACGAGGTATCTTCCCCTAGATCCTTCAGAGAGAGCATGGCCCTACTGATACTCTGAATTCAGACTTTTAACTTCCAGAAACATGAGAGAATAAATTTCTGTTATTTTAAGCCACCTCTTTGTTACAGCAGCCTTAGGAAACTAATAACAGATTTTGGTACCAGGAAATATGGGGTACTGCGTAACAAATACCTAGAAATGTGGTAGTGGCTTTGGAATTGGGTAATGGCTAGACGCTGGAAGAATTTTGAGGCACATGCTAGAAAATGCCTAGAACTGCTTTGAGGAGACTCTTTGTAGAAATATGGACCTTAAAGGTGATTTTGGTGAGGGCTCAGAAAGAAGTGAGGAGAGCTATAGAGAAAGCTGTGTCATCTTAGAGAATGCTTATATCATCATGAATAGAATGTTGCTATAAATATGAACATTAAAGGTGCAAGCGTGGTACATACAAAATGAGAACCACATTATTAAATACTGGAGGAAAGGCAGTCCTTGTGGGAGAAAAATTGGCTAAATTAAGTTCTGTTGTTTAATGGAAAATAGAACTTGTAAGTGATGAACTTGGATATTTAGCTGTGGAGACTTCCAAGCAAAATGTTGGAGATGTCATCAGGTTTCTCCTTGCTGCTTATAATAAAATATGAGAGGAAAGAGATTAATTGAGGAAGGAACTATTAAGCAAAAAGGAACCAGAACTTGAAGATTTAGAAAATTCTCAGCCTATCCACATTGCAGAAAAATGAGAAGGCATGGTCTGGAGAGAACACCAAGGGTGTGGCTGGTCAACTGTTTGCTAAAGAGATTAGGCATTTGACTTATGGATCCAATCAACTATCTCAGAAATGCTGCCAGCTCGGACTGAAGGGAACACACACAGGACAAAATGAAAGAAGACTGTTGAACTTCTGGGACTCTATAGGAAGGAAATAGGTGGATAGAGCTACTCAGCTGTGGATATGTGTTATCTTTCAAGAAAACGGAAGAATGAAACCACCTCCTTGGTTCCAGAGGGCAGGGCCAGTGCTGAGAGCCAAGAATACAGGCCTGCCACTTTGGCAGGCCCAGAAGATATTGAGTCACAGAGGATTATTTTCAAGCCTTGGAATCTACAGAATTTTCTCTGCTGGGTTTTGGACTTGTTTGGGACCTGTGACTCCTTTTTTCCTTCCATTTTCTCCCTTTTGGAATGGGAATGTCTATCATATGTGTGTCCTATTGTATTTTGGGGGCAGGTAACTTGTTTTCTAGGTTTCACAGGTGCACAAGTGGAGAGGAATTTTGTCCTAGGATGAACATTACCAGAATCTCACCCACACCTGATTTAGATTTAGAAGATATAGGATTTTTTTAGTTGACTGCTATATCTAGATGAGATTTTGGGCTTAGAGTTGATTATTGAATGGGCTAAGACTTTTAGGAATGCTGGGATGGGGTGAATGTATCTTGCACGTGTGAAGGACATGAATTTTGGCCAGGATGAGGTGGGGGGCAAAGGGCAGACTTGTGCATTGAATTGTGTTCCCCAAAAAGATGTGTTCAAATCCTAATCCCTGGTTCCTGTGAATGTGACCTTATTTGGAAATAGCATCTTTGCAAATATAATTATTTAAGTTAACATGAGGTCATATTGGAGTAGGGTGGGCGCTAATCCAGTATGACTCGTGTCTTTATGGGAGGAGACACAGAGAGACACATAGGGAAGAACACTATATGATGATGGAGGCAGAGATTGGAGTGATGTATCTTTAAGTCAGGGAATGTCTGGGGATTCCAGAAGCTGGAAGAGACAAGAAAGGACCTTCTTCTAGAACTTTCAAAGAGAGCATGGCCTTGTTGACACCCTGGATTCAGACTTCTAGCCTCCAGAACTGTGAGAATAAATTTCTGTTGTTTTAATGCACCTAGTTTGTGGTACTATGTTATGGCAGCCCTAGGAAACTGATACACATGATAATATTATCTGCAAATAGATAGTTTATTTCTTCCTTTCCAGTCTGTAAGCCTTTTATTTCTTGTTGCTTATTGTACTGTCTAGGATTTTTAATACATTAAGTGTGATATTTGTTGTTGTTAGGTGCCGTCAAGTCGGTTCCAACTCATAGCGACCCTATGTACCACAGAATGAAACACTGCCCGGTCTTACGCCATGCTCACAATCGTTGTTATGCTTGAGCCCAGTATGATATTAACTGTAGGTTTATCGTAGATGCCCTTTGTCAGGTTGAAGAAGTTCCCTTCTATTTGTAGTTTGGCAAGAGTTTCTATCATGGATAAGTGGTAAATTTTGTCAAATGCATTTTCTGCAATTATTTAGAAGGTCATATTGTGTTTCTCCTTTATTCTGTTAATATGGTATTTACATTTATTGATTTTGAATGTTAAACCAACTTCCATTTCCTGGAATAAACCTACTTGGTCTTGATGTATTATCCTTTATTCAGTTTGCTAATATTTTATAAATTTCTGCATCTTGTTCATGAGGAATATTGATCTGTAGTTTTCTTGTGATGTCTTCCTCTGGTTTAAGTATTATGGTAATGCTGACTTCATAAAATAAGTTGGGAAATGTTTTCTCAGTTTGTGTAAGATTGGTATTATTTCTTAAATGTTTGATATAATTCATCGATGAAGCCATCTCGACCTGAAGTTTTCTTTTTGGCAAGATTTTAAATTTCAAATGTAATAGATATAAGCCGTTCAGATTTTCTACATCTTCTTGAGTCCATTTTGGTAATTTGTGTCTGTCCAGGAATTTGTCCATTTTATCTAAGTTGATGAATTTATTGGCAGCAAATTGTTCATAATATTCCTATTATTCTTCTTACTATTGTAGGCTCTTTAGTGATATTTACTGTTTCATTCCCAGTGTTGGTAATTTGTGTCTTTTTTTTCCTTGAACAGTCTAACTAGAAGTCTTATCAATTTCATTGATTCCCATCCCCCCCAAAAAGTTTTTAGTTTTATTCATTTTCTAAATTATTTTTAGCTATTATGTTTTGTATTGCACTGATTTCTTCACCTATTATTATTCCTTTCACTTACTTTGGCTTTAATTTAGCTCTCATTTTCTAGCTTTTTGATATAGAAGCTTAGAGATGATTTATTTGAGACCTTTCTGTTTTCTATAAGCCTTAAAAGGCCACCAATTTCCCTTAAAGCACAGCTTAGCTGCATCCCACAAATTTTGCTAGGTTGTGGTTTTTGTTTTGTTTTTCATTTGGTTCAGAGTAATTAGTAATTTCTGATTTCCCATATAATTTTTTCTTAGAACTATGGGTTATTTAGAAGTGTGTTACTTAATTTCCAAATATTTGAGACTTTTTAGATATATTCTTACTATTGATTTCTAATTTGTACGGTCAGGGATATACTCTATGATTTCACTCCTCTTAAATACGTTGAGATTTACTTTATGGCCCAGCCTGTAGTCTGTCTTAGTGAATGTCCTAAATACACTTGAAAAGAAGGTATATTCTGATGTTGGGTGGAGTGTTCTATAAATGTTAATGAAATTTTGTTGGCTGGTGGTGGTGTTCAATTCTTGTATATCCTTACTGACTTTCTTACTAAAACAGGAATGTTTCTGTCGCCAACTCTAATTGTGAATTTGCCTATTTCTCTTCAGTTCTATCAGTTTTTGCCTCATGTATTTGAAAGCTCTGCTACTGGATGCTACAAATTTAGGATTATTAGAGCCTTTTGATAAATTGACCCCCTTATCATTATGAAATGTCTCTTTTCATCCTTAATAATATTCCTTGTTTTAAAGTCTACTTTGATATTAATTATATTAATATAGCCTTCCCAGCTTTCTTTTGACTGTTTACATAATATATGTTTTTATCCTTTTACTTTTGACCTACTCATGTCTTTGTGTTTAAAAGTGTCTTGTAACAGCATAGTGTTGGGCCTTGCTTTTTCATCCTGTATCACAATCTCAGTATTTTAATTGGTGTGTTAGTCTATTCACATTTAATATAATTATCAGCATGGCTGGGTTTAAATCTGTCATCTTGCTATTTGTTTTCTATTTGTCTATCTGACCTTTGTTTCTTCTTTGACCATTTCCTGGCTCTTTTTGGATTACTTATTTTTTAGTGTTCCATTTTATCTCCATGGTCAGCATATTACCTATACCTCTCTGGTTTTTTTGTTTGTTTGTTTTTAGTAGTTGTTCTAGAGTAGCAGTTCTCAAAGTTTTTGGTCTTCGGACCCATTTACATTCTTACAAATTTATTTCTACTCTTAAAAATTAGTGAGGACCCCAAAGTGATTTGTTTGTGTGAATTCTATCAAAATTCAACTGTATTAAAAATTAGAACTGATAAATTGTTGAAATATTTATTAATACATTTTAAAATAACAATAAACCCATTACATGTTAACATAAATAACATCTTTATTGAAAAAACTATTTTCCCAAAAATGAGAAGAATGTCATAGTTTACATTTTTGCAGGTATCTGTAATGTGTTGCATTATAGAAGGCTGCTGGATTATTTTATCTAGTTTTACATTCAGTATCATGTCGTGTAGCCTCTGGAAAACTCCACTGTACACTTGTGACAGAATGCAAGTGGAAAAGGCAAATAACATCTTAGTGTTGTTATGAAAATAATTTTGACCTTCTGAAGTCCTAAAAGGGTCTTGGGGGCCCCTGGGGATCGTTGGACTGCACTTCGAGAAGTGTTGCTCTATGATTTACGATATGCATATTTAATCAATTGCAGTCGAGTCGATTCCAACTCATGGTAACCCCATGTCTTGTCAGAGTAGAACTGTGCTCCATGGGGTTTTCAATGGCTGATTTTTTGCACGTAGATCACTAGGCCTTTCTTCCAAGGTGCTTCTGGGTAGACTTGAACCACCAACCTTTCAGTGTCAACCATTTGCACTACCCAGGGATTTATGAATTTTTAACTTATCACAATCTACCTTAAAATAATATTGTACCGTTTAACATATAATGTAAGACCCTGGTGACAATATACTTCCAATTCTGTCTTCTGGGTTGTTGTGTATGTGTGTGTGCTATTACTTTGATATATTTTACATATACGTATCGTATAAACCGTTCAATACATTATTTTTACTTTAAACAGTCAAAGACATTTTTTTAAATGAGAAAAATCGTTTTTAATATTTACTCACATATTTGCCATTTTCAGTGCTCTTCATTCCTTTCTATAGATTGACGTTTCCATCTGGTATTATCTTCCTTTTTCCTGATGAAGTCTTTTTAATGTTTCTTACAGTGCAGGTCTGCTGGTGATGAAGTCTGTTTTATTTAGAAAGTGTTTATTTTGCCTTCGTTTTATTTTTTTTAATTTTTTTTTATTGTACGTTAGATGAAGGTTTACAGAACAAATAGTTTCTCATTAAACAGTACACATATTGTTTTATGACACTGGTTAACAACCCCACAACATGTCAACACTCTCCCTTCTGAGATTGAGTTCCCTATTACCAGCTTGCCTGTCCCCTCCTGCCTTCTAGTCCTTGTTCCTGGGCTGTTGTGCCCCATTAGTCTCGTTTTGTTTTATGGGCCTGTCTAATCTTTGGCTGAAGGGTGAATCTCGGGAGTGACTTCATTACTGAGCTAAAAGGGTGTCTGGGGGCCATACTCTCAGGGTTCTTCCAGTGTCTCTCAGGCCAGTAAGTCTGGTCTTTTCTTGTGAGTTAGAATTTTGTTGTACATTTTTCTCCAGCTCTGTCCAGGACCCTCTGTTGTGATCCCTGTCAGAGCAGTCAGTGGTGGTAGCCGGGCACCATGTAGTTGTACTGGACTCGGTCTGGTGGAGGCCATGGTAGTTGTGGTCCATTAGTCTTTTTTTTTAAAAAAAACTCTTATTTTGAAATAATTATAGACTCATAAGACGTTTCAAGGCTCACCTCAGTTGTTTCCCTTCCCTCAGGGATCACAGTTCTGAGCTGTCTGAAAAGCAGTCTGAAAGCAGTTGTTCTGTGTATTTTGCCCAGTTTCTAGTTGCTTACATTGGATAGTTAAGTCCGGTCAATCATGGCTAGAAGTGGAAGTCTCTGCATTAACTTTTATTGAAGATCATAAGCAGCAATGGCTATGTAAATTCTGATTCTGCATTTGCCATGGCTGTTGAGGACATTCATATAGCACTCGTTGTTCCCTGTATAGTATACCACTTCAGAAATGAGGTATAATTCCTGTTTCTTTCTTTCACCTTTTGCCTGATCTGAAAGTAATATCAGAGTCAAGATTTATATTGGCTTATCACAGCTTTGTTGATCTAGAGATGATGCATTTGCATTGCTTTGTACTTAGTCATTTTTCCTTTTTATTCCTATTTTATTAATCTATTTATAAAAGCACCATGCTCCTGTAGCAGTTTTTCTTTCCTTCTCTCTCCATTTCCTCCTGTCTTAGATATTTTAGATGACATGGAATAGGAGACATTTCAATTGCCTTTAAGTAACTGGGTTTAAGAATTTACAGAAAAAGAGGAGGACTAGACTCTTAGCAACATAGCCAGGCCTCACAGTGAAAGGAACCAGCCTGGAGCCAGGCCCTGTGCACCCTCCAAAATGGGTACTTTTGTACCTTATTCAGGCTTTCTCTGCTGATTAGTGTTTCTGATAACCTCTAGTCTTGTCTTCTGCTGCTCTCTTTTAGCTACCTTAAATGTCTGTTCTCTCCTAAGGACCTGCCTATGTGCTGTTTTCTTTTTTTCTCATTACTGATTCTCACATTCACATCCCAAATGAGAGGATCTGATTGATTCACTTAATGACCTGTTGGTGCTAGGCCACCTTCTAGGTCATTAGCCAGCTGAGAGAGTCACTGTCCTTTGTTCATGTGCCACACTCAGATTGAGTAGGGCCATGGGGTACACAGTGTGGTGACCTGTAAAACTTGTCAGAAGGGCCACTGGCATAGCAGGCACTCAACATCATCTATTCTCCTCTTAATAATTGATTTTCTTTCAATTTATTAAGGATAGGTACTAAACTGGATTTTCCCCCAAACCGGTCACCTATGTACTTATAGATTAAGGCTTAGAATTAATTGCTGATCTCATTCCTGAAATGTTAGGGGTTTTTTCTTCCTAATTTCCTTCTTAGATAAATTTCATTCTTAGCCACAAAACAAAGGACAGTCTTCACCAACTTTTAGCCACAACTTAAAATAAACTCCTTGGATTGTTGGGCCAAGAATGCCCATCTGTTAGAGACTGTGAAGAGAAGAGAAGATTCAAATGTTTCCATTCTTGTTAGCATCTCTAAATTTGGAGAAAGAAGAGGTTGGAGCTATGAGTTAAAATAAGGTTTTTGGATTTTTAGACCTACCTGGGTTTAAATCCTGGCTTCCCATTTTACTAGATGATAGATGAGTAACTTTTCTAAGCTTTAGTTTTCTCATGCGTAAAATGGAGATTATGGTATTTTCCTCATATGATTTTTAGGATTAAATGATAGGATACATGCAAAGCAATTAGCAAAGTACCCAACATGTAATACCAAAAAACAAACAAACAAACCCATTGTCATTGAGTCAATCCCAATGCATACAGACCCTATAGGACAGAGTGTAGCTGCTGCATAGGGTTTCCAAGGAGCAGCTGGTAGATTCAAACTGCTGACCTTTTGGTTAGTAGCTGAGCTCATAACCACTTCGTCACCAGGGCTCCTGGCATGTAATAGTGCTTCATAAATTTTAGCTCCCATTATTATCTCTAGATCATTAAGTCTTATTAATAATAAGTGTTACTTTAGTCTGAGTTCTTAGTGCTAATAAAAACTAACATTTCTTGATGCATTAGCTGAGACCAATCATCCAAGTAATTACTGAGCCCTTGTATGCTTACTCAGAAGGAGCCCTGGTTGCACAAATGGTTAAGCACTCGGCTGTGAGCTGAAAGGTTGGTGGTTCCCACCCAGCAGCTCTGTGGGAGAAAGATTTGGTGATCTGCTCCTGAAGAGATTATCAGAAAAAAAAACCCATTGCCATTGAGTCTTAGTGACCCTCTAGGACAGACTAGAACTGCCCGTAGGGTTTCCAAAGCTATAGTCTTTATGGAAGCAGACTGCCACATCTTTCTCCCATGAAGCGACTGGTGGGTTCAAACTGCTGACCTTTTGGTTAGCAGCCTAGCACTTAACCACTGTGCCATAAGAGTGCCTTCCAATAAAGATTATAGCCTGGAAAACTCTATGGGGCGGTTCTACTCTGTCATGTGGGATTGCTATGAGTTTATATAGACTCAGTGGCACCTAACAGCAAGAACATGCTTACTCAGTACTATGCTAGGTACCACTGGCTATACAAGACACGTTACAATGTGATTCCTGCTTTATAGTCACATCTGTGAAGTGTTGGTCTCTGCTGCTGGCAAAATCGGGCACTCAGCAGTGGCTGTAGCTAAGTCGGCCTTGATGAGTGAAAGTTTTGTGTTGTTGAGCCCATGCATAACCTCCATCCCTGCCATCATGGCTGCTTTGTTCATGAGCCCACTGGGCAATGACAGGAGTGACTGGGGAAAAAGGGTAACTGGTTTACACAGAATGCGTTATCCTATCCACTTGATTGTTAAAGTCCTCATCTGCTGCAGTCGCCTTTTGGTGAGCATTCAATGAGACACAAATATCTTTTCACAGAGGTCTATCCACATACCTCTTCCCCATACCTCCTTGTCACCAATTTTCCAATCATATTCCTTCCAACTCCCTGACCATCCAGCCAAACCATTGGCCACAGCCCATGAATCAGTATACACTCGCACATCTGGCCATTTCTCCTTCCACGCAAAGTGAACAACCAGGTACACTGCTTGAAGTTCTCCCTATTGGGAAGAGTTTCTTTCTCCACTGTCCTTCAGTGAGGTCCCAAAAAAGGGGCTGCAGTGCTACGACTGTCCACTTGTGAGTAGTGCCTGCATATCACACAGAACCATCTGTAAACCAGGCACGAGTTTTCTCTTCCTCAGTCAACTGATCATAAGGAACTCCCCATGAGGTCATAGGTGCTGATTGGGAGGGGGAAGGTAATGTGACAGGAGTGGGAACCATGGGCATTTGGGCCACTTCCTCATGTAACTTACGTATGCCTCAGGTCCTGCTCAAGCCCAATCTTGTATATACCACTTCCATTTAATGATGGAGTGCCGCTGTGCATGTCTGACTTTATGACTGAGGGTCAGACAACACCTAGTTCATGATGGGCAGCGCAGGCTGCATGGTGACTTGGTGACCCATTGTAAAAATAGCATGGCAGGGGCATCTGACTTCCTTGTCTAACTTCACAAGGGGGAAGGAGAATCAAGATCAACAGCCCAAGGCTGATTGATATGAGGTGGAGGTCAGACATACTTCCTCTTGCCAGCCCCTTTTACCGATTCTGACACCATCTGTCCCTCCCACAGCACTCTCTACTTCTCTGTTAGAGTTCAATAATTCATTGCAATGGCCACACAGAACTCACAAACATACTCATAGTTATGGGATTTATTGGTCGATTCTGACTCATAGCAACCCTATAGGACAGAGTAGAACTGCCCCATAGGATTTCCAAGGAGCAGCTGGTGGATTCAAACTGCCAACCTTTTGGTTAGCAGTCAAGCTCTTAGCTACTGCCCCACCAGGGCTGCTATTAGGGAAGTAACAGGTTACAATTCAGGTTCAGGAACACTCAGGATACAGTTCTTCGATCAAGACAGCATCTTCTCAGCCATGCCTGCAGGCAGGCCTTTCTCTGGTCCTCGACCTCTGCCCTATTTGGGCAAGTGTTGCAAAGCTCTTTTAGCTCTGCTGATAAATGCCCAAAGGCAGCCCACTCTGCCAGTAAGCCTCAGCCCAAAGGCGCTCAGCTTTAGCTCCGTGGGTCGGCAAATCTAGCTCCACCAAGTCCCTGAAGGCACCCTACTCTGCCAGCAAACCTCCTGCCTGAAGGCACCCAGCTTTCTTGCTTCATGGGCCAGGCCATCTCCTGCCCGTCTCCTGGTT
>NW_004443951.1:25003719-25014884 GCF_000243295.1 Trichechus manatus latirostris | reverse complement strand
AAGTGAACAACCAGGTACACTGCTTGAAGTTCTCCCTATTGGGAAGAGTTTCTTTCTCCACTGTCCTTCAGTGAGGTCCCAAAAAAGGGGCTGCAGTGCTACGACTGTCCACTTGTGAGTAGTGCCTGCATATCACACAGAACCATCTGTAAACCAGGCACGAGTTTTCTCTTCCTCAGTCAACTGATCATAAGGAACTCCCCATGAGGTCATAGGTGCTGATTGGGAGGGGGAAGGTAATGTGACAGGAGTGGGAACCATGGGCATTTGGGCCACTTCCTCATGTAACTTACGTATGCCTCAGGTCCTGCTCAAGCCCAATCTTGTATATACCACTTCCATTTAATGATGGAGTGCCGCTGTGCATGTCTGACTTTATGACTGAGGGTCAGACAACACCTAGTTCATGATGGGCAGCGCAGGCTGCATGGTGACTTGGTGACCCATTGTAAAAATAGCATGGCAGGGGCATCTGACTTCCTTGTCTAACTTCACAAGGGGGAAGGAGAATCAAGATCAACAGCCCAAGGCTGATTGATATGAGGTGGAGGTCAGACATACTTCCTCTTGCCAGCCCCTTTTACCGATTCTGACACCATCTGTCCCTCCCACAGCACTCTCTACTTCTCTGTTAGAGTTCAATAATTCATTGCAATGGCCACACAGAACTCACAAACATACTCATAGTTATGGGATTTATTGGTCGATTCTGACTCATAGCAACCCTATAGGACAGAGTAGAACTGCCCCATAGGATTTCCAAGGAGCAGCTGGTGGATTCAAACTGCCAACCTTTTGGTTAGCAGTCAAGCTCTTAGCTACTGCCCCACCAGGGCTGCTATTAGGGAAGTAACAGGTTACAATTCAGGTTCAGGAACACTCAGGATACAGTTCTTCGATCAAGACAGCATCTTCTCAGCCATGCCTGCAGGCAGGCCTTTCTCTGGTCCTCGACCTCTGCCCTATTTGGGCAAGTGTTGCAAAGCTCTTTTAGCTCTGCTGATAAATGCCCAAAGGCAGCCCACTCTGCCAGTAAGCCTCAGCCCAAAGGCGCTCAGCTTTAGCTCCGTGGGTCGGCAAATCTAGCTCCACCAAGTCCCTGAAGGCACCCTACTCTGCCAGCAAACCTCCTGCCTGAAGGCACCCAGCTTTCTTGCTTCATGGGCCAGGCCATCTCCTGCCCGTCTCCTGGTTCTGCTGCCACCATTTCTTTGTCGCTGCTTCTTGCCATCTTTGATGTTACAGCTCTCTCTCTCTCTCAGTCTCCTGATTCCAGGAGCTTCTCAGCCCAGGGATCCTGGGTCCAAAAGACCCGCTCCACTCCTGACTCTTCTTTCTTAGTGGTGGTGACATCCTCTCCTCCCACCTCTGGGGTGGCTCATTTTAAACCTAGTGGGATGGCAAAGCTGACCAATCCCTTTGTTAGGGTTCCATATACCTTATTTGCATAGTCCCACTCAATTATTGTGAGTCATAAAGAATATGGCTAGAAGGGCCGTATTAAGGAGTTCATTGCACCGCACCCATGGTTAAGTGTTCAGTCGCAACTAATGCCCAGTAACAAGCCAAAATCTCTTTCTCAAAAAGAGAGTAGTTATCTGCAAAGGATGGTAGGGCTTTGCTTCGAAATCCTAAGGGCCTGTGCTGTGATTCACCAATAGGGGCCTGCCACAGACTCTAAACAACATCTCTATCTGCCACTGACACTTCGAGTACCATTGGATCAGCCAGATCATATGGCCCTAGTGGCAGACCAGCTTACACACAGCAGCCTGAACCTATTGCAGAGCCTTCTCTTGTTCTGGGCCCCACTCAAAACTAGCAGCTTTTCAAGTCACTTGATAAATAGGCTGGAGTAACACACTTAAATGAGGAATATGTTGCCTCCAAAATCCAAAAAGACCCACCAGGCACTGTATCTCCCTTTTAGCTGAAGGATGTGCCAGATGGAATAATTATCCTTTACTTTAGAAGGAGTATCTCAACATGCCCCATACCACTGGACCTCTAGAAATTTCACTGAGGTGGAAGGTGCCTGAATTTTTGTCAGGTTAATTTCCCACCCTCTAGCACACAAATGTCTTACCAATAAATCTAGAGTCATTGATACCTCTTCTTTAGTAGGTCCAATCAGCATAATTTCATCAGTGTAATGGACCAGTGTGACGTCTTCTGGAAAGGAAAGGTGATCAAGGTCCCTGTGGACTAAATTATGACATGGCGCTGGAGAGTTGATACACCCCTGAGGTAGGACAGTACAGGTATATTGCTGGCCTTGCCAACTAAAGGCAAACTGCTTCTTCAATGATTCTGATCATTCAAAATTGAGAAAAAGGCATTGGCCAGAACAGTAGCTGCATACCAGGTACCAGGAGATGTATTAATTTGCTCAAGCAATGAAACCACATCTGGAACAGCAGCTGCAGTTGGAGTCACCACCTGGTTAAGTTTATAATTCACTGCCATTCTCCAAGATCCATCTGTTTCCTGCACAGGCCAAATAGACGAGATGAATGGAGATGTGGTGGGAGTCGCCACCCCTGCATCTTTAAGTCCTAGATGGTGGCAGTAATCTTTGTGCTTCCTCCAGGAATGTGGTATTGCTTTTGGTTTATGATTTTCCTAGGTAGGGGCAATTCTAATGACTTCCACTTGGCCTTTTTTACCATAATAGCCCTTACTGCACATATCAGGGATCTGATGTGGGGGTTCTGCCAGTTGCTGAGTATGTCTGTTCCAATTGTGCATTCTAGAACTGGGGAATCACTACAAGATAGGTTTGGGGACCCACGGGACTCACTGTGAGAAGAACCTGAGCTAAGACTCCAATATTAACCTGATCTCCGTACACCCCTACTCTAACTGGTGGGTCACAGTGACATTTTGAATCTCTTGGAATTAGTGTCAGTTAAGAGCCAGTGTCCAGTAATCCCTGAAAAGTCTGATTACCTCCTTTTCCCCAATGAATAGTCACTGTAGTAAATTGCCATAGATCCCTTTGAGGGGAAGGCTAGAAGAAAGATCAACAGTATAAATTTTTGGCAGTGTAGTGGGGTTTTTCCTAAAGGGGCCCAGGCCTTCCCTTCATTCAAGGAGTTGTGGTCTGTAAACTGGCTTGAGTCTGGGAATTGATTGAGGGCCCGTGACTCTCTATTCTGGTGATTCAAGTTACACTGCCATTCACTTGACCTAGAATTCTTCTGCTTGTACAGATCAAGTAAATATTTAGATTTCCCATCTGTTTCACTCTTAGGAACACCATGACTAAGTAGGCAACACCATAAGTCCCTGTGAGTCATACTATTCTGATTACTACTTTGACTCTGCTGTCCATGACAGTAACCATGCCCATCTTGTCTTTGTTAATTGAGTGCTGCCACTGGCTCCTGCCACCATGGGTTCCAATCAGCCCCATTGTAGTTAGGTGTGTTAATTCACTTGTGGCAGTTCCCACTGTCAAATCTGACTTAAATAAAATAGCAATCAAAGCATTTCTTCAAGGATGCCGGGTATTCCTTCACAAATTTGTTCCTCACAGTTGTGGTAAAAGGTATATCCTCTGGGCACTCCATGTGTGGGTCTGTGGGTGTAACCTGATAAATCAATTCTGTCTGTCTTACCTAGTGCTGCTGTAACAGAAATAACCACAAGTGGATGCCTTCAGCAAACAGAAGTTTATTCTCTCACAGTCTAATAGGCTAGAAGTGCAAATTCAGGGCATCAGCTGCAGGGGAAAGCTTTCTCTCTCTGTCAGCTGTAGAGGAAGGTCCTTGTCATCAATCTTCCCCTGGACTAGGAGCTTCTCAGCACAGAGACCCTGGGTCGAAAGGACGTACTATTCTCCTGGCTCCTGTTTCTTGGTGGTATGACATCCCCCTCTCTCTGCTCACTTCTCTCTTTTATATCTCAAAAGAGACAGACTTAAGACACAATCTAATCTTGTAGGTTAAGTTCTGATTCATTAACATAACTGTCTCTAATCCTGCCTCATTAACATCATAGAGATAGGATTTACAACATGTAGGAAAATCACATCAGATTACAAAATGGTGGATAATCACACTATACTCGAGTTGAAACATTGAAGGAAGAATCTGTGCTTAGTGGGCCCATATCAATAAACTCAGACTTTAGGTTCCTTGCACCATTATCCCACACCCTTAATAGCCATTCCCACACATATTCCCCAGATTTCTGTTTGTACATATTAGAAAAGTCAGTCAGTTCTTTTGGAGTGTAGTGTACCTCCTCCTGAGTCACACTTCGTACTTCACCTTCTTGGGCTTGCTGGGACTTCAGTCTGGTTGTAGGTCTAGAAGCAAAAATGGTTGGTGGGAGTGGGTCCTGGGAACATTCAGTGGTGTCTTATAAGGCATCTACCTCAGGCGATGCCCCAGGCGATATCTCAAAGACTCTTCAGGCACTGCTGGGTTAACCTCATCAGATGGTGAGGTAGGGAGGGATAATGGTTTTACTGGGGGTGGGGGTGGCTTAGTATACAAAGATGGAGTGATCTCTTCAGATGAGAGTAAGAGGGCTGGTTCTCTTGGCAGGAGTGATTCAGTGGAATTTAGGGGCTCAGTGTCCCTAGCTTCCTGATTATCTGCCCATATGTCCCCGTTCCAAGTTTCAGAATCCCATTTCTTCCCAATCAGTGCCCTCACTTTTAACTTCAGACACCATTCAAGGTTGGTGTTGTAATTTAATCACTCTTATGATAATACTCTGGGTTTGGTTTGCAGCAATATCAACTCTTACTCCAAGAAATAAGGTTTTCTTTCAGAGCACAAGTGACAACTTTCAGGTCTTTTATGCAGCACTTGAGCTTTGACTCTGAAGCCCTAAGTCCATCTCTTTCTTTCACCACTTTGTCTAGTGGAAGTAGGACCAATGAACCAGCTTCCATATACTTTTCATTCTCACAAAATTGTAGAAAAGTATCAAACATGCAATCACCTAGATCCTTCTTTCTTTCTCACCAATATTTGATCTATTGGTGGTGATATTTTGCATGTTAATATTGCCACCTTATGCCATGGATTAGCAGCGCCCTCTTTACTACTGGAGGCAGTCATCAGTGCCTTTTAGACTAGTCAGACTTAAGAACTAATTTAGAAAACTCATTCTTACAGTTTTGTTTCTCTGGAACCATTCTCAGTACCAAATGTCTTAGGCTGAGTTTTCTAGAGAAGCAAAACCTGTGAAGCATATATATATAGAGAGAGATTTATCTTAAGGAAATGGCTCCCATGGTTGTAGAGGCTGGCAAATCCCAAGTTTGTGGGTTAGGCATCAGGCTGGAGGGTTCTCCTGATGTAACTGCAGGGGCTGACAAACTCAAGATCAGCAGGTCAGACAGCAGGCTGCTGGTTCACAGGCTGTGGAAGCTAATGAATCCTTAGATTGGCAGGCAGTATGGCAGGCTGCTGGCTCAAGTCCCAAGAACCAAAGGTCAGATGATGATGAGCCAGATGCAGGATCCCCAGAGCAAGTGAGCTTTGCCAGAACATCTGTATATATATTGGATGCAGGCCACATCTCCAAGGAAACTCCCTTTTCAACTGATTGGTTGCTTACATCAGATCACAGAATGGGGGATGACTACATCATTACATAACTTCCAAACTACATCATAACTGCCAAACTACTGAAAATCATAGCCTGGCCAAGTTGACATACAACCTTAATCATATACCCAGAGACTAGTAAAGTCCTTCAGACATTGTAGGAACTTTATAAATGTTGAATGAATGAATTGTGGCTGCCTTTATTACTTCATCATTATCCCTGAGCAGTCTCCCTCTTTGGGTTGTAGTTTTTGCCCTTGACTGCTTGTGATAATCCTAAGTAGAGACAGTATTGGGACAAGTGCCTGTCTTCTCTTTCCCTGAAAGCACATGGTAGTTGACTTGAGCTGCTTCCTAACCACTAATCCTTCTGTATCACAGGTGCCTTGGGGGAGCTGTATGCCTTGATGGACCAAGTGCATCACATGCAGAACCAAAAATGGCAGCATCCTTCAGACCTCACCATGCGGTGAGTAGGTGATTAGAAGGAGGAAGAAAAGGGTAGAATTTGCTGTAGGAGGAATGTGGTGGGGAGTCGGGATTCTAACTCGTTTAATTTCAGAGGTGGAAGGAGAAGCAATATAGTATAATGGAATAAGAACTGGACTGAAATTCGGGAAACATGGGTTCTAAGACTAACTTTGCAATTTTTAACTAGCTTTGTGATTTTGATTGGTCCTCATAACAGTAAAATGAAGATGTTGGCCTAATTAATGTCAAAGAACCTCTCTAGTTTTGAAATCTGCATTCTTGAAGCAGTGTGGTTTTATAGATTTATTCAGTTCCTTGATCCAGTTACTCAGAAACTTCAGTCATCTTTGACTCCTTTTTTCTCACCTCGTATTTAGTCCATCAGCAAATCCTATAGACTCTACATATAAAAATACTCAGAACCTGCACATTTCTCATCATTTTCACTTAGATTATTACAAAAGTCTCCTAAATGATCTTCCTCCTTCTTCTGTCCTCAACTCAGCAGCCAAAAAGATTCTTTTAAAGCTTAAGTCAAATTCGATCATTCCTTTGCTCAAAAATTTCCAATTGCTCCTCATCTCACGTCTGCCCATCTTCATGATCCCCTACAAGGGTCTACATGCTTTGGCTTAGGCTGACATGGTAGCTCACCTACCTCATCTCAGTACTCTTACCCTTGCTTATTCTGCTGTATTCACACTGGCTTCCTTGCTGTTTTTCAAACATGTCAGGCATGTTCCCGCCTCAGGGTCTTTGCACTCACCATTTCCTCTATAATTGCCAAAATGAAAGCAATTCCCATAAAGGCAATGTAGTATAAGGGTTATTAGATAAATTCTGGAGTCAAATGTGAATTCAAGTCCAGGCCCCTCTACTTATCTAATATATGACCTTGGGCAGTTATTTAACTGTGTCTCAGTTTCCTTCCCTGTACAAGGAGTTGATAAGAATACTTTCCCATAGGATTGTTAGTAGCATTAAATGAGATGAGGTAAAGAATTCAGCAAGTACTTGCATATAAGGCTAGATAAATATCAGGTACTGTTATAATTATTTTCAACCCCGGCTACTCCTTATAGTCACCTGTGGAGATTTCTAAAAATACAAATGTCCACACCCTGATTCCAGGGATTCTAAATCATTAAGTCTAGGGGGAGGGAAGGGTGAAGAATCCATATCTTTAAAAAGCTTCTCCCCCCGAAACTATGGTCCCCGGATGCACTGTTAACCCAGAACTGAAGCCTACTCTTCAGACAAAGATTAGACAGGACTGTAAAACAAAAAATAATACACGTGAGGAATGTGCTTCTTAGTTCAGTTATACGAGACCAAATGGGCAGCTCCTGTCCAAAAGCAAGATGAGAAGGCAGGAAGGGACAGGAACTGGTCGAATGGACACAGGGAACCCGGGGTGAAAAGAGGGAGTGTGCTGTCATTGTGGGGATTGAGCGAATGTCACAAAACAATGTGTATAAATTTTTGAATGATAAATTAACTTGAGCTATAAACTTTCACCTAAAGCACAATTTAAAAAAAAAAAAAGCTTCTCAGGAACAGCTAGAATTGAGAATAGGATCAAATTATCTCAGAGGGTCCCGCTCTGAACCCCAGCCCAGCATGTGACTAAAGGAGACTCAAGAAACTTTTCTTTGAGGCTGTGCTATTAATTGTTCAGTCTCTAAACTTGCAATGTGATACTCACATGATGACTTACCTTCTCTGGGAATTTTATTCTAATTTTAACTGCCGTGTCCTAAGCAACCTTGAGCTGTGTCAGACAATGAGGTCTTGTTGAAGGTGCAGGTCTAATGCAAGAAATGAAATATAGATCTTGCTCTGAATGTTTCAGGAGGATGTTTTTTTCCTTTCTTAAACATTATTATACATTATAATTATACATTAGGCTTACTCAACATTTGTGTATATGCCACGTATCACCATAATACCTATAAGGG
Organism: Trichechus manatus latirostris; assembly: GCF_000243295.1. Taxonomy (NCBI): domain Eukaryota; kingdom Metazoa; phylum Chordata; class Mammalia; order Sirenia; family Trichechidae; genus Trichechus; species Trichechus manatus. The sequence continues at coordinate 25,006,888 of NW_004443951.1, read as the reverse complement.
AATTTGGTGGCTTTGGGATATGGAAGGAAATAGCACTTATAATGTGGCTTTCACATAAATAAATGGTATAAAATTTCTAAGATGTGAGAATTGAAATAAAAAATTAATATCAGATTTCCAAAAATGAAGATATTCTTAAAATAGATGTGCAGGCCTTTTCTGTGTGCAGGCAAGCATTCTTTCTCAAACCCTCAGCTTTCTTGTTTTTATTTTCCCTCTCTCCTGATAGAAACTACGCCCGGTTCCGACAGAAACCTCTGCAAAGATACAGTCTGACTCAATGGGTTGACAGAAACATGGGAAGCCATCATCGGTTCCAGCATCTCCCAGATTTCCCGAACAGTCCATTTGTCTCATCCCATCAGCAATGAAGGTGTCCCTACCCAGGGTCCTTTCCAGAGCAGCATCTCATTTTCTTTTCCTGTTTTGTGCTTTGTAGATTTTGAATTTTATTTTTCACAAGATTCTTATTTAAAGAACTTTTTACCTTTTGGACATAATTGCTGACTTGAATTTTTTTTTGTATGCAGTCCCTCCTGTTTTATGTTTTTTTAAGCAGTATTGATATAGTTTTTATTTATTTAAATTGAAGGTGGCTGCTTCCGGAAAGCCAGCATTAAGCCGAAACACTGGGGCTCAAGTAAAACACCCATCACTGTGCAGATGTGAAGCCTACTCTGGTGCCCAAAAGAAACCATCATTCAGTCTCCTACAAGGAAGAGATTCCTTATTAGGCTGCAAACCAGTGTTAATTATTGCTGATTATTTTTGAACTAACAGGTCACTTTTAATAACCCCTCTTACTTTTTCATTTGAATCTCTGAATGCCTCTCAGTATTTTAAAGTAGGCTGGAGTAGGACAAAAGTCCTGTTGAAAGAACAAACTGAAAGTGTAAATCCTTTCCTCTCCTTTGTGTACCTACTAGCTGCCTTTATTTTGTAACTTTTTTCATTCTTCATTAAACTTATTTTGCACAATAGTGTTTACAAATCTTACACATCTTAACTATGACAGAAAACTGCTGACTAACCCTTGTTGAATGCCTTGTGATTCAGCTCATCTCTTTTGCCCTTCTTAAAGGATTTTCCTTTTTCCCGTGACCACCCAACTTCTGTATCCTGTTGGACATGGAATGCCTCTCCAGAACAGCCAGCCTCCCTGCTCTCTTTATTGAAGAGCACTGCCCCCGCCACCAGCCCCAGAGTCTTAACTCTAGGACAGGCCAGAAAGCCAGTGCCATTGAGCTGTCAGTTGGTCTTCAGTTTGCTCAGCTGAACCCCAGCTTCAAGTATGGCTTCATGGGTTAGTCAGCGAGAGACGCTGAAGAGGTGCCTTTAGACCCTGGACATTATCATCCCCTCATTTGGTCAAGTCCTTGATGCAGTTTCACATAACTGCTAAAGTAGGTCTAGTATAGTTGTGATTAAGCCTCTGCACAAAAGCATGGCTTAGTCTTAAGGTTTGGTATTCTAACCAAAGTTGACAGTCTTTGTGCAGCCATCTTAATGGGTGTCTTAAGAGCTTGGTATTCTCTCGTTACAGAAAGCTCTAGACTTCTTTTTGGGAAGTTTTGCAGTCTGGCATTTGTGCTATTGTTGTTCACTCTGTGAAGGCTGTACATAGTTGCTATAGTGCACCTGCTGATACTGGGCTAGCTGCCTCTGTCTGGTTTTGTCGTCTTATCAACTCTGTATGTGAGTAACTCATCTAAAACGTCCTACCGTATTTGGGAAAAGCTGGGTCATTCAGGCCATCAGTCAAACTTGGATGAATGTCCCTAAGAAGTGTTTACTGTTTTTATCCAATTCAGAATTCTCTTTTCCTTGGATATTTGGTTTGTATTCTGGGACCAAAACGCAAAGGAAAAGTTCCATTCAGGGGCAAGAGTCAAAATCTATTATTTCAATTGGCATTTACGACATCAGTCTGCCCTAAATTAGTTTGATGGAGTGAGACATTCCAAACCTCCACCTTTGGAACCACAGCCTAGTTAAAATTAAATGTAGCTGGAATAGCTAGCATTGCAGCTGTCTAGTTGTCTATTCCTTAGTCTTAGGAGATGCCCTCAGATAACTCAAGGAGTGAAGGGACAGCAGTTTGCTTAAGTAAAAATCCAAGGCTCATATTCCTGCCCTCCTGGTACAGGATGGTTTAAGACCGAATGTGTAATGGGAGCTTCGCCTTTGCCAAATCAGATGAGTGACGGGTTAACTAGAAAATGTGACAATCACATTTCTTCTCTGCTCAAATAAGTGTGTTTTTCCAAAGCTTTAGCAGCTTAATTAAATCTGTTGGACTGGGGGGAGGAGAGAACTGTTCTCTAGTGGTTAACATGGTATTCTTTGAGACGAAAAAACAAAGCTAAAGAAAACTCGTTATCTGGCATGTTCGCATTTAAGATGGAAATGGGTAGAATCTGGAGTTTTAATCTCTCTTCAAAGCTGCATATCTCTCATGTTTGGTGTTGGTCTCTAAGGCTAGTATTCGGGTGTAATTCTTACTGTATTTTTTTTTTTAAATAAGGGTTATATGCACTTAACTGCCTAGCTTTCTTCATGACACTCGCCACCAGGGTCTTGACAAAGCAGAGTTAAAATGTGCTATTAACATAGCTTACTTTTAAGTAAAGAGCCTGAGATAACCTGTTGTTTTGCATCTAAGGCAGGCCCTGCTTTACTTGAGTTGTTGTCAGGATCAGTTATGAAACTGAAGTTTGGTGCCTCCTCTTTACCGTGGTTTTTCTTCCCCCTTGTAGCAGTTGTGTTTAATGTCATTAAAAAGAAATAAACGTTCTTGTCAGTGACATATGTACTGTACTGTGGCTGTCTTTTGCGGGCTTTGAAAGAGGGATCTGCTTTCCTCCTTGGCATAGGTAGGTGAGTCAGGTATGAGAGGGGGGCAGCAGTTAGTAGAACATGGTACTGGGGAGGCGAGGGTGCTTGCTCCCTTTTCTTTTGAGGGTAAATTACAGTGTTAAGAAAGGCGTTCCAGCAGTTAAGAAATGTTGAAATTGATTGGGATTTGCAGCTACATATGGTGCATGTCAGGAGCCTGACACAGAGAGCGCCTGAAATATCACTGTGCTGCTGTTTCTGCAGTGGGGGCAGGTGGCTCAGCCCAGATCAGGCAGGCACCGCCTTGCATTCCTTCCAGTGGCTGCATGGGGCG
>NW_004443951.1:24992722-25003542 GCF_000243295.1 Trichechus manatus latirostris | reverse complement strand
CTCCTAGAACCAGGGGTAAAGGTTGGATAAGTGTGGGTAGATGTGGGAGATAAAGCATTCCTTAGATCTCTTATGTGAACCTAGGCTTCTCAGACCTTACTCCCAGGAGCAAGGATAAAAAAAATTAAAAAAAAAAAACCAAACCTGTTGCTGTCGATTCCAGTTCATAGTGACCCTATAGGACAGAGTAGAAAGGCCCCATTGGATTTCTATGGAGTGACTGGTGGATTTGAACTGTCAACCTTTTGGTTAGCAGCCAAGCTCTTTACCACTGTGCCACCAGGGCTCCAAGGGAAGGCAGTAATAGCTTGTCACCGATGTTAGCCAATGCTTTTAAAATCTCAGTTCGTGCTGAGAAAATAAGTAGCAAAATGTTTGGACAGGATCTCTAGCCTGCTGTACTATAAGGTTTGTTCAGAAAATATATTTTACAGTCTGGGCAAAAGGCTCAGACTTGTTAAGTACTCAGCTATTTGATATTATCTGAGTCTGATGTAGTTTGACCTACATGTGTCCATTTTGTTCCTGTAAGGTGTAGATGATCCTTTGTCCAGTAATTGCTTCTTTCCTTTTCAGCCATCTGTTAACTGCTGTAGGCATCAATGGTTTCAGAGACCAGGCTGGATTCTCTGAAGTGCTGGCGTCCTTTACCCTCAGTTTGTTTTATGTTACGGAAAAGTGAGGAGGAAAGGAGAAATGGACCTTCTCTAAGAGGAATGGGCTTATTCTCTGACAGTTTTGAGCTTTTTTAGGAGGAATAAAACCCAACCATCTAAAAACTAAAAAGTAGAGCTCCCTGCTTTTCTTAGTGTTGTCCTGGTTTTCTGAGAGAAAACAGAACAATTCCTAAGCTGATTCCAGGCTGTGCTTGCTTTTTATGCCAGAGCACCTGTCAGGAAAAAAATTTCCACTTGTCACAGGAAGTATCAGCTGCTCAGTGGTGGGATCCACCCCACCTGTTCTCCCCCATGACAACTGGAATATACCACAGAGTATCTAACCCTCCCCAGCACCCATGAAGAAGGGGGTGGAATGTAGTCTTCTGGCCAACCTTTAAAGCCCAAGTGATAGTCCTAAAATGTTGTATCACTAAGGAAATATTTGTATACAAAGACCTCCTTCAATTTAGCTTCGAACAACATTTGAAGGTTTCCCATTTATAGAAACAATTTGTTCTTTAAGGCACCTTTTTTTTTTTTTTAAATGAATAAGGCATTTATCTAATTGTGCCCCCATCTTATGCCAAAAAGAGGTAAATCTACAGGCAGGATCCTGCACCCCTAAAGCTTTGACCAAATGTATCGCTGCATTCTTCTCCAGCAGGTGTTTGAAGATGAGATACAAACTGATTGCTCTTGGAAAAAATGGCTTTATTCAGCACAGTAAGGTCTTCGCCGCCCACCACTCTGTAGAACCCCTGGCCCTGGTGACCTGGGCAGACTGGGTGGGACCAAGAGGATAAGAACATCCTAATGAGCCTGGAGGAGGAGCCCTGGTGGCGCAGTGGTTAAGAACTTGGCTTGTAACCAAAAGGTCGACAGTTCAAATCACCAGCCACTCCTTAGAAACCCTATGGGCAGTTCTACTGTGTCCTATAGGGTCGCTATGAGTTGGAAGCAACTGGACGGCACACAACAACAACGAGCCTGAAGCAGTAGATGAGTATTCTTCTTGACGTCTTTCACTTAGTTCCTGTCTACAAATTATTACTGTACCACAGAGCTTCTCAACCTGGGTACTCTCGACATTTGGAGCCAGATGATTATTGTGGGGTGGGGTACTGCTCTGTGCATTGTAAGATGTTTAGCAGTATCCTTCGCCTCTACCCACTAGATTCTTGGAAGCTGCTGCTTATAAGCAGAATCCAAAAACTGTCAAATAGGTTTAAAGAGGGTGAGAGAGTAGAAGTCTGAAACATCAAGTGAATGGAGTGGTGAAATGTTACATATATCTGTAAAGGATTGAATTAAACACAAAAACAAACCTGTTGCCATTGATTCCGACTCATAGCGACCCTGCAGGACAGAATAGAATGGCCCCATACAGCTTCCAAGGAGCTGCTGGTGGATTTGAACTGTAGACCTTTTGGTTAGCAGCCGAACTCTTAACCACTGCACCACCAGGGCTCCAAAGGGTTGAATTAGAGATCTTAAAAGTGGACTCTGAAGGAATCCTATACTAAAAAGCTAGGGCTTGAGGGGACAGGAGTAGGAGAAAATGACGCCTGTCTCACAGAAACCCTCACCAGTCTCTTTGTCCCCTCAAACCCTGGGGTATCCCCCTTGTTCCCATGAGGAAGTCCCCTGGCTGCTACTCTAGGAAGTGGGTGGGGTCTGGGAATCCTCTGTTCTAATCCCTCTGTTTTTGGCAGATAAGGAAACCAAGGTCTGCCCTCAAAGAAGTAACTTGCCTGAGTTGTTAGATGATTACAAGGGCTGGTCTCGTGCTTCTCAGTCCAGCATTCCTCCCTCAGACCTGCTGGGGTCTGGAAGTCTGGTCTTGTGGTCTCAAAGGAACTTGCCTGTGCCCTTCCCTAGTTGTGAGAGATGTCTGCAGATCTGAGAGAGTGAGGAAAAGACCACATCCCAAGTCCTAGCTGTAGGTTTCTACTTTGCAACTGCAGTTGATTGAAGAAAAGCTCAATTGTGTAGAACTTGGGGGGGTTTAGGGAGGCAATGGAGGAAACAGTTTATCTAAGCCAGGAGTGTTGGTCCCTCGTCTACCCTCATACTGTTTAAAATGTACTGCAACTTTAGGCACAGGTAAGATGAAGGCAGGAAACGCCCATTAGCAGAGCTTCCTGAAACCCACTGACAGCTTTCTATATTTGATGCGACTCGGGGGCTTCTCCATCATTTGGCACTAGACAGGCACAAGGGGCCTGGGAAGTACCTCGTTGAGGCTTGGCTTAGCGTTCTGTGTACTAATCAGTTTCCCACTTTCCACCCAGTCTCTAAGACCTGCTTTCCCTCTGCTCTCAGACCCTTTCAGAACAGCATATCCTAGGCCACCTTCACCTGGAGTTTTCTCTCCAAGCTGTTTTAGCTTTGGACAGGAATGTTTGAGGTGCTCCATTTACTCGTTTGCTCATTGGTTAATGGCATCATTACTCTACCTTTCATCCTGCTGTTAGGATCGTAATGATGTTCCTTTAACAGCCCAGAACAGCATGCTCTGAATACTGAGCTGCAGAAAGCAGCTTCTGCAGTTCCTCTTCACTTCCCTCCTCACCCTGGAGAGAAACAACTGCATTCCTTTGGCCAGGGAAAGCACCCAACGCCGTCCAAAGGGGAAAACCCTTTATTTTAAAAATGAAGCACCAGCCTGCATACCTATGCAGTGAGGCAGCCCAAGCTTGGTTTGGGGGGGTCCTCAGCAAGAGGATGATGGAGCAGCTATTTTCTCCTCCTACACGTGCACCCCATCTGCTAGAGAGTTCTCTTCCAACTCCAGCTTGGCTGGCAGGCATGTCCTTAAGAAGCTGCAGGCCAAAATGGAGAGAGAGAACTGACTCCCTCCTCCACACATGCTGACTTGCTGCCAACTGCCAGAAAAAGAGGGCAACATTTGGGCATTTACCAGAAGACAAGGATGTGCCTTTTCATTTGTCTTTTTATTTTACATTTAAAAAGTGGTTATTGCTCTAACTGGATCAGAGGTAAGGACCTCTCCCCTAAGGAGCCTTGGCTTTACAGCCCCATTCAGCAGGGATGGAAGTCACAAGACAATGGAGTGGAGCCTCATGCCCTCCCATGAGGAAGCCCTTAATATTGCTGACATCTACCGTCTGCCCTGTCTCTCCTCCCTCCCTGCACTCCCACACTCAGGCAGAGCAGAGTGGTGGCCAACCCAGCCATAAGAGCTCTTATAGACTGGAAGGAAGGGGCAGTCATCAGTGATGGCTTTCAGCTCTCTGGCTTGGCAGCCACTGCTCTTATCATTCAGTTCAACAAACATTTTCTGAGTGCCTACTGTGTGCCAGGCTTGTGCTAGGTGCAGCCCTCCCACACTCCATCCCCCATCCTTGTCCACCAACGGAAGATGCAGAGGTCCATCCCTTCCCACGCAGGCATGCGGCAGCCGGAACTTATCAGTCCTAGGGAAGAGTCTGCCTTCCCTTCTCAAGCACCATTTTTTTTTTTTTTTTTAACCAGAAAGGGGCAGTGGAGAGAGAGAAACCTGCTGTCTCACACTACTCAGGCTCTAAGGAAGGACATGAGGACCCTGGATAGCTTTCACGGAACCCTGGATGAGATGGCAAGATGTGGAGACTCCAGAGGCCAAGGGTGATAGCCAGGGCTGTTCTGCCTGTCCATGGTGAATGGTTCAGGCCTGCCTTCCAGCAGCTTCTGCTCCAGAATTGGTGGCTTCACAGACCCAGGATGCTGGATGTAGACATACCTTTTCAGCTGTCTATGTTAGCACTGCTGAAACTCTAAGAGACGTTTCCTAAAGAAACAGGGCCAGTATCTCCCACTCCTCTTTCCTACTTCTTCTTAAGACCCCATCCTGATGATCTTACAATCTAAGTAAGGGCCAAAGAAGACCGAGGATACAAGGAGCCAGCTCAGTCCTTGGAGGACCCCTCTGCCCTCTGGAGTGGAGCCTCTGATTATGTTTTCCAAAAGAGATAATATCTTACGCTCGAAAAATTGTACATCACAAGTTCTTGATGGCTGGATCCAGAAAAGGCTTGATGGCAGCCCTGACCTTTCAAGGCAGGCAGCCCCACGGCTTCCCTGACGTTCCTTGGTCTGAAAGATACAGCTTGAGTCGTCAGTCTAGGTGCTTGTCATCTCCCAGGAGCTTAGTGCATTTTCTCAGAGAGGAAGCCAGGCCAGGAGCAGCAAGGAGGCAAAAAGCTGTGTCTTGTGCAACTTTGCCTCTTTTAGAACAGGGCCAGGCCTTTTAGTTTTGTGGCTTGTTTATTTTTTGCAGGATTTGGGTTTTTAGTTCAGCCTCCTTTACCAGACTAGGCCAGGGGAAGAGGGAGAACTGTGCAGCTAGCTGTGCCTCCTCCCCAGGCCACGGTCCTCCCTCTTCCTGTGCCCCTGGACCTGGGGACCAGCAGAGAAGAAAAATGAAATCCTTCTCCCTGCAGAAAGCCAGTCACGCCTGGATGATGTTCACCAAGGGCTTGTTTGGAAACTGAGAGGGAAAAAATGAGAGAAGCGGCCAGGGCTAATTGAATAGACTTCTTGCAAGACTGGCAACAGGGAGAGGATGGAAGAAGGAAGAGAACAGCAGGGCTGCGGACTAAGGGCCAAGCTCTTGTCCTTGAGGAAGGAAAGAGTAGCCCTGCCTGGATGTCTTGTCTCTCTGCCTTCTCAAACCCAGCCTTCGGCCTCACTCAGCTGAATGGCTAAGACTGGGTTCTGGGCCGCGGCCCCTGGCACCCCAGTTGGACCCCAGCAGAGCCATCCCTCTGGCTGGTTCTCCATCTTGCAGATCTGCCTCTGAGCACATCCTCAGCCACTGACATTGTTGAGGTGCTTCTGGAGATGGGAGCTAATAAGAGGCTTCAGGAAAATGCCAGAAAGAGAGGACGGTAAGCCAGAGGGTACAAGGAGCTGGAAGGAGGAGGAGATGTAGAGAGGGCCAGATGCTTGTTGAATAATCATCGTCAGAACCATGAGATCCTCTCACATTCTCTATTGTCTTTCTTCTGAGCTGCTCAGATCAAGTACTGAAAAGGTTTTCATATCTGTTTTACAGAAGAGGAAAGGAAAGCACAGAGAGGTAAAGCACCCACCCAAGGTGACACAACACAGCCGGAACAGAATTGAGCCCAGGACCCCTACCCCTGTTTTCCCACACCAACCAAGAGTTCTGCCCTCTCTACTCGCTGTCTTTTTTTTTTTTTAACCACCTCTGGCAGCCTGCAAAAGGAAAGGATCCAAAATCAATTTGCATTGTCCCCTGTGTCACACAAGCAGAGGCCAAGCTTGGCTCTGTCCGGCTGCAGCAATGCCAGGCCCTGAGCTGACCCCTTCTGCAGTCCAGGGATGACCAGTGCACAAGCCACCGGCCGCCCACCCTTGCTGCCCTCACCTTGCTGCGGAGAAGACCCCCGCCCTGGTGCTCTGGTGTGCTGGTTTCTGATGCACTCTTGGTTTTTTCCTTGCTATTGTTAGGTTCATTGTCCTTGATGATGTCATACTGGCGGCAGAAGAGGGCGATGACACCTGGGGGGCACAAGGAGGAGCAGTCAGAGGGCAGAGCCCGAGTCCTCTTCAGGCAGCGTCATTCCCACCAGCATTAGCTGGGCACCTGCGAGGTACCAGGCTCCAGGCACTCTCACCTACACTACTGTGACAGTCTCCCTCTGGACTCTGGCTCTGGGGTCCACCTGTCCCCTATCAGCTACCCTTTCTCTGCTGCTGGCTGATCCTCCTACAACATGCTGATCATGTCTCCTCCCTCCCCTTCTTTTACCAAAGCTCCCTTTTTCCTTCAGGGGAAAATAGAAACAATAATAACATTTGCTGAGCACACGCCAGGCCCTGTGCTATGCACTGACAGTCTATCTCAATCCCAAACAACCCTGTGAGGGCACCTGGTAGTGTCACCTCAGCTACAAGCGAGGACACTGATGCAGAGTTTACATAATTGACTCAAGGTCACACAGTGGTGGAGCTGGGATGTGACCTCCAGGGCCTGCACTCCTGCTAAGCTTTTATTTTTATCAGACTACTAATATACATACCTAATATATTTTGAAAATCAGATAGTATTAAGGGAACTCCAACTCTTCTGTTTCTCCCATTTTTTACCTTTATACGTCTAAATACTTACATTGCTGTTCCGTCATTTATCTATTTTAGATATTGTCTGTTGACTTCCCACCATGATAAAGACTTCTAACAATTCCCCCTACTTCCCCTTCCCGTTACCCTAACAGAATTACATCATAATTTTAGGTTAATTCACGATGTTTATATTGTTACGATTACATAAATAGCCTGTGCCAAGTCTAATAATGCACCATAAGCAAACCTCCTCTCTTGTACAACCCTTTGTTTTTCCTGCCTTTTTCAAGTGCCTGTTTTCCTATGTGCCTAAGGAAATTTTTTTTCTCAAATGCCTCTACAATAGAGCCTGGCCTCTCAACCACCATGTTCATAAAGCTTTAGCACGATTTTCAAGTCCCTCAAACCTGATCCCAGTCTACTTCACAGCCTACCTCCCATTACTCCTCTGCTTTCTACCTGCTTTCTTAGGTTGCAGCTGCACTGAGCCAGACTGAGTTTAGTTTCTTGAACACACCACGCCCAGAATGTTCTTCCTCTTTTGGCTGCCTAGTGAACTCTTCTTCATCCTGCAAAGCTCAATTCCCACATAACTTGCTCTCTGTGTTTTTCCTGATTTCTACCCCTAGCCCCAACATTAATTGCCTCTCCTCTGCTCCCATACATACTATTAAAGCACTCATGACATTGAAGTCAACCCAAAATTATGATGTAACTCTGTTAGTTACGTATGGGCCTGGCTTCCTGAAAGCACAGGCCTCTTCTTAGTCATGATTGTAGCCCTATGGCCTGGAATGAAACAGGTGCTCGGTAAATGCTGGTTGCTGGGTACAAAGATGAATGAAACTTGATCTTCATCCTCAGGGAGCTCACAGGCCAGTGGGAAAAGAAAGAGACACGAGTCTAACTAACTTATGTAAGAAGTGCTAAAGAGAAAGGCAGGCAGTGTGTGGTGGGAGCACAGAGCAGGAGGGCCATTCTAATGGACGGGTTTGGGGAGGTTGCATGGTGGCCGTCTCATTAGAGCTGGGTAGTTTAGGAGGGTGTCCTGAGCCTGAGGTCAGGCAATGACTTCCTCTAAGCTGCCCAGGCCTGAGGTCCCTCAAGGCACAGCAACCCAGAAGAGGAAGGAGAGGCTGTGGCCTTGGCCAAAGCGTAAAGGGATTAAACATGTATCCACTCCCAGAAGCTGGGACCACTTCTGAGGGGAGGGAAACACAAGTACTCATATAATCCTATAAGACAGCTATCAATATGTTATTTTATTTATTTTGGTGTGGGGCGGGTGAGAGAAGGGATCAGGTCTGGTCCCCAAAGCTGTCCCAGGCAGGACTTAAGAGACTTCTGATCTCTTCTCTTAGAGATTTACAAGCACCTTACCCTTTGCTTCTGTAAGAGAAGAGGCCTGGTTGGGGCCCTCCATTTGCCAGAGGCTAAGTGAAGAAGAAGAAGGGTCTGGAGGCCCAGACTCACCCGCCCACATGAACAGGACCACCACGATGATGAGCACCTCACCCGTCCGCAGCTGTTGGTTCCTCCCCATTTCCTTCATGGTCACCTCATCTGTGGGGACAGAGACACTAGGTCCTTGGCTCCTTGCCCCCAGCAACTCCAGGACCAAGCCCAAGCACTTTTAAGATAATAAGTACTTGTTTCTATAGGTGCCCACACATCTAATGTTCAGAGATACAAGAACATGTTGATGACCGCTTGGCTGGGGGCAGGGGAGCCCTAGTGCTTTCCTCAAGCCACCCACTGCTCTGGCCCTGACGACCCTCATCCCACCTCCTCCTTTCCTAACAGTGCTGGGACCTACCTTTGTTCTTAGAGGTCATCTTCTCTGCCTCACGTGGGGTCTTGAAGAGCACTGGCTCGCTAGCCGGGCTCTGGCCCTGGATGGAGATGGCTTGCACGTGCACAATGTACTCAGTGTCCTCCTCCAGGTCCCAGAGGGCACAAGAGCGGGTGGTGGTGTTCACCTCCTGGATGAAGCGCAGCATCCGCACGTCCTTCTTCTGCAAAGGCAAAGCCAGGCCCACAGTTTACAGTGCCCAGTAACCAACCACCGCTCTGCCCACCTCTCCAGCAGTCACAGCAGTCTCATGCTACCATGCTAAATCCTTTACACACAAAATCCTAAGCATCCCGTCATCTCATTTTCTCCATTTGACACAGAAGGAAACTCTCCGAAGGTTAGCGAAGTTGTCTAAGGCATACACATCTACTGAGAACTGGAGCCAGGTCCTAAACTCAGGTCTGTCTGTCTGAGATCAAAACTGTGCTCTTAATTCACATGTTCTGAGTGAAAGCTCCTGAACCCTCCCTTACTGATTCCCTTCTGGGGCCCCAATTTCGAGCCCTATGTGCAACTTTCTGCCTGTCTCTTTTGCTCCTCATTTCTTTTTCCTTTCTATTTCTATCTTGATGTGTTCTTCCCTCCCAGAGACTTTGAGAGTTACCTGCTGAGAGATGGCAAATCCGATGACAACCTCATCCTCCAGGACATCCCAGCTCACCACCGCCGAGTTGGCCTTGAGGTGCCTGACAGTGACATTCACTGGGGCCGAGGGGCTTTCTAGGGGGTGGGGAGGCACCTGAGCCTGAGCATCCTCTGTTGCGAGGCCTAGGCCCACTGCCTCGTGAGGCAGGAAGGACAAAAGGAAACCCGGGGAAGGCCATGTAATCGGGGAAGGAAGAAACCAAGGGCTCACATGGGTCAGGGCCATGGGTAAGGGACTCAGTTCCTCCTTGGGTTGAAGAGCCCAGCCTGAGTCCCCAGGCTCCTTGTGTCCCAGTGGAAGCCCCTCTGGCCACAAGCTGGCCCCACCATGGGTCCAAGGCTATAATTGATGGGCCTGGGCCACAGCCAGATTTAATGAAAGGGCAGTAAGAGGTGAGGGGCCAGGTATAGGGAAGGCATAAGTGATTGGGGGTACAGGAACTGCACGAAAAGCAGTCAAAAGGACTCCCAGTCCAGCGCTCTTTTCTACAAAACTACACTCTCCAGTGAGTGACCTTGAGGGAAGGAGAAAGACCCAGAGGTAGGGAAGAGCCAGGTTGGGGTGAGCCCTAGGATGGGAGTGAGGAGCAACTGAGGAGCCCCTCAGGAGCATGGTGATCCAGGCAGAATGAAGCTTGGGGAAGGGTCTGCATGAGCCTCTTCTCCAGATTCCGCCAGCCCTAAGAGGTGGAGCTGGATGAGGAGGAGGAAGGGGAAGACGGGGTCACTCTTAGTGGGGCCCCTCAGTGGAGTCAAGAGGACAGGGTAGGGCCTTCTGGATGGAGAAAGAGGGAAGAAAAGGATCAGCAGAGAGGGGAGTTAGAGGGAGAGTTGTGGGGGTGGGGTGGAGGGTCAGGAAGGAAGAACCTCCTAGGAGAGGGGCAGGGGAGTCACACAAGCCTCTATATCTCCCAAGGAGCAGGTGCTGCAAGGGGAAGGCCTAGGCCTGAACAGCACCCCCTCAGCCCGTGGGTGAGTGGACCCAAGGCCCGAGGAGCTGGGCCTGGGGCCTGGGGGAGACAGAGCCAGATGTGCAGATGATAGAGACAGAGGGACACAGACAGGTGGAGGCCAACAAAGAACCACAGAAGAGACAGGTAGAGTGTCAGAGACAGACACAGAAGGAAACAGAGACAGACAGCGCTGAGCCATGGAGAGACAGGTAGAGAAGAGATGAGCGAGGCAGCAGCCAGGAGGGACAGAGACGAGTTGCAGGGAGAGCTAGGGGAGGATGGGGCCAGGCCGACGGGGCAGGCCAGACACTGACGGCACCCACCCAGTGCCCACCTGGGGAGCCAGTCCCCTCACACATGCTCAGGCACACTGGGATCCTAGCCTGCTCCAGCTCTGTCCTGCAGAGTTGGCCTGCGGAGCTTTGAGAGGTCTTTGGGGACAGGGGAGGAAGGCCTAGGGTTGGGGGGAAGGGGAATGTCCTCAGCTGCTCCCTGGACCAGAGAAGAGAGCTAGTGGACGTGAAGCAAAAGCCTGGGGTCAGGGAGATGGGATTAGGGGCTTGGGGACCACAGACCCTAGCAAACCCAGGACTGAGATAATGAGAAGGGCCCTGGAGA
>NW_004443951.1:24957184-24992071 GCF_000243295.1 Trichechus manatus latirostris | reverse complement strand
TCCGCGGTCAGTGCCCGAAGGGGCTTCACGGACTGGCGGCTCCCACCCTCTCGCCTACGCAGGAGCCTAAACGGGGTTCTTAGAGCCCCCACCGTGGTCAGTCCCAACCTTCCAAACCCTCTCTCGTCTTCAGGTCTGCGACCACCCTACACACAACCCTGACCCGGCCCTGCATCTCTGCCGTTTACCGGGTGAGAGGGAGATGCTCAACTGTGCCCACACTCCACCCCAGAGCTAACCTCCCCTCCCTCGGCCTGGGGACCCCAGCCCTCACTTCTACCCTAGACCTGAGGCCTGGCTGCCTGGAGCAGAAGTAGAGGGGAGTTTACCACAGTAGGGATAAGGTGACTATCGGGTTGCTCAGTAGGTGCTGGGGTGCATACAGTAGGTGCTCAATCACTGTTTACCACAGGGCCGAGATGAGGATGCCCTGACTCAGTGGAGAATCTAGTTCAGTGACCTCAGGCCAGTCCTTCCCCTTCTTTGGGTCTCCTTTTTCATCCATAATGAGAATAATAGCATCTAGTAGGTGTCAGATACTGTGTGAAGGGCTTTTCTTGCAGTATGTCAGTTAATCCTCACTGCAGCCCTGTAAGGTTGTGCTCTACTGTTTGCATTTTACCCAGGAAGAGACTGCAGCTTGGAGGGGTTACTTGGCTTTCCCAAGGACCCCCAGCACAGCCAAGATTTGAACTCAGGCCAGTCTGACTCCCAGGCCCATGCTTGACTGTCTTCCCACCCAGAGTGACTTCACCCACTCTGGGCTTCCTGAGATTCTAGAATTTACCTGTGCCAGTTCCTCCCCAGCCTAACAACAATCTGGAACGATTTCGTCCTGAAGGCAGGGTGAGGGTGAGTAGCTCCAGGGGTTCCCTCCCCTACCTGGCTGGCCACACCTCATTCTGGCCTGGCTGAGCATTGTGAGCAGCTTCTGCACTAAGGGCTCTAAAGTGCAGAGGACTCCGGAGTCTTGGCAGGTAGCCACAGGTAATAAAGCTCTTGGACCACCCCCCTTCCCTCATTGCCTTGGGAACATCTGTATGCTCACCACTGACCCTACCTCTGCCCCCAGGCACCCTCCTGCCCAATCCACTCCTTTTCTCATCTTGGAGTAGCAGAGAGGTGCCCTTGGCCCACAACCACCCTTTCCCTAATGAGAGGATCTTCAGAACACCAGGCAGCTGTACGGGAGCCCCTGCCCCACCCTGTGATACTCTCCACCCCAAGTCCCAGTTAGGAAAACAAAGTTGAGAAGAGAGGCATGGGCTAGGCCTGCAATGTCAGGGGCACCCATCTTTACGAATGATCCCCCTCGCCCCCCACCACACACACAGAGTCTGGAATTTCACTATTAGTGGGGCATTCCTTTCGGTCTTAAAGGCCTTGTGGTCTTCCAGAAGCCCCTGGAAGGGCTAATCTTCTTTGGAAGGGGGACCCCTTGCAGAGTTATCCCACAGAACCTTACATCTTCAACATCTCCTCCCTGCAGTTTTACAGATTAAGAAACTGAGGTGCAGAGATGGGAAGAGCCTGATGCCAATTCACACAGTGGGTCAAGAGCAGCAATAGAACCCTCATCTCCTAATACCCACCCCAGGACTCCTTCCACTGCTCCCAAGGTTCTACTTGGTCACTTTGGGAGGGGTAGGATGGGAGGGGCCCAGGAGTTCTCGTTGAGCAGTGGACTTTAACTGCCCAGCCCCTCAGTATCCCCAGGTTGGCCTGGCTGCACAGGCTGACACCACCCCCTGCCCCCCATATCTGTTTCCTCAGTCACATACCTTGTCCTGGGGGTGAGCCTCAGCTGGGACCTCAACCTGTTTGGGATAGGAGTGGGGAACTCCAGAGCACCTCTCTCTCTGTTTTCTCTCTTCTCTCTGTTTCTTTCTCCCTGCAGCTGCTGTCTGCTCCACCCCACCCGGCCCCGCCCCACCAGCTGTAGCTTGGCCCCTGGGGACCGCCCCCCCCAACTCACTCACCAGGCAGGAAAAGACAAGGGGGGCCTTGCAGGGCAACTAGAGCCTCTTCAGGAACCACCAGGAAGGAGAGAGTTCAGATAGAGGTCACAGAGTCCATCTCTGCCCTTGCTGGGGAGAAAAGGGGAGGGAAAGGTCCTGGTGCGGTCTGGAGTCCAGTCCAGCACTGGGAAAACGGGAGCCTCAGTGCCACCTGCTGGTCCCTCTGGGTATAACCTTTGGTAAATTTAGGGCATTGGGAGGGGGTGAGATGGCTGTGTCTGAGGGTTTGAGATGGATGAGGCATGAAGGACAAACAGGAAGGGCTTGAAGAGTTGTGGCTGTGGGAGTACAGCCTTCCCATGCCCCATGATGCATGGAGTGTTTGGCATTATCTAGATTCTGGGAAAAGTCCTGGAGCCTGGCAGCCAGTGGGAGCCGGGTCCATGATGGGAAGAGCTGGGAGGAGTTAGAGGTGCCCCGGGTGGGCTTGGGAGGAGGCTGTCAGGGTCAGTCTGTACACCATCCCTTAGTACAAAGCCTGACATGCAGTAGGTGCTCAATAAATGTTTATCGAATGTGTGGAATAAATTAATTTTCCAACATTTATTTATTGAGTACCACCCACTCTGGGCTTCCTGAGATTCTAGAATTTTCCTGTGCCAGTTCCTCCTGTGGAGTTCCTGGGTGGTGCAAATGGTTAACATGCTTAGCTGCTAAACCAAAAGGCTGGAGATTCGAGTCCACCCAGAGGTGCCTCAGAAGAAAAGCCTAGTGATCTCCTTCTGAAAAATCAGCCATTAAAAACACTATGGATGAGATCAAATTGATAACAGCAGCTCAAAAGTTTTGATGGGAACCTAGGGGGCAGTGAGTTAAAGATAATAGTGATGGAATAATTTGGAAAAGGATATGAGAATAGCAGCACAACTGGAAGAATGTAATCGATGTCACTGAATTGTACATGTAGAAATGTTTGAAATGGTGTAACTTTGACTATGTATATTTTCACCAAAAAAAAAGGTCCTCCAACGTTGAGAAGGGAGAGTGTTGACATGTTGTGGGGCTGTTAACCAATGTCATAAAACAATATGTGTACTGACTGTTTAATGAGAAACTATTTGTTCTGTAAACCTTCATCTAAAGTACAATAAAAAAATATTTTTAAAAAAACCCTATGGAGCACAGTTCTACTCTGACACACATGGGGACTCCATGAGTCAAAACTGACTGAACTACAACCAGTTTTTACTTTACTAGGCAGGCTGTGTGCAACTTTCTGTAAATATAGCAAGTGGGAGAATGATTGAACGCATGAATGGGGATCTGGGTGGGGGCTGAGGGATGGGCCTCTGTTCCCCTAAGCTGCACTGATCTCCATTTGGAGGACTCCACAGACATCTCCTAGGAGACTGGCTGGCCACTCACAGGTTGGCCTCTGGTGGGGTCACCAGCATTTGGACCCTTTTGGGTGCCCAGAGCCATCTAGAGTTCAGCACTAACCCAGGCCGCAGGTGCCCAAGCCAGACCCCAGGCAACCATTTAGAATGGGGAGGCTCCTCTTCACAGCCTGGAGTGGTCATGGCCTCTGTGTGGGGTGCCCCCTAGACACACATCCTAAGTCACAGGAGGAATCAGGAGAAGGGCAGGAGATTGCCTTGGGGATATAATAATTGAGCGCCTACCAAGAGCTTGGCTCTTTGCACACGTGATTTTGAGTCTTAGGCTGGTACGTGTTATTCACTCCTTTTCCACATCAGGAACCTGAGGTTCACGGAAGGGAGGAGACTTGCCCTGGATCACAAAGTGAAAGATGGAGCCAGGTCTCAAATTCAGGTATGTAGCTTCAAGTTTAGGACTCGATCCACTCTGCCTACTGCCTCCCTCACCTCTGGGGGGCTCTCAGGACCAGGGGTGGGGGCCCAGGGATCACCAGAGGACATCAGCTTTCCTTCCCTGGAGGGCCTGAGGGGGCTCCTTGCTTACAGAGGCTGTTGCTAAGCCCAGGGCTGAGACCACACCAGGGAAGGGGCCCACCCACCCCCAAACTTCCCATGTGCTGAGCACATTACATACATGGAAGCCTCTCTGAATCCTCATAACTCTGAGAGGTTGGGAGTATTATACCCGTTCTACACATAGAGAAAATGAGGCTCAAAGAGCCCTGGGTCATACAGCTGGGAAACACTGGTCTGGGCTGTTAAACCCCCAAAACCTCCATCACAGCAATGATGAGGCCAGCCCAACGCAGTGTTTCCTAAGGGCCTGTGCCTGGCCATCTGGGGCTGGGTGCTGAGGACATGGTGACGAACCAGACTGGCCGGAGCCCTTGAGGATCTCCCATGGGTCGGGCAAGAGGAGAGACACCCTCTTAAATTACAGAGAGGGGATTGTCCTCTGAAACAGGAGGCACCAGGGATCTACAGAGGGCTTATGAGAACGTTAACTTGAGAGGAAAGCAGGGAGGGCTTCTGGTAGAAGGTGATGCCTGAGCTTAATAAGCACTGACAGTCAGGTGGTAATTAGTCAAATGAGGGGAAAGGGGCAGAGAGTAAAAGGAACAATTGACCTTGAGGCCTGGGAGAGCATAGTGTTTAGGTGGGGGGGCGGGCAGAGTGTTTAGGTGGGGTGCCAGGTGTAGGCGAGGTTGCCACAAGCTCTGGGCTGTGGCAGTAGCAGCAGGACAAATAGGACTGGATTTGAAAGACTGTTCCAAGCTTGAAAGAGAAGTCAGGGCTAGCGAGAGCTTTATTCATTCAACAAGTATTTATTGAACACCTACGAAGTGCCAGGCGCTGTGCTAGGCTCTAGGAACACACGGGGAACAAAAGGACAAGGTCCCACCGCTATGGATCTCACATTCCACTGGGAGAGACAGGTAATAAACAAGTGAGCTACTGATTAAGCAAAATGCCTTCAGAGACCACAGGGGCTAGGAAAACAGATGGAGCGATGTGGTGGAGAGTGGCTGGGTATGGTAATGTTAGGTAGTACAGTCTGAGGGGGTGATGTCTGAACTGAGACCTGAAGGAGAAGAAGAGGCAGGAATAAAATATGTCACCAGAAGGGTGTTCCAGCCACAGAACCAGCAAATGCAGAGGCTGTGGGGCAGGAGCCAGCTTGGCATGTTCAGGAAACCGAGAGAAGCCAGTGAGACTGGAGCTTGGTGGGCAAGAAGGAAGAGATGAGGGCAGCTGAGATGGGATAGCGCAGGGCCTTAGAGGTGTGCAAGGGAATTGGGATTAATCTCACCCACAATGGGAAGCTTCAGGGAGAGATGTGGTCTGATTTACCTTTTAAAAGGCTCACTTTGCTGGCTCCAGTGTGCAGACCAGACCAAAGAACACAGGAGTGGGGGCTGGGGGCCTGTGAGCAGGCAAGGAGGCAGCTGCAGTTGCCGGGCCAGAAATGATGGGGTCTTGGCCAGGGGGTGGCAGGGGACAGGGAGAGAAGTTGCTAGAGGATTTGGGACACTTTCAGTAGGAGGAGCTGATGATGGATGAGTGGCGAGAGGAGAGATTGAAGGGGGAGCAGTGTAGGTCAGCTCTGCAAAGCCCAGTTCTGAAGCTAGAAACACCTGGCTGGGCAACACTGGGCCAGTTACTCCACCTTTCTGAGCCTCAAATGCCTCCTCTTGAAAGGGAGGATAATAATAGAACCCACACCACAGAGTGGTGGAGATGATGGGGAGCAGGCAGAGAAGAGGAGGAAGAGCAAAAGGAGAAGGGAAGAGGGAGGAGGAGGAGGTAAGAGGAGGAGAGGGCAAAAGTCTTCTAACTGGGTCAGACAGACCTCCTCAAATCCCTTCAGTTCTTCAGAGTCTACAGAGGAAATGACCCCTATCTGACAGCGCTCGGAGTGGTTGAGAATCTTGCCCAAGGTCATTGTTACGAACTGAATACAAAAAAACAAACCAAACCCATTGCTGACTGAGTCAACTCCGACTCATAGCGACCCTATAGGACAGAGGAGAACCGCTCCATAGGGTTTCCAAGGAGCAGCTGGTGGATTCAAAGTGCTGACCTTTTGGTTAGCAGCCAAATTCTTAACCACTGCGCCAGTGTTCCCCAAAAATATGTGTTGTAAATCCCAAACTCTTGTACCTGTTGATATAATCCCATCTGGGAATAGGGTTGGAGCCCTGGTGGCACAGTGATTAAGAGGTTGGCTGCCTACCAAAAGGTTGGCAGTTGGAATCCACCAGCTGCTCCTTGGAAGCCCTATGGGGTGGTTCTACTCTGTCCTACAGGGCTGCTATGAGTCCAAGTTGACTTGATGACAACAGGTTTGGTTTTGGCTTTTGGTTGGGAACAGGGTTTTCTTAGTTATGTTAATGAAGCTATATCAGTGTAGGGAGTGTCTTAAACCAATCACTCTTGGGATATAAAAGGAGCAGCTTAGGCACAGAAGCAAGAAGCACAAACTGGGCAAGACTGATGCCACCTGGAGATCACCAAGGAACTGAGGAATAAAAGCTGAAAAGAGACAAGGACCTTTCTCCCGAGCTGACAGAGAGAGAAAGCCTTCCCCTAGAGCCGGTGCCCTGAATACAGACTTCTAGCCTCCTAACTGTGAGAAAATAAATTTCTGTTTGTTAAAGCCACCCACTTGTGGTATTTCTGTTATAACAGCGCTAGGAGACCAAGACAGGCATACAGCCAGCCAATCAGTGTCGGCTCAATGCCTCAAACACTGGACTCGACTTTGCATCTGGAGATAGATTCTCAGCTACATGCCACAGTCACCCAGGTCACTCAGGAACAGTGGGGCCAAAGGCCCTAATTCAGGGGGCCCAGAAGTGGAAGGGGGCGGCAAGAAGTGGATGCAGCTGAGGTAAAGCCTCTTCACTACTGGTAGAGGGTCAGCAAAAAAGAGGAAGACCCTCAACGAGATGGATTGACACAGTGGCTGCAACAATAGGCTCAAGCATAGCAACGACTGTGAGGATTGTGAGGATGGCGCGGACCGGGCAGTGTTTCTTCTTGTTGTACAAGGTCGCTATGAGTTAGAAAGGACTCGACAGCACCTAATAACCACCAGCGAGGGGTAGGACAAGAGCCTGGAGTCAGGCAGCCCTGTGTTCAAACCTCGGCTCAGCCTCTGACTGGCTGGGTGACCTTAGGCACCTGTTTTCACTGGCAAAGGGTGGCGATCTGAAGTGAGGGTCCCAGGCTCAGGGGCCCACCCACCACCCACATCTTAGGTCCACGCAGGGCCTCCCTCAGCCTGAGGTAACATGGCTTTGCAGAGCCAGAGTATGGCCAGCAGAGGGCGCCGGCCTTGTCCGTAGTCAAC
Organism: Trichechus manatus latirostris; assembly: GCF_000243295.1. Classification (NCBI taxonomy): domain Eukaryota; kingdom Metazoa; phylum Chordata; class Mammalia; order Sirenia; family Trichechidae; genus Trichechus; species Trichechus manatus. The sequence goes on along the minus strand of NW_004443951.1, from coordinate 24,984,821 downwards.
CCAGGGATGTCTAGAGGGATGTCTAGAGCAGGAAAGGCCCCAGGCAGCTAGCCCCAGCTGGCTGCTCTGCCTCCTGCTTTGTTCCCTCAGGCCCCAGCCCCAGGATGCCAGCTCCCAGGTAGGCAGACCACAAACTCAGCAGCCAGGCAGAGCCTGAATCTTGCTGCTGCTGCAGCTGCACAAGTCACTGAACCTCTCTGAGCCTCCGTTTCAACAGTAGTGCCTACCTCACAGGGTTCTGCGAACACTCAGTGAGATCGACCACGCAGGGCACTCAGCACACAGAAAGGGCTCAGTATGTAGGAGCTACTATTTTTATTAGTGACAGTTGTATCATATCTTAAAGTGCCTGGCACCAATGGTGCCCAATCACTGGTAGCTGTGATGATGACAATGATGATGATGATGATGATGAAGGGACTCAGTATTGTTTATCTTGAATTTCCTAACCATGGAGAATCCAGCGTCTACTGACCAGGGATGCCTCCAAAGACAGGGAGTTCACTACCTCCCCAGCAGGCTGTTTTCATTGTTAGATCATCTTCTTGCTGAAAGCTGCCTCGTGGAAGACCTCCCCCACCGCCCCCGCAACAACTCCCGGCTCAGAGTGACTCCTGCTCGCCTAGCCTCTGGCCTCAGGATCCCTTGTTTCTTCTGGGTCTGCCTGAGAGGCCAGAGAGGAGGTTGGGGAGCTAGGAATCTGGCAGCTGCATTCCTGCCTTTGCCAGAAGGGAAGGGAACCCACAAGTGAACCCAGGTGGCACCCCTAAAAGATTCCTGGTAGGTCTTGTTCTTGCTGCTCACAGTTCCTTTTCTGAAGACTGGGAAGAAATAAATGAAAGGAAAGCCCCTGCTGAGCCTCCCCCACCCCTTCTTCCCGAGAGAGGGGATCTGATGACCCAGAGCCACAAGCCAAGAACACTGGGAGGCCTCAGCTCCTGTCCCACCTGCTGCCAGCACCACTTTCTGTGTCCGTGGTCTCTGGGTGAGTGCTCGTGGGTCTGGCATCCAGCAGTCTGGTGGGGAGGCAAGAGCCCGAGACTTAGAGCCAAACAGTTCTGCGCTCAAACCTTTGCTCAGCGAATGTTTGCTGTGTGACCTCAAGCAACTCAGCTCTCTGTCCCTGTTTCCTCATTTGGTATCTACCACAGAGTGTTGTTGTGGGGAGTACAGGAGATATTACACGTAAAAAGGAAAACACAGTGCCTGGAACATAGTAAGTGCTCTAAAAACGAGCGGTGGGTATTATTATAAAGTGGAAGTCCCCCACTTCCCCAAGATTTCCCTGCACCTGAGTGGGGTGCTGTGGGCATGGGTCATGTCAGACAGGATGATGTCCTCACCCACTTCTCGGAGAACGGGCTGGAGCTTGGAGCACTGTGCGTGCGCATGCACTGATGCATTGGGTGGGCATGCATGTACAAGGGTGGGCGTAAGCGTGCATGTGTGTGTGCACACATGTACCTAAGGCTGCCCCATCCCAGGGATTCCCAGGGCACATGCATACTTGCAGGTATCTGTGAATGTACCTGCACTGACTCGGGAGGCCCTTCTGTTCACTGTTACTATGGAAACAAAGAGGCACTCCCCAGCCTCAGGGAGAGCCTTAGGCACTAGAAATGAGAGCTGGCCCAGTCTTCCCAGGAAGAGAGACAGATTGGGGGCACCAGGTCTCTGGGATGGGGCAACCTCATCCTCTAGGTGTGTGGTTGTGGGACTCTGGGTACCCCTGGAACTTCAGAGATGTCTGCGCCCCTCCAAGGCAACCTGGCCTGCTAGAAAAGGGCTTGGGAGACAGAGCTGGCTCCCATCTTGAATCTGGCTCTCACTCCATGCATAATCTCAGGCAGGGAGCCTTGATGTCTTTGTGCCTCAGTTTCCTCTTCTGTAAAATGGGAATAATAATGGCAAAGGTGCACCTGACCCAAGCCACAGTGTTTTCAATAGCCTCATATGCTTGTAAAAGCTGGACAGCGAATAAGGAAGACCGACCGAAAAATTGACACCTTCGAGTTGTGGTGTTGGCAAAGAATATTGAGTATACCATGGACTGCCAAAAGAATGAACAAATCTGTCTTGGAAGAAGTACTGCTGGAATGCTCTTGAGAAGCGAAGATGACGAGACTTCATCTCACATACTTTGGACATGTTATCAGGAGGAACCAGTCCCTGGAGAAGGACATCATCCTTGGTAAATTGGAGGGTCAGCGAAAAAGAGGAAGACCCTCAACAAGATGGATTGATACAGTGGCTGCAACAATGGGCTCAAGGACAGCAATGATTGTGAGGATGGCGCAGGACCAGGCAGTGATTCATTCTGTCGTACACAGGGTCGCTATGAGTCGGAACTGATTCGATGGCACCTAACAACAACAATAGCAGGTGCCCGGCAGAAGCCTTGAGCTGGGATGTTACTTTCCCTCTCCCTGGGAGACCCTTCCCTCAAGGTTGTCTGAGTGGGTGCCCTGAGCGCTGGGTGTCACAGAGCAGCCTTCGTTTTTTTTTAGAGCAGCCTTCTTTCACAAGTACCGCACTCCACAGTGGGCTGTGGGCTCCTTACAGCAGTTCTGGGAAGGGACATTTCAGAGAAGAAGACCTGAGGCTCCAAGAGAGAAGTGTGTGCCCTCCAAGACGACACAGCTGGCCAGTAGTGGGGCCAGGTCTTCTGCCCCCTCCCTCGGGCCCAGCCTTGCACCGCGTGCCCAGTCCCTCGGCCCATGAAGCCACACCACAGAGGGTTTGCGGTTGTGAGGAGCAGGCCAGGAGGGAGTCACCCTGGGGCCACAGTCACTGGGAGCAGCTCTGGGAGGCAGATTCCAGTTTACTTTCTTTTTAAAAAATTTTTACTGTTTAGATTTTGATTCAAGTTTTAAATGTCTTGCAGGGGGGTTGTAATAAATTCAGACAGAATTTTGTGCATAAAGTTACCAGTGAAAACACAGCCCCCTGTCCTCCGCTCCACTTCCAAGATGTAATAATTGCATTTGCTATGAACCCAGGAACAATTTTCAAATAGAACCATCAGCAGATAGACCAGGATGATTGGGAGAAGTGAGCTCCCCAGCCATGGAAATGTGTATGAAAGATCTGAATGCTTATCTGTCAGAGAGGTTGGGAGGGGTCACTTCTGATTTGGAGAGGGGGCAAAAGGGCAAGCCTGGCTGGGTGGCCTCAGGCAAGTCACTATCCCTCTCTGCCAGAACCCCAAGGCCCTTCCAGCTGTGAGTTGCTTTCACCAGCAGAGGGGTAGAGGGATTGTTGTGGTGGGCAAGGGTTGGCTAGGGTGGACCCTTCACCCATCCCCACCTAAGTTAAAGTCCATCTGGAAGGATTAGGGCTGGGAAAGTGTCAGGGAATCCCCTTTCCACTCCCTGACTTTCGGTCCCTTCATTCATTTGGTTTTGGGGAGATCCTGGTCATGTGGGGCAGGAGGAGGTGTCGGCCCGGTGGGAAGTTGTTAGAAGAAAGGAAGGTGGAGGGGATAAGAGATGAGGTAGGGGTTGGGGCATGTCATGGAGAGCCTTGAATATCCACTTACTCTGGTAGGCAGTGGGGAGCCATGGAAGGTTATTGAGCAGTGGAGGAAGATAATCAGATTTATAGAAACAGAAAACAGGGAGAGCTGTGAGAGAAGGCCAGAGCAATAACACAGGGCAGAGCTGACTAGGGCCTGACCTGCGGGGATGGACAGGAGAGCAGGCCTGAGAGACATCCTGTTGTAGAAAGGGCAGGCTGGGGGGGGGAAGCAGGTAGGTGTGGGGGTGAGGAAGAGGGAGGAGTCCTGAATGAGGATGGAGCCTCGGGCTGTTTTGTAGTTGGAGGGGGACCCAGAGGCAGGGCAGACCGGAGGTGGAAGGCAATGAGTTGGATATTGACTGGCTCAAGTCTGAGGTGTCTGTGAGTATCTGGGAGCAAGTCCAGGAAGCAGCTGGAAATGAAGATTTTTATAGAGAAGGAACCAGAGGGTCAGAGAGGTTGTTTTTGCCAACTTTCCCAAAGCTGGAAAGGGGCTACCTCAGAATTAAAAACAATTTTTTTTCATTTTATTCTGTATTATCTAAGCATCATGTAAGTACAAAAATGACCTTTAAAGGTGGAAGTGCAGTGATTTAAAAAATACAGATTGTTGTAAAACTATAACCCCGTCAGAACTTGAACCTGGACCTGTTGCCCTCTAAAGCCTGTGGCCTCATATAGAAGAATCAGCTAAGATGCAGCCCCTTTCCCTGTGCCTCGGGGTCCTTGATTTCCCCATCCCTAGGGCTCATCTGCCTTTATTCAGGAGTTGAGGCTTTTCTTGGGGGGCACTGCAGCCTTCCCCTGCTGCAGAGCCTGGCAGCCTCAGGGGATCTGTGACCAGGATCTTCAAGCTTGAGCTTGCGCTCTATAGGGGGACCAGTCCCAGCCAGTCCCAGCCTTCCCCATCTATCAACACCAGGGATTCCCTACCAGCCACCTGGAGCTGCAGGCAGGAGTAACAGCCAGCATTAACTTAGCGCCGACTTTGTGCAGGCCCAGCGCCAGGCGCCTCACAGGCTTCATCTCACTGAATCCTCACAACAGCCCTTGGAGGGAGGCGTTATGATTACCACTGTTCCGATTTTACAGATGCGAGAACCAACCGAGGCTGCAAGAGGTGAAGGGTCTTGCTCTTCTGCTGTGGGGGTGGGGTGAGGGTGAGGGTGAGAGTTCAACTCTACAAGGCTGCTGTGTGACCTGGTCAGACGGAGCAGTGCTCTAAGCCCCATATGTAATTGAGGGTTGGCTCGAGGGTCCCCAAGTCCCCTGGAGCCCCGGCTTCAGGTCTGCAGTCCTGGCTCCAAGGACCTTCCCACCCCCCTGCCGCCTCCACATTCTGTTCCACGTCGCCCAGCTCCCTTGGGAACAGCCAGGCCTTCCCCTCCCCCTCCCGGGCTGTGCTCCTGGCAGCAATGCCACCCTAGGCTCTGGTCCGGGGGTGGTCCCTGGCAGAGAGGGGAAGGGCAGGAGTCGGATTGGGCAGGCTGGGATGCCGGAGCATCCGGAGACCCCCAGGCCCCCACCTCAGGGCCCATTGTGCTCTAGGCTGGGGTGGGCCTGGCCCTTTAGAAAGGGGTGGCTTGAGGTTTTAATCACTTTATCAATGTTTGTTTGTGTAATTCAGCCGCGAGATGCTTTTCCCTCCATCTGTCCCCACCATCTGCTCCTATCAGGATTTTCCAACCTGTTTGGGACCAGGAGGGGAGGGTGGGAGCTGAGCCTCCATGGGGGCTGGGGAGGGGCCACCTCCACCTACCTCACTGAGGGGCTTCCAGGGAGGGGCCTGGGTTTCTGAGTCACACAGAACTGGGTTCGAATTCTGAAATTGTCACTTTATTGCTGCGATACCTCACACGGGTGACTTCACCTCTCTGAGCCTCAGTCTCCACATCTGTAAAATGGCAGTAACATTACTGACTCCTAAGGATTCGTGAAGATCAAATGAGGGGATGCATGCAAAGCATCCTGCATACAGTAGGTGCTCAAGAGATATGTGTCCCTTCATCACTCATCCCCCACTTGCTTTTCTCTCTGGCAGTGGAGAGTTGGTCTGTCCCTCCTTAGTGGTAGAGAAGGGCAGCCACCCGGGTTTCTGTCTCCCTCCCCTGACTCCTCACATGCTAGGGACCTCCCCTCCCCTGGGACTTGCTCTGTCTTCCGGGGAATCTGCCCACTGCTCCGCTCTCTCACTAAACCCCAGCCATGCCTCTCTTGCCCTCCTGGATGCCTCAGTCTAGGGTGGGAGGGGGCTGAATATCAGCAGGGAGCCCCCCCACAACAGGCCTTCAACGAAGGCGAACCTGGGGGCTCCCGGACCTCAGGAGCCTCCTGTGTGTATGTGCATGTCCAGAATTTCAGGCCCGAGGGGTCCAGTGAGGAAGTGAGCAAGGCCTCACTTGTCTTGCCCATGGGGTTCCCCAGCCAGGACTTCCACTGGGAAATGTCAAAGCATCCGGTCACCTGTCTAAGCTCTCTGCACAGAGAGGGGAAGAGATGTACTCCAAGTCATCTAGAAGTGAAGGGTCCCACGCCTCCTGACCAGCTGGCCCTCTGCCCCGTTCTCTGGGCTGTCTTCCAGAGCACGGGGTCTCAGGCCAAGGGCCCTGGTGTGCAGTTTGAGGAACCTCAAGACTCCCCCTTTGGCTCGGGAGGGCCTCCTAGTGTTTCTCAGGCCCCAGGGAAGGTAGAGGTGGAAGATGGGAAGTAGCCAGCAGAGCCCACTAGGGCCCTAACTCTGCCCCCAGAGCCTCCCAACTCATTCTGGATTCAGGGCAAGTCAAAGGAAGGTGAGGGTGCCAGGCGAGGAGAAGACACGGCCCCGCCTTCCGAGGCCCCCATCTAGAGAGGAATAAGGACTCAGACTGGGTGTCCCGAGGACAGGGCACTTGGAATCACCCTCACAGAGAAGAACAACAGTGTGGAGGGGGAGGTGGGCTCCTGAAGGGCCGAGCCAAACTGTCAGTCCGGGGGGGTGAGGGAGGCCGGAAGTGGGGAGGAAGCAGAGAGCGTGGCTGAGCAGCCTGGAGGAGGGAAACTGCGACCTACAAGGATGGAGAAGAGGGAGAGGAGGAGCCCCTTGCCCTGTCCCAAGCACAGCAGGCTCTCCTCGCTGATGGGGAGGTGGTGGAGAGCACTCCAGGGACTTGGGGTGGGGGCTGAGCAGCAAGGCTCACCCCGCCACCAGGTCCTCACGACGAGGCAGCTGGGAACCGCCCCCGCATGTCTGGCATCTCTCACGCCTCCGCGGGGGTCCCAACACTTGAGCCAAGGCACACAGAGGAGCCAGTGTTCCTGAGGGCCCAGCTGTCTCTCCCCTCCCCACCAGCATGGCTCCCAGCCGCTCCAGTGAGACCTCTTCGCTTGCCCCCAAGCAGGAAGGACTAAGGCTAGACTTTGATCACCTGGGAGACTTGGTCTGGGAAACCAATGTGGAGATTTGGCCTGAGCCCTGGGAGCCAGGAGGGTCCCTGCTGCTGCCACCGAAAGAACACTGGGCTGGGAGATGCCATCCAATCAGATGGCAAATATGAACGGAAGCTAGTCTGCCACCCTGGTTAACTCTCACCCTGTGACGACCCCCTCCTCGCACCCTTGTGCCTCTCCCTTCTTGTAGTCTGTCCTTGATGTAATGGCCCAAGTGAGCTGTTGACCTAGAAGTCACACTCTGTCACTCTTCTCAAAGCCCCAGGGCTCCCCATGTAACCTGGAATAAAATCTGAAGTCATTGGCATGATCCCCAAACTCCTGATCTGCCACCATTCTAACCCCCCTCTCCCCGCAATACTGATCCCAACTTTTTCTTTTTCAGAAACACTTATCTAATACACTATCGAATTGTATATTATATCCATGATTTATTGCACACTGCCGTAACACCACTGCCTAGAACAGTGCCAGATGCAGAAATAGTGCTTAATAAACAGCTTTGAAACGAATGAATGAAGGCACATGGATTCAAGTGCAGGCCCTCCACTCACGAGCCGTGAGACATTGGGAAAATCACTTAACCCCTCGTAGCCTCAGTTTCCTCATCTGTAAAGTGGGGACAATAAGGACCACCTCTTAACAAGTGTGAAAGGACAAAATTTCAACAACCCAGGTTGTGGGGATTGTTGCTGGAGGCTGGGGAGGGGAATGCAGCCCTCACACTGGCAGGAGGAGCTGTGATGGGGGTCAGCGACTCTGGAGAGGGGTTGTCTTGTCTGCAGGGTGCTGGGTTACCCACCTCAGAGTCCCCAAGGCTGGAGATGCTCCCCGGCCCCCACATATCACAATCCTGCCCCAGCAGAGCTGGAGAGGGAAGGCGGGAGGGTTCCTTCATTGGGGAGAGAGTAAGGAGGAGCAGTTTACATTGATATTGGGAAGTGGGATTTCTTCTGAGAGGGGGTCCTGGAGCTGGGATCTGCAGTGGTGGGCAGGAGATGGGGCGGAGCTCTCTAAGGCGGAAATGGGGGAGGGGGCGTGTCTGCCCCCCAACTACTCACGGACTGGAGAAGTGGACGCCACCCCCACCCCGAAGAGCCCCCATCTCAGTTCCGGCGTTGAGGCGCAGCGGGGAGGCGGGGTGCCTAACGAGCAGCCGGACCCGGATTCAACCCTCGGAGCGACGTGAGGCTTCGCGCCCAGGTAGGGGTGAGGGAGTAAGGGGATGAAGCGGCCAGGGGTCCTACCAGGGTAGAGAAAAGGGTTCCGTGACACTGACCGCCTCCTTCATTCAGGCTACCTGAGCTCAGGGGCTGAAGAGATGGGGGCTTCCGTCCGCCTCCGGCGGGGTGCTCCCACGTGAAGGGAGCTGGGCAAGTGAGGGCGCCACCTCCCCTCTCCGGGGCTGGGGCGGGGCGAAGCTTGCGGCGCTCCCCACCAGGGCAGGAGGGAAAAAGGAGGAACGGGGACCCCCCCAGGGGAGGGGCTCCGGGCGAACGCTGCGGGGCGGCTCCCTTGCAGCCCCTCCCCCTCCCCCCGCCCGCCCCTCTGGCCGCCTCTGCCACCGCGCGCCGCAGCAGCGCCGCCTTCCCTGCGCAGTCGGTGTCTCCACGTCGCTGGGTGAGTGGGGGCCGCTCCGGTCGGGGCTGGGGGTTGTGGGGAGGAGGGATCCCGGAGGGAGAAGGCCACGTCCAGGGCCCCCCAAGCCCGCTGCTCCCCGCGGCTCCGGGGAATCTTCTCACTGGACTCCGGGAGCGGGGGCTCCCGGGAGGACGCGCGGCGCTCTCCAGGGTCCTGACCGCTGAGTGCCCAGCCCGGAGGAGTCGCGTCTCGGTTGCCCGGGAGCGCCCTCTCCAGGAAGGGCGGACGCGCCAGGCGCTCTCCCAGTGCTGAAAGGATTGGCGGGGCTCAGGGCAGGAGCTGGGGGAGGTTTGGAGAGGGTCTCTGGGGCGGGTATCTCAGGTCGAGCTGTGGATTCCTTCCCATTTTGGGGACTAGGGATCCTTGTGGGGGCAGAAGATTCGTTTCCAAGTCTTCCAACTGGGAGGGGCAACTCTAAGGATGGCAGGGAGGAGGGGGCACCAGAGGATCTCCTGCCCAGCGCATCTCTCCACCCCCACACCGGTGACCCAGTTCCTTGGACCTTGAGGAGGGGAGTAAGGGACACACTCCCCCACGCAACCCTACCCAATTCCTCAGTCCTCTCCCACACACTTGTTCCGTGGTGGGTCCTCAGCCTGGGGCAGAAGAGGCTGATCTAGAAAGGAGGGGCACCAACCTGCAGAAACACACATGCTGAGGACACACACAGGTTCCCAAATGGTCACACAGGGACGTCTGCCTCACACTGTCACGGATGCATACCTGGTCACACACTCACGAGGCACATGAACAGACATGGATTCAAATGCTCCGAGAGACACATGCAGTGCAGAGGTCAGGGGTACGTATGCATGCAAGGGCACATGCATGCTCACATGCCCACCCATATGTGCAGAGCTCTGTGCACATGCACACACAAGGAACCCTTCTCCCTGTCCCACTCACAGTCCCAAGCCTGGGGGGGGGGGCATTCACCTGCACACATCCCCACATCCTGCACTGAGGGGACCTTTGTGGACTAGATGAAAGATAAATGTTGGGGGAGGATGGGGGGCTAGGCATTTCCTTGGCAGAGAGGCCCCAGTGGGTCTGGGAAGGGCTGCAGCTCCCTCTCCTGGGACCTGGCGGCACCCCTAGGAGAAAGAGAAAGATGGCAAGGGTGCCTGAGGGTCCCACGTGCAGCTAGCCATATGAGAGGTGTCAGCATGTGAGTTGGCGTGTGATGGCATGAGTGAGACATGTGGGGTCGTGGGCTGGTGTGTATTGATGCACAGGGTATGGGAGATTTGCATGGTGCTGTGTGTCAGTATATATGAGTTATGTAGCAGAGGGAATGTTGTCATGTGTGGAGGCATGGTGACCCATGGGTGGGTGCAGGCTGGTATGTGAGTGGCATGGGACCCAGTGTGTGGGTTTGGTGAGCTGTGAAGTATAGTATGTGTCAGTATGCATTCTTCTGCATATTGTTGTGCATGGGTTTTGTGACATCTTATTAGTTGCCATCAAGTCATTTCTGACTCATGGCGACCCCATGTGTGCCGAGTAGAACTGCTCCATAGGGTTTTCAAGGCTGTGACCTTTCAGAAGCAGATCACCAGGCCTGTCTTCTGAGGTGCCTCTGAGTGGATTCAAACCACCAACCTTTTGGCTAGTAGTCAAGCACTTAACTGTTTGAGCCACCCAGGGACTCGTTGTGGCACTTAGGTACACGTAAATCATTTTTATTTAACACTTACATAGCATTTATATGTGCATGCACTGTTCTAAGTGCTTCACATGTACTAACTAATTTAATCCTCACAAAAACCTTATGAAGTAGATATCATTATTATCCCCATTTTACAGATGAGACAGCGAGAGTTCAAGGAACTTGCCCAAGGTCACATAGCTAGTAAGAAGCAGAGCTGGGATTCAAACCCAGGTGGTCCAGCTCCAGAGCCCAGGCTAATGCCTCCCCTCTGCTGCCTCTTGTCAAGCCCATGTGGGAGATCACAGGACAGTGCCGTGAGCAACAGGTGTCTTTTGTGGTGAGCACATATACGCGAGGCAATAAGGGGTCAGTGGATAGGAGGGAGGAGGACCAGAAGGTCCTTCTGCACTTCCTCGGAAAACTCTGAGAGGCAGTCCTCTCATTCCATGGCTGTGTGACCTCAGGCAGGTCACCTCACCTCTCTGACCCTGCCCTCTCATCTGTGAAATGGGGCTAATCCCCATGCTTCACTCTGTGAAAGTTAAATGACGTGATTTGTAGAGAGTCAGTTGCTGGCATTTAGTAGGGCCTCAGTAAATGGGAGCCCCCTTCATTCCTCCCCCTCTGAGTCTGGGAATGGGTAGGGTCTAGGGAAGTGGTGTGGAACATGTCACAGGCAGGATGCAGGGTGCAGGCTCTGTGACCTTAGGCCAAACCCTCTCCTTCTCTGAGTCGAACAAGAGGCTAGGGTGGCTGCTGTCTGGGGGCCCTTCTGAAGTGCCGTCAAGGCACAGGGGAGTCTGACCACTTCTTTCTGTCTCTTGACCCCCTTGGGGATCCAGGTGGGACTTGGCTCAGCGGCCATGGGCAAGCAGAACAGCAAGCTTCGGCCCGAGATGCTGCAGGACCTGCGGGAGAACACGGAGTTCTCGGAGTTGGAGCTGCAGGAGTGGTACAAGGGCTTCCTCAAGGACTGCCCCACAGGCATCCTCAACGTGGATGAGTTCAAGAAAATCTACGCCAACTTCTTCCCCTACGGCGACGCCTCCAAGTTTGCCGAGCATGTCTTCCGCACTTTCGACACGAACAGCGACGGCACCATCGACTTCCGGGAGTTCATCATTGCCCTGAGTGTGACCTCGCGCGGCCGCCTGGAGCAGAAGCTCATGTGGGCCTTCAGCATGTACGACCTGGACGGCAATGGCTACATCAGCCGCGAGGAGATGCTGGAGATTGTGCAGGTGGGCCCTGGGCCCCTGGGCCCCTGAGAATGCCAGGGGTGGGGCCCAGCATTTACACCCACCACTCTTGTTCTCTTCTCGATAGCGTGGGCAGGTGGTGGCAGGTGCTACCTTACCATTCCATTTTTAAAAAACCCTTTATTAGGAAGTAATTTCCAATTTCGAGAAAAATTGCAGGAAACTCCCATATGCCCTTTACTGAGATTCACCAATTAACTTTTTGTCACATTTGCTTTATCACCGTGTGTGTGTAATGTTTTGTTGTTGTTCTGAACATGACCCTTTACCCCTGGGTTACTTCAGGATTTATTTCCCAAGAACAAGGACATTCTCTTACATAACCCGTAATATGATTATCAAAGTCAGGACATGTAACAATTAACACAGAAACAATGCTGTTACCTAATCTACAGGCCATATTCCAATTTTGCCAACTGTCTCAATGTTCTTTATGGATTTTTTTTTGCCCTGGTCTAGGATCCATTGCATTTGGTTGTCCTGTCTCTTTGTTGTTAGTTGCCGTTGAGTCGCCTCGAACTCATGGTGCCCTTGTGTATAACAGAATGAAACGTTGCCTGGTCCTGCATCATGTTCTTGATCAAACATACCTATCTCTTTAGTCCTCTTTAATTTGGAAGAGTTTCTCAGCCTTTCTTTGTCTTTCTTGACTTGTCATTTCTAGAGTACAGGCCTGTTATATTTTAGTGATCCTCACTTACCCAGGAGTAAACAGATACTCAGAGAGGTAAGGAGACTTGTTTGAGGCCACACGGCCTGTGAGTGAGCCATGTGGCTCCAACATCCACATTCCATCTTGATTACCCAGTTACCTCCCAGCTGATTGATTGAGGGCCAGGTACTGAACAAGGTGCTTATAGCCATGAGCTCATTGCATCCTCACAACAACCCCATGAAGAAAGGACTATTATCCCCATTTTCCAGGCTTGGGGGATCATTCCTGAGGCTCAGAGGTGAGGTGACTTGCCCAAGGTCACACAGCACATAAGTGGAGTCAAGCTCAGATCTCCCAAAGGGCCATAGACTCCTAGCCAGGAGGCCTAGCTTCCAGTTCTGGAGTTGGCCTCAACTCAGCTTGCTCATCTGTAAAATGGGGATGATGATGCTTACCTCACGGTGGGGTGTGGGGGGGATTTAAGGAGCTAATTTGAACACCCTTTCTTAGTACAGATTTAAGTGTGACACATGTTAGCTTTATCTCAAAAACCTTCCAGAGCGCCCACTGTTTCAGCCCAGCATTGGAGACTCTCTGAGCTCTGGTTCAATTTTCTTGCCCACTTTTCCCCTGAGCCTCTGTTTCTTCACCTGTAAAATGAGAGTGTTAACCCCCTACTTCACAAGGCTATTTGGGCCCAGCATATTGTTGGTACTTGGTAAATGTTAGAGATTGTCAATTGTTTTCTCATCTGCACATCCTCCACTCTAGCCAGAATGGCCTTTTCAGCATTCCTAAAATGCGCTCGGAGTAATCCTGCCACACAGCTTTGCACAAGCTCTTGTCTGCTTTCCTTCCGCCCCACTTCTGGCCCCACTGACTGTTTCTGGCTCCACTGACTGCTCTCCCCTTCCAACTGCTCCAGCCCCTACCGCACTCTTGAGTTTGGCTTCTCCTCTTGCTAAGGGTCTGGATCTGCTCTCTCTAGCTAGAGTAGAATGGGCTTCCTTGAGGTGTGGTGCCCTCCTTGTACCTATAGGTAGGGGGAAATCCTTAATGTTTGTCACAGACTCCCGTGGGCCAGGCATTAACTCTTTAGTTGCTGTATGGTGGGGAGCTCTGGAGGTCCTGGTGGAAAGATCGGGGTAGCCAGGGTGGTGGAGGATCACAGGGGGATAGGGCAGCAGCTGGAGGGATACTAATGTTTTAACACTTAGTGTGGTCATGCCGGTGTGTACTCGTAAATGTCAACCTCAATGGCAGCACCAAACTGGTCAAATCAGCCCTATTCCACGGGCATCCTTGGGACCCCTCCTGGCTGGCCTCTGCTATCTAGGACTTGCCTTCCTTCCTGGCCGTCTGGCGGCCTCAGACTGGTGCAGACAGAGCTCTGATTAATTACAAGTCAGCTCCAGTGAAACAATGATAGAGCAGCAATTCCAGCCAATTAATGAGGAGGCCCAGGGGAGGAGTTGTCACAAAGGGAGCAGTTACTCTCTGTCACTCACACCAAGTCCTTCTTGGGACCTAGCCCTGCACCCAGCAGTGGGCGCACTGGGAGAGAGAGACCACGTTTCAGCCTCGTGGGGCCCCCACTCTGGTGGAGGAGATAAGTATACAGGCCACACTGGCCAGTTCTGTGATGGGGTGTACAAGGCAACAGCTGGGAGCCCAGGGGACTGAGAGGCAGGAAGGCCTGAGGACATGGTAGTGATTATACCAGCTGATGTGTACTGCTTACTGTAGTGCCAATCATTGTGCCAACTGGTTTACACCATTACCTCTTTTAATCTTCTGGACAGCCCTAACTGAGGGTGACATGATTGCTTCCATTTTATAGATGAGGAAACCGAGGTTCACAGAGATTAAGTACTTGTGCAAGGCTACACAGCAAGTGAGTAGTAAAACCGGGATGCTACTCGGGGCTCACCTTATGTCAAAGTCTCTTCTGCTCATCACCACCCCACACTGCCTAAGCATTTAAGAGGGAGCGGGTTCAAATCCATCTCTGCCATCAATTCCCTTTCTGTGCCTTGGTTTCTTACCTGGAAGATGGGGATCATGCTACCTGCTTTGCAGGTCTGTTGTGAGGCTTAGAGATAATGCATGTAAAGTACGTGGCACATAGTAAACCAACTAAACCAAATCCACTGCCGTCGAGTCAATTCCAACTCATAGCAGCTCCGTAGGACAGAGTAGAACTGCCCCATAGCGTTTCCAAGGCTGTAAATCTTTACAGAAGACTGCCACATCTTTCTCCTGCAGATGGACTGGTGGGTTCAAACTGCTGACCTTTTGGTTAGCAGCTGAGTGCTTTAACCACTGTGCCACCAGGACTACTTTGGCACATAGTAGGTGCCTGTTAATTGGTAGTGAGTGTTATTATTCCAGGCAGAGGCTGTACAAGCTGGGACGTCTGAAAAGCCCAGGGTTTTGGGAGGCCTGATGATAGAGAGGTCAGCAGCGGCCAGGGCATGAAGTGCCTTGAATGTCCAGTGGTTTGGACTTGGTACAGAGAGCAGTGGGAGGTGTCAATGGCTTTAAACAGAGGAGTCCCTTCCAGATGCCAGGCTCTGTGCTAGGTTCTTGGGATGTGTGTGCTAGCTAGATGGCCATGGTCCTTATCTGTATGATGGGGACTACAACAGTGCTGGGAGGAGCCCTGGTGACGGTGGTCACAGTGCTCAGCTGCTAACCAAAATGTGGGCAGTTCGAACCCACCAGCTGCTCCTTGGGAGAAAAGACCTGGCGATCTGCTCCGGTAAAGATTACAGCCTAGGAAACCCTATGCGGCAGTTCTACGCTGCCATGTAGGGTCGCTATGACTCGGAATTGACTCTAAGGCACACAACAGTAGTCCCGCAAGGGCATAATTACTTCCCGAGAGGTGTCCTCCAAAGGAAAAGCCCAGAAGGCTCTGGGCTCGCATAACCGCTCCTTGACCGGGCTGGGTCAGAGATGTCCTTAAGAAAGCGCCACATAGGCTGAGCCCCAGGGGAGTGGGATGCAGCACAAGGCGCGTGGGGCAGCATCCAGAAAGAGCTAGGTGCGCTGGCAGGCCTGGGGGGAGGAGTAGCTGGCGCGAGGGGGCGGCCCGCTGGGCTGGGGAGGTAGCGGTGGAGATTCGTGTTTGGAAAGAACTTTCATAGGCAGCGTGGGGGCGCGCACCCGAGTGAAAGAGGCGGGGAAGAGACCAGTGCGGAGGCTGAAGCCAGATCTGAGGCAGGAGCAGTGGATGGGCTGGGAGAAGGGAGGCTTCTTGGAGGAGGTGTTGGGAAAAACTAGAAGAGATTGAGGCTACTGTTCCGGTTCTAAGGAGCCCTGGTGGCGACTGCTAACCGAAAGGTCGGCGGTTCAAAACCACCAGCCACTCCGCGGGAGAAAGATGTAGCAGTCTGCTTCCGTAGAGATTTACAGCCTTGGAAAGGCTGTGGGGTCACTATGAGTCTGAATCCACTCCACAGCAGTGGGAAGAGGTCCAGGTTTTAAATTCTGGGGTGATGGGACCCAACGCTCCCACCCACCAAGCCCTCAGTGCCTTGTGGACATCTGGTGAAAAAAATCCCGCGCCCTCGGTCTGAGTTGCCCAGGGAGCTCCTGCACATGGCAGCCGCCACCCTCGGCCTGGCAGTGCCCAGGCTGTTCCCGCCCCCGGCACATGCTCATTTGCATAATACCTCCCGCCCCCTTCAGGCCCAGTTGCCCGGGACCCTCCAGCTCTCGGCACCGCTCTCGCCCCCTGCTGGTCACAGACGGCTCCGCAGCTTAGTGCCACCCCTGCCTCGCCGGGCGCCCCCTGTTGGCCACTGAAGCGTGGGCCGCTGGAGCCGCGGTGTTCCTGAAAAGCAGGACTAAGCCGGTTACCCCGGAACCTGCCCGGCCAGGCCCGAGCTCCGAAGAAGTCCAGCGTTGCAGGCCCTTCACTGTCTGGGCCCCAAAGTCCTCCAACGTCTTTCCTGACCCTCCTTTCAGTCACTCACTCGGAACTTTCACGCTGCGGTGCTTCTATTCATGCATCTCCTTCAGCCAGCAATCCTCTCCCACCTAGCCCTCCATGGGAACTAGGTCAAAGCCCGCTCCAACAGCCCCCTCCTTCCAGAGCCTCCGTGACCCCCATTCCGCCCCACCCTAGCGGGGTTCAGCCAATGTCACAGAATGCCTGGACGCGGGGGTAACGCTGGGGGGCTCAGGCCGCCTCCTCTCACTCCCTGCCTTCCCCTCCTGCCCCCCAGGCCATTTACAAAATGGTTTCGTCCGTGATGAAGATGCCTGAGGACGAGTCGACTCCGGAAAAGAGGACCGAGAAAATCTTCCGCCAAATGGACACAAACAACGACGGTGAGGGGGCGGGGGCGGGCGGACGGGCGCCACTCTCTCTTCTCTCTTACTGCGCTGCGCAGCCTCTCTCGCCCTGCGGCCGCCTTCTTCCCCATCACTGCTTCCTTCGTCCCGCAGGCAAGCTGTCCTTGGAGGAGTTCATCCGCGGGGCCAAGAGCGACCCGTCAATCGTGCGCCTGCTGCAGTGCGACCCCAGCAGCGCCTCCCAGTTCTGAGCGAGAGGAGCCTGCCCGCGCTCCTCGCTGCCTTCACCGGCCCTCAGCTTCCCCTCCCCTCGTGTCTACCCGGGGCCAGGCTGGGGGCCAGACTGGGGACCCCCAGGGTCTGCACTGTGGGGGCCTATGGAGAAGGGAACCCTGCAGTTCCCCCAAGGCCCAAAGCAAGCAGGCGGTTAGCACTCCCCAATCCAAGAAACAACATCTCCTTTCCCCAGTGATAGACACAGGTTCCGGCCTGGTCTGCCCCTCAGTAAGCCCCCGCATCTTGATATCGTAACTTCAACACCCCCCCCCCACCAACACACACACAGCCACCAAGAGGCCAGACTTCCCTCCCACAGCCACGGGGCAGGCTCCCTACCTAGTAGGTCTCAGCCTGGGGGGAGGGGAGAAGTCTTGCCCAGGTGCCCAGGTGAGGAATTTGCCTTTTTATTTGGAGGGGAGAGGAGGATTCCAGGGGTGAGGGTTTTCAGGAAGAAGCTTCCTTGAGCTATCCTTCCCTGCAGGGGGCCTCAGCCCTTCCTGCCCCAGCTCTTTCTGGCCTGGGGGCCATGATATAAAAGGAAAAACTCCCAGCATTCCAGCCCCCAGCTGTGGGGCTCATGAACCCCCACCTGCCATTTAGCACTTGGATCAACACAGCTAGCCACACACAGACCCCCTCGGTGTATTTTGCCTCCCCCTCTCACAAACACAGGCCCAGATGTACCCAGAGCCCCCACACACAAGCGTCCCGTGTGGGGATGAAGCACAGGCCCCCTGCTGAGCCTCCCCCCCTTCCCCTGCATGCATCCACATGGAGCATCTCTGTTCTTTTTAATAACTTCTGAATAAAGTCTCGTTTCAGTGCAGTGGGCTGGGTTGCCAGGGAGGGGGTCTAACCCGGGTGCCCGAGTGTCCATTGAGTCCTCTTGGGCTGGCTGCAGGGATTCCGGCCTGGTCACGGTGCAGACTTGGTCACAGGACCCCAGTGGCCATAGGTCCAGCGAGGTGTCGGCCCTCAGAGGGTCAGCAGCTCCGAGCTGGTGCAGTTCAGCACGTCGCAGCCCTCCGTGGGCTCTGGGCTCTCCAGTATCTGTGGAGATACAGGAGGCTGCCAGGCCCACTGGGTCTGGGTCTCTTCCTCCAGGACACCCAGAGAATGGGGGGTATCTTGGAGGATCCCTGGGGGCAAGGGCGCATCACTACTCTTCCCCATGTAACAGCTAAGCCAGATGCTTGGAGTGCCCCCAATTCAAACCCAAACACCCCTCCCCCTCTGTTAAGACTCATCCTGGGCCTTGGAAAAGCCAAGTGCCAGCTGTGTGACTTAGCTGGGAGATCTAACCTCTCTGAGCCTTCAGGCTTCTCCCCTTGATCCCAGGGGAAAAAACTATTGCCCCAGCTCTCAAGGTGGGGGCCCTGCACAGAGGGGTGGGGGGCAGGCCAGCCTGGGCTCTCCAGCAGGGGCTCCCAGGAGCTATGGGGAGTCGGGGCCATGGAGGGGGAATCGGGGCCATGGAGGGGGCGGCGGGCCTTACGGGATGATGGCTGCTTTTCCCCCACCAGGGTCTCAGTTCCAGCAAATGGTGGGTGAACTGGGCGCAGCGCACAGCAAACACGCTCTCTGCCACGCAGAACACCAGCGCAATTCCCCAGAGGCACAGGCTGGAGCTCTGCAGCAGGCAGAGATGGCTGTCAGAGGCTGGGGCAGAGGCAGGACTCCAAGAGCCCCTCCCACCCAACCTAATGAGCAGCTGGGTGTTCCCCTCCCCCCAGGCCCAGGCACTCACATAAACGCGTGTGGGGTCAAAGGGACAGTCAGGTGCGAGCGCCAGCAGTTCAGGGCTCCCAAAGGTGCAGGCAGCCAGCAGTGACCGGCCCTGGGTGGCAAGGGTCACGGCCATCGAGGCCAAGAGGCCGAGGGCGCAGGTCAGTGAGAGAAGGGCACACGCCACGCTTGAGCCGAACACTGTCCAGCGCTGGATGGGAAAGGCCACTCATCAGTGGACATCAGGCTTGGTTCCTATGGGCAGCTCTAGCCATCCTGAGGGTTAGCCTCACCCCCTCCAAGCAGACCAGGCCCTGGGTGGTTTGCTGTCCCTACCCCCCTCCCCCTCCCCCACCCCAGGAGTGGCCACATACCAGGGGGATGCTGGGGAGGTAGCGTGACAACACAATGGCAGCAATGCCTGAGGTGATGACCTGTGGGGAGGCTAGGGTCAGTCCTGGGTGGGCGCAGGGGTCAGGGCCACGCTCAGATAAAGTTTCTTCTAATGCCACCCAGGCCCTCCAAACCACCCATTCCTTTCACCTCCTGCTTAGCTTTGGCCTCATTACCTCCATCTGCACCGAGGTATTGGCTCCTCGTGGTCTAGCCTCCACACAGCCCTGGAGCCATGTTTCTAAAATATAAGTGCTCCCTACCTAAAACTTTCCATGACTCCCCATTGCCTCCAGCTGAGCATCTCAAACAGGGGCCTGTGTACTCCAAGGGCACAGGGGCATGCAGCAGGTATGCTAAGCCACAGGATACATGTGACATGTCTCCCTGGAGTGGGAGAGATTTTGGAAGGGGGAAACTAAGTAACTGGCACAGAACTGAAAACAAAATCATTATATTAAAACAACCCTGGACACTTTATGGAGTAGAATTTAAAATCCTCCGTGACCTAGCCCCGGTTCCATCAGCTTCTCAACTCTACCCTGGGCCAGTCTCCTCCCTCACTGCCCTGGATCTGGACACCCACATGAAGCCTGCTCCTGGTGCTACCCATGTGGTACCTCTCACCAAGAACACTCTTCTTTCTCCCTCCACCTGGCCAGCTCCTGCAAGCCCTGCTCAGGTTCTTCCTCCTGCAGGCCTCCCTGACCACAAGGCAGGATGCTGTTTAGCCCAACAGCTGCCCTCTGGATCTTTGGGACTCTGGCCTACCTGCCTTCCTCCTTGAGTTCCCTCACTGGACAACACCCGTGGGAGGCAGGTGTTACAATGGGAGTTCCAGGTTCTAGGTCCAGCAATGCCTTTAATTTACTGTGCAACCACAAGTTAGTGCCTCAACCTCTCTGGGCTACGCTCCGCTCTGCAGGATGGGCTCACAGAAAGGACACTGGCTTTGATGTCAGACACAACTAGGTTTAAATCCCCATTTGGCCCCTTTGTATCAGCAGGAGATTGGATGAGTCCCCAAGTCTCAGTTAAAATGGGGATAATAATGGCCCCATGATGCTGGGAGTCCTGAGAATTGACTGAGGTCATGCAGACAAAGCTGAGGTGGTCCAGCCCAGAGGTTAGGTGGGCCTCCTATCCCTGAGCTCACTGCCTCCCCTGCCTTCCTCACAACAAACAATAGCAGTAAGAGTAACTCCACTACACACATCTGCACAGTCCAGCCTGTCCCGCAGACTGAGGCTTCCCTACTCGCTGGGTCCTGGGATCCTCTTTCACCCAGGCCTTGAGGGCTAGCAGGCTGTCTGAGCTTCAGTCTGCAGGAGAGGAATCAGGCTCGAAGAGAGAGGTGGTAGGGCTGGAGCTCAGACACTGACGTGTGGATATCCCCCCAAAGGCTGTGGCCACCTCTGCTGACCAGCGGGAAAGAACTTCACAAACTTGAGAGTATGAGGCCCTTTCATTCATGTATTCATCAGACAGGTACTGACATCCAGTCACAATCATGGCCTCCATTTATTGAGCACTCACTATATGCCAAGCCTAATGCTAAACTCCTGCCAAACTGGTTTTCTTGGTGTTCCCAGAATAAACCCTAGCCATTCCCACCTCCACACCTCTGCACCTGCCATTCTCTCTGCTTGGAATGCCATCCCAGCTTCCTCCCCTATCTGCCAGCCCCAGCATGCCTCATACCTGGGTGATGGTAATTACAGCCCATTTGTAAATTCCTAGTCATCCATCAATACCCAGCTCAGGGGTCTCCACCTTGGTGAAAACCTCCCAGACCCTCCCAAGCTGAGCTGATGCTCCTCCCTTCTGTCCAATGGAGCCTTGAATATTTCTCTATTGTAATAATTATCCCAGCTCACAGTAGTGAGCAGTAGCCATGTGCCAGGCACTACGCTAGGCACTTTATGTGGATAATCTCATTCAGTACTCACCGGGACCTTCTCAGATGGACACTGTTACCATCCCCATTTTATAGATGAGGAAGCTGAGGCACGGAGAGGTTGAGTGACTTAAGCAGTTGGTAAGTGGCAGAGCAGAGTTAGTGCCTGGGTCTGTCTGCCTGTTACCAGGCTCTGGGTGGGAACTCATCAAAGGCCTTCAAGCCCCCTTCAGCCCCTTCCCGCCAGCTGCCCTCCCAAGCCGCCTGGCCATACCACAATGGCAGAGGTGACAGAGAAGATGTTGACCACGCAGTACTGCAGAGCCACAGCATCGTGGGGGGGAGCCACGTAGCGCAGCACAGTGCCATGGAGCAGAGCGGCTGCAACGAAGCTCACGTGGCCCAGCACCACCAGCACCAGCCCCGTCTTCATCAGCACCTTCCGGAAGTCAGCCACACTCAAGCCGCCTGTGGGGGACAGCTGTGTCAGGGCCACAGGTGAGGCTCATCCTGCTGGGCAGAGGAGGAAACCGAGGCCCTGGCACGAGTGATGGACATTGGATTCTACCCTATTTTTGGATGACTTGGGGCCAGTAACTTGTCTTCTCTGAGCCTCAGTTTCCATAAAAGGGGCTCACTATGCCTTCCTGAGAGTCCTCAGGAGGGTTAAGTGAAATAAGATGGAAAAGCACACAGTTGCTACTTCATAAAGGGTAAGTAGTCCTTGATGGTACAATGGTTAAGTGCTTGGCTACTAACCAAAAGGTCAGCAGTTCGAACCCACCAGTAGTTCCATGGAAGAAAAGACCTGGTGCTCTGCTCCTGTAAAGATTACAGCCTAGGAAACTCCATGGGGCAGTTCTACTCTGTCCTATAGGGTTACTATGAGTTGGAATCAACTCAACGGCACACAGCTACAATCCTTGCTGGGGACCGTGGAGGTTCCGTGGTAGAATTCTTTCTTCCATGAGGGAGAATCACATTTGATTTCCAGCCAATGTACTCCAAGCACAGCCACCACCCATCTGTCGCTGGAGGTTTGCGTGTTGCTATAATGCTGAACAGGTTTCAGCAGAGCTTCCAGACTAAGGCAGACTAGGAAGAAAGGCCTGGCAATCTAGTTCCAAAAATTCAGCCAATGAAAACCCTATGGATCACAACGTCTTATCCCGTTGTACATGGGGCCACCATGAGTCGGGCCAACTTGATGGGAGCTAACAACAATAATAACACTCTATGCTACTGCTCCAGGTCATAGGTGGCAGGGTCAGGATTTGAACCCAGGCTTTCTGGCTCCAGATCCCATGATCCTTCCACTAAGCCCCCTATTCATTGATTCATTCACTCATGTGCTTGTTACACAAATGTTCACTGAGTACCTGCTCCGTGCCAGGCCCTGGGGGTACCACAGTGAGCTTTACAGTCCAGGCCCCAGGGAGCCCATAGTCTACTGGGCAGGGATCGAGTCTTACAGGGCCTGCCACCCAGTAGCTACTGAACATACAGCTGCTGACCTGAACTGCCTAGAGCTTGGTAACTCGAGCCAAGTCCCTCCACCTTTCTGAACCTCTATTTCCCCAACTGTGAAACAGGAAGAATGATCCCTCCTGCTCTTGTCTCCTAGTGGGGAGGGAGGGTCCCATGAGGAAACGGATGTGAAAGGGGGGCAAGCTGAGAAAGGCCAGCTCTCAGTGCAAGGGGCATTGGGCAGGCACAGGGGGTGGTGGGTGGAGGCTGGGGTCAAAAGAACACTAAGACTCAATGCACAAATCCTGAGCCGTGAGTGGCTGCCCAGCTTTATCCGTACACTCCCAGAAACAGGAAGCAGGCTGTTCCAGATCTGCTCTCTGGAATTTTCCCCATGGGTCTTGGCTCTGCCCTCCAGGATACACACCATGCAGGTCCCCTGACCCCGCACCCCCTCACCCTAGCCTGCTCTGTGAGACCGGAAGGCTGTGGTCAGCCCCCGCTCCCGCCTCCAACACCCCAGAATTAAACCGCATCTGCTTCCTTTAGGGAAACCCTGGTGGCGTACTGGTTAAGAGTTCGGCTAACCAAAAGGTTGGCAGTTTGAATCCTCTAGGCGCTCCTTGGAAACCCTATGGGGCAGTTCTACTCTATCCTATAGGGTCGCTATGAGTTGGAATCAACTCGATGACAGTGGGTTTGGTTTTTTTTTTTTTTTCCGGCTTACTTCCTTTAGCTGCTCCTTGTGGGACCTGACTTTGAGTCCTTTCCTAGACCTCAGTCTCCCCATCTGTAGCTGGGAGGGTTGGATTATATTTCATATATGGGAGTTCTGCGGCTAAAAAAAAAACTAATGAAATCAAGTAGCAATCCTCAAGGAGCAGGAAAGGATGGGGCCACTCTGTTACTGACCCGCTCTGTGACCTTGCATTGGCCCCTCCCATCTCTGGGCCCCAGATTCCCCATCTGTAAAAGGAGGAGGGGGTGGTCTAGCGGGTTTCTGAGACTCCTGCCTGCAGGGCCATCTAGAGCAGACCAAGTCTAGGAGAAGCAGAGGTCAGACAATGGGCTGAACACGCACAGTGGATCTGCAATGGCATCATATTCACTGCTAGCCAAACAGGAAGGGGCACGGCAGCCTCCTCCCAGTGACCTGGCCCACCTTGCCCCATCCACCCACTCACCTGGGAGGCCAGGCGCCACCCAGCTCAGGGCTGGGCTTGGCAACAACAACAGCATCCCAGGACCAAGATTTTGGTCAAACGAGTGCAGTGCCAGCTTGGGGCACTGGACAGAGGGTTTCAGGGCAGTCCCTGGCTGCATCATTCCTAAGTTACTATTCTCGGAGCTCTTAGGAATGTGGCTGGCACTTTACTCGTAGGAGCTCACTTCATCCTCACGACTGTCCTAGGAGGTGGGGGCTACTGTCCCCATTTTACAGATGAGGAAACAGAGGCTCACTGATCTTTAGGCTAGAGAATGGGTACTCACCAGGGCTGTCTGATACCCAAAAGCAGCATCAACCTACCCGGGGACTAGGTGAGGGGGCACATCAGTCCTGCTCCTCTGCCTGTTTGCTGATGCCTGATGCCTGTTTGCCTGTCCTGAACGGCCTTAGGGAGGGAAGGGGTGGGAAGGGCCTGAAAGCCGGAGCCCTTTTCAAGGCGGGGGAAGCTGAGGCCCGGCAGACAGCCTCCAGTTCGGAACTCCCTGGGCCTGGATCTCCCTCTGCTCCCCCTCTGGGTGGAATAGAGGACTCCCTTCAGCATCTCTTCTCTCTGGAAGCCCCTGGGGGCAGTCCTGCCCCTCCACAAGAAAGAAAAGTAGTGGTGGGGGCGGAGGTGCCAGAGGCATATCAGCAAGACCCCAGGAGCCCCCTTTCCTCCATCGCACCACTGGGGAAACTGGCGCGCAGAGAGGAAAGTGGCTTGCTCCAGCCCACGCAGGAAGTTAGCGGCAGAGAAGGCGACCTGAACCCCGGGGTTTCAGGCTCCCACTACAGTGCTTCGCCCCTGTAGGAGGATTTGGGATGAGTCTGAGCCGCCCGGGCCCGCCTGCCCCCGCCGCTCACCAAGGCGCAGACACATCTTGGCTCCTGGCGCGGGGTCGCCCCGGCCGGCGTCAGCGCGGCTCCTGTGGCTGCGGGCCGCGGGGAGGCCCGGATCCCATCCTCCGTCCGCAGCCCGTCGGCCCGCCGCCTGCGCGCCCCGCAAAGCCCAGCGCGCCCACTTCCCGCCTCTAGCCCCGGCTCGTCCGCTCCGGGCCCGCCTCCCTTCCCGTCACTCCCCGGGAGGGCCCCGGCGGCTCGTTTGCATCCCGGGCCGGTCCGACCGGCTGGGCAGCTCTTCCCCGGCCTGCCCTCGGAGTCACGGCGCTGGCCCCACCCACCCCCGCTCGCGCCATCCCGGGCTGGGGCGGAGCCCCCGCCACGCATAGTCCACCCCCCACTTCCGTTACCCCTATTTTACGGATAGAAACAGAAGCCTGGAGGAGCCGAGATTGCCTGGGCCGGGAAATGCAATGGGTAACTGTACTCATGTTAGCTGTGATTTTCGTGACCTGATGGGCACCATCACTGCTGCTTCCTGGGGCTCGGTTTTCCCATCTGTCAAATGGGGATAAAGATTGCCCCAGGGTGAAGCTTGAGAATCCACCTCTTTCCAGAGGATGGAGAGGGGTAGCCGTGGGTGGTGAATGAGCACTGCCCTGAGGGGAGGGAGAGGACCAGGGTCTGTCCTTGACCTTGGTGTAGTCTCAGGCAAATCACTTTCCCTCCCTGGGCCTTACTTGTACTAGACAAAGAAGATGCCCGGGATGGGAGTCTCAGGGCCTCCACTTGCGCTTCTCCTCTCCCACTGGAGGGGTCTCTATTTCCTCACTGGAAAATCAGGGATAATAATTCCTGTTCCCTAAGGTCTGGTGATTGTGGGTTCAAGTAAAACGAAATCCTTGACAATTTCAGTATTTTCTCCGGTGTGAGGGTTTTTGTTTTGTTTTCTTGGATCCACAATCAATGCCCATGGAAGCAGCACTCAAAAAATCAAACAAGGTGTTGCATTGGGCAAATCTACTGCAAAAGACCTCTTTCAAGTATTAAAAAGCAAAGTTGTCACTTTGAGGACGAAGGTGCTCCTGACCCAAGCCATGTTATTTTCAGTCGCCTTATATGCATGCGAAAGCTGGACAATGAATAAGGAAGACCAAAGAAGAATCGATGCCTTTGAATTATGGTGCTGGTGAAGAATACTGAATATACCATGGACTGCCAGAAGAATGAACAAATCTGTCTTGGGAGAAGTACAGCCAGAATGCTCCTTAGAAGCGAGGATGGCGAGATGTCCTCACACATACTTTGGACATGTTATCAGGAGAGATCAGTCCTTGGAGAAGGACATCATGCTTGGTAAAGTAGATGGTCAGCGAAAGAGAGGAAGACCCTCAAAGAGGTGGACTGACACAGCGGCTGCAACAGTGGGCTCAAGCATAGCAATGACTGTGAGGCTGGCGCAGGACTGGGCGGTATTTTGTTCTGTTGTTCATAGTGTCGCAACTCAACAACAGCAAGGTCTGGTGAGGATGAAATGAGATATGGGATGGACTATGCGTAGGGGACGGGGAACTCGGCACACACAGGATAAGAAAGCAATCTGAATATCTTAAGGAGCAATTTGATTATCTTTTAAGGAGGGGTTAAGTGTTTGGTGGCTAACTGAAAGGTCAGAGGTTCAAACACACCAGCTGTTCCCTGGGAGAAAGATGTGGCAGTCTGATTCCGTAAAGATTTATAGCCTTGGGAACCCTATGGGGCAATTCTACTCTGTCTTATAGGGTCACTATGAGTCAGAATCAACTCAATGGCTATTGGTTTCATTTTTTGGTTACAGCATCTTTTTGGACAGACACAGGGTAGGCCTAGCAGGAGCACATAGTAGGAGCTTTACTAAGCCTGGCTCTCAGTTACTGAGCCTCTTTGATGTGCCTTCACGGAGTGTGTTTACTCTCTGGGACCTCTGAGGAGGGAGAACTGTCCCACCTGCTTCTCTCCAGGCCACAATTTCTTGACCATCGGCCAACCTTAACTGCCTGAAGTTATTGCCTTTTCTCTTCCTTATTGCCAAGGACCAAAGTCCAGCAGCCTGAGCCACAGGCTTCCCTTGCCTCTGCCCCACCTCTGGCCCGAAGTTCTGGAAAGAGCCGCAGGCCAGAACTCTAGTCCTTTGTCTAATTCTTTGTCAAGTTCACCAACTGGCTGTGACACCCTGGCATCTCACTGCTGCTCCCTGGGCTTCAGTTTCCCCGGCTGTCAAATGGGGATAAAGATTGCTTTCCCTGCTTCCCAGATTTTTGAAGTTTAAATGAGTTGAGAGATATGAAAGTGGGTTGAAACCAAGCCAGAGAAATAAAAGTAGTAATTCTTCCCGGAAAACTTTTCAACTAGGTGTGGCCCAGTGCACTAAAACTGGATCTTGGTCTCCCCAGAACATGGCCTCCCCACTGCGCTGCTCAGCCTGGGACGTGGGTTCAGGCTTCCAGGTTTCAGGCTACAACCCCTCCTCTCTTTAAAAAAGCTCCCCGCCCCCATGATAAGAGCAGTCCCTCCATGTCAATAAAAAAACCCATATATTCTATTTTATGTATATATGTAGGTAGATAGGGAGCCCTGGTGGTGCAGTGGTTAAAGGACACGGCTGCTAACCAAAAGGTCTGTGGTTGGAACGAACCAGCCATTCCTTGGGAGAAAGATATGCCAGTCTGCCATGGAAACCCTGTGGGGCAGTTCTACTCTGTCCTATAGGGTCACTATGAGTCGGAATCGATTTGACAGCAACGGGTTTGGTTTGGTTTTGGATGTAGATAGATAGACAGCTGCTATTGAGTCAACTCCAACTCATGTACAACAGAACGAAATGTTGCCCAGTCCTTTGTCATCTTCACAATTGCTGGCATGTTCAAATTCATCATTGTGGTTCTTGTGCCAATCCATCTTACTGAAGGTCTCCCTTGCTTCATTGGCCCTCTACTTCACCAAACACAAGGTCCTCTTCTAGCAATGGATCCCTCCTGATGACATGTCCAAAGCAAGTGAGTCGGACAACATTCTGTTGTGATCCATAAAGTTTTCATTGACTGATTTTTGAAAGTAGATCACCAGGCCTTTCTTCCTGGTCTGTCTTAATCTGGAAGCTCTCCTGAAACCTGTTCACCATGGGTGACCCTGCTCATATTTGAAATACTAGTGGCATAGCTTCAAGCATATAGCAACATGCAAGCCACCATAGTATGACACACTGACAGATGGGGGTGGATGTATGAACATACATGTATGTGAAACTGAAAACCAACTGCCAGTGCTTGCCTGGGAGGAGAGGAGGCGGTTAAAGGGGACTTTAGCTGTAGCTTTAAGATTTTATTTTTTAAAAAAGTAA
>NW_004443951.1:24954265-24956451 GCF_000243295.1 Trichechus manatus latirostris | reverse complement strand
ACAGAAGGAAACACTGCCCAGTCCCACGCCATCCTCACAATCATCGCTATGTTTGAGCCCATTGTTGCAGCCACTGTGTTAATCCACCTCCTTGAGGGTCTTCCTCTTTTTCACGGACCCTCTACTTTACTAAGTATGATGTCCTTCTCTAGGGACTGATCCCTCCTGATAACATGTCCAAAGTATGTGAGACAAAGTCTCGCCACCCTCGCTTTTAAGGAGCATTCTGGCTCTACTTCTTCCAAGACAGATTTGTTCATTCTTCTGGCAGTCCATGGTATATTCAATATTCTTCCCCAACACTGTAATTCAAAGGCATTAGTGGACTGAAAAAAAACCAAACCCATTGTCATTGAGTTGATTCCTATTCACAGTGACCCTATAGGACAGAGTAGAACTGCCCCATAGGGTTTCCAAAGAGCAGGCAGAGGATTTGAACTGTTGACCTTTTGGTTAGCGGCCATAGTTCTTAACCATGATGGCACCAGGGCTCCGTTAGTGGACTAGTGGACACTTTAGTGAATGGTGAAGGTAAATTAACTACTCCAAGCCACTCTCTATTAAATTATCGTGTTTTATATTCTTCAAGGCACTTTTCTCTAGCTGAAATTATCTTGTTCATTTATCTGTTAATTTTCTGCCTCTCTCTATAAGAATTTTTTGCTGTATGAGAGCAGAGGCCTTGGGTACCTAGTACACTCACTACTCAGAACTGAACAGTGCTGGGACATGGTAGGCACTTGATAAATAGGTATTTTGTTGACTGATGAATGAAGTATTAGATCAGCAGTTCTCAGAGTGTGGTCTGCCGATGCCTGAGGGTCCCCAAGACCTTTTCAGGGGATTTGTGAACTTAACACTATTTTTATAACAACACTAAGATGCTATCTGCCTTTTTCACTGTGCTGCCATTTGCACTGATGGTGCAAAAGCAATGGTGGGTAAAACAGCTGAACCCTTAGCAGGAATCAAGGCAGTGACACCAAACTATACCGCTAGTCACTGTGTTCTTCACTGCCACACACGCCCAGTAACAAAAATAACCATACCAGTTTCACTAAAGAATGCCTTGATGAAACAGTAAAAAATATTAATTGTATTAAATCGCTACACTTGAGTATGCATCTTTTTAGTAGTTTGTTTGACAGAATAGGAAGAATCCTGCTGCATACCTAAGTACCATGGTTGTCTAAGGAAAGGCACTTATGCAATTGTTTGAGTTGCAAGCTGAACTAGCTGCTTTTTTCATGGAATACCATTTTTACTTGAAAGAAAGATTGAAAGACACACTATGGTTATGCAAATGTGGGGTTTTTGCAGACATCTGATCTAAAATGAACAAGTGAGCCTGTCACTTTGAGGGAAACAACTGAAAATATTGTGGCCAATGATAAAATTTGAGCTTCTATTAAGGCAGACAGTAAAGAGATTGGCAAAAATATAAAATGATGGCACTCTTCTAATTTTTTTTTAATTTGGAAAATGTAGTCATTTTTCATTAAAAATGTGTTATTTATGTTAGCTTTAATGGGTTTATTATTTTTATTTTTAAATACATTCATAAATGTTTTTTAAATTTCTAATATGGTGAATATCAAATAATATAACACACATAAACAAAAGCTCTTTGGGGTCCTCAATAATCCTCAAGAGTATAAAGGGGTCCTGAGACCAAAAAGTTTGGGAAACACTGCTATAGATAACGAGGAGCCCTGGTGGCGCAATGGGTAAGGCAACTGGCTGCTAAGTGAAAGGTTGGTGGTTCGAACCTACAAGCTGCTCTGCAGGAGAAAAGATCAGGTAATCTGTTCCCATAAAGATTACAGCCTAGGAAACCCTATGAAGCAGTTCCACTCTGTCATGCAGGGTCGCTATGAATGGGAATTGACTCTGGCACACCACCACCACCACAACAGCTATAGATAAATAAAGTAAATCGTCCCACATACTTTGGTGGAATGGTGAAGGGAAAACAAGGTAGTTATAAACAATCCCATTTGGAAAAGGGGAGGGAGTGAACAACACCCAATTGTCCATGGCATGTTTTATATTCTGTTGGTCAAAAGCATCAAGAATTCTCTGCCTGGACAACTTGTACAAGGAAAGGTCATGGAAGTGCCATAGACACATCCAAACTCCCTGAGGGACTGAATTGCTGGGCAGGGGGCTGTGGGGACCATGGTCTC
>NW_004443951.1:24951539-24953390 GCF_000243295.1 Trichechus manatus latirostris | reverse complement strand
ACATGTCATGGGGTTGTTAACCAATGTCATAAAACAATATGTGTACTGACTGTTTAATGAAAAACTGTTCTGCAAACCTTCACCTGAAGTACAATTAAATTTAAAAAAAAATCCCCTGACGTCTTCTTAAAACCAAATTATAGTTTAGCTTAACTAGTAAAGAACGTCTGCCTTGAGCTTTATGCTCTTTTAAGATCTATCTATAGTGGATCAAATTGACAACAGCAACTCGAAAGATTAGATAGGAACCTCAGGGTCAGTGAGTTTATGTTAATGGGGGAGGAACGACTC
Organism: Trichechus manatus latirostris; assembly: GCF_000243295.1. Taxonomy (NCBI): domain Eukaryota; kingdom Metazoa; phylum Chordata; class Mammalia; order Sirenia; family Trichechidae; genus Trichechus; species Trichechus manatus. The sequence goes on along the minus strand of NW_004443951.1, from coordinate 24,953,099 downwards.
AGAAAATGAGGGTGAGAATGATTGTACAACTCAAAGAATGTAATCAATGTCACTGAGTTGTATGTGTAGAAACTGTTGAATTGGTGCATGTTTTGCTGTGTATATTCTCAACAACAATAATAATAAATTATATCTATATAAAAAGAATTCCCTGCCTTGGTAGAGCAGGGCTGTCTGCCAGGTTGGAGGGTCTCCCCCGTCCATTGTAACTCTGTGGCCACATGTTACAAGGATTTTGAGGATTTCCTAACATTAGTGTTGTTTGGGAATGGGACATTGCCTTAGAGGTTGATCAGTCATATGTTTCCCTTTGCCAGGACTGGGGTTTCTCTGGCAAAATCACTTCCTTAAAATGTGTAGGTTTTCTGACTATTTGCATTAGAATAACTGCATGGGCCATGAAGACTTGTAAATTATGGTCCCTGAATCTAGACCTTGATCTTGGTGGTAGAGAGGAACGGGAAGGGGCCTCTTCCAGTCCTCAGCTCAGGGCCCCTATCTTGGCCTCTGCCTTGGAGCAATGGTGAACACCAGGCATTGGGGGAAGCACAGGTGGGCTGCATCCCGGTGGAAGACTCCTTACATAATGGTGACTGCTCTCTTAATGGGGCAGGTAGGAGGGCTTGGGAGGGGCTGTGTTTTCTGCCTCCCTGTCTATGCTCCCACTCAATTTAGCTTTGACATAAAGAAATGAGCTTTTTCAGTCCTGCAAAGCATGTGACTATGAGACTCTGAATCAGCTTGGATTGCTGGCAACAGGCAGTCGTCTTAGCAAAGTTGCAGGAGCACAAGCTTGGGGGCCAGGCTGCCTGGATTCAAGTCACAGTTCTGCCATTTGCTAGCTTTGTGACCTTGGGCAAGTTACTTATGCTGTGCCTCAGTTCCTCAAATGTAAAATGGGAAATAACATTGGTACTCACTTCTTTGTGTTATTGTGAGGATTAAATGAATTAATATGTGTAAAGCACTTAGAATAGTGCCTGGTACATAATGAGCGCCTCATAAATGTTGTCGTTAGGTGCCGTCAAGGCAGTTCTGATTCGTAGTGACTCTATGTACAACAGAACGAAACACCGCCTGTCCTGCACCATCCTCATAATCCTTGCTATGTTTGAGTCCATTGTTGCAGCCACTGTGTCAATCCATCTCCTTGACGGTCTTCCTCTCTTTTGCTGACCCTCTACTTTACCAAGCATGATGTCCTTTTCCAGGGACTGGTCCCTCCTGATAACATGTCCAAAGTCTCACCATCCTCGCTTCTAAGGAGCATTCTGGCTATTCCAGGACAGATTTGTTCCTTCTTCTGGCAGTCCATGGTATACTCAATATTCTTCACCAACACCATAATTCAAAGGCATAAATTCTTCCTTGTCATTTTTGTTGTCGTTAGGTGCCGTTGAGTAGGTTCCGACTCATAGTGACCCCATGTACTACAGAATGAAACAGTGCCCAGTCCTGCGCCATCCTCACAATTGTTATGCTTGAGCCCATTGTTGCAGCCACTGTATCAATCCATTTCATTGAGGGTTTTCCTCTTTTTCACTGACCCTGTACTTTACT
>NW_004443951.1:24916234-24949686 GCF_000243295.1 Trichechus manatus latirostris | reverse complement strand
TCAAGGCTTGAATTTTTTCTTCAGTTCTTTCAGCTTGAGAAATGCCGAGCGTGTTCTTCCCTTTTGGTTTTCTATCTCCAGCTCTTTGCACATGTCATTATAATACTTTACTTTATCTTCTTGAGCTGCCTTTTGAAATCTTCTGTTCAGTTCTTTTACTTCATCATTTCTTCCTTTTGGTTTAGCTATTTGACGTTCAAGGGCAAGTTTCAGAGTCTCTTCTGACATCCATTTTGGTCTTTCTTTCCTGTCTTTTTAATGACCTCTTGCTTTCTTCATGTATATGTCATGCCACAACTCGTCTGGTCTTCGGTCATTAGTGTTCAACATGTCAAATCTATTCTTGAGATGGTCTCTAAATTCAGGTGAGATATACTCAAGGTCGTACTTTGGCTCTCTTGGACTTGTTCTAATTTTCTTCATTTTCAGCTTGAACTTGCATATGAGCAATTGATGGTCTGTTCTGCAGTCAGCCCCTGGCCTTGTTCTGACTGATGATATTGAGCTTTTCCATCATCTCCTTCCACAGATGTAGTCGATTTGATTCCTGTGTACTCCCTCTGGCGAGGTCCATGTGTATAGTCGCCATTTATATGGTGAAAAAAGGTATTTGCAATGAAGAAGTCGTTGGTCTTGCAAAATTCCACCATGCGATCTCCCTGTCATTTCTATCACCAAGGCCATATTTTCCAACTACTGATCCTTCTTCTTTGTTTCCAACTTTTGCATTCCAATCACCAGTAATTATCAATGCATCCTGATTGCATGTTCGATCAATTTCAGACTGCAGAAGCTGGTAAAAATCTTCCATTTCTTCATCTTTGACTTTAGTGGTTGGTGCATAAATTTGAATAATAGTCGTCTTAATGGATCTTCCTTGTAGGTGTATGGATATTATTCTGTCACTGACAGCGTTGTACTTCAGGATAGATCTTGAAATGTTCTTTTTGACAATGAATGCAACGCCATTCCTCTCCAAGTTGTCATTCCTGGCATAGTAGATCACAGGATTGTTCGATTCAAAATGGCCAGTACCAGTCCATTTCAGCTCACTAATGCCTAAGATATCGATGTTTATGCATTCCATTTCATTTTTGACAATTTCCAGTTTTCTTAGATTTGTACTTTGTACATTCCACATTCCGATTATTAACGGATGTTTGCAGCTGTTTCTTCTCATTCTGAGTCGTGCCACATCAGCAAACAAAGATCCTGAAAGCTTGACTCCATCCACATCATTAAGGTAGACTCTACTTTGAGGAGGCAGCTCTTCCCCAGTCATCTTTTGAGTGCCTTCCAACCTGGGGGGCTCATCTTCCAGCACTATATTAGACAATGTTCTGTTGCTATTCATAAGGTTTTCACTGGCTAATTCTTCCTTGGTCTTCCTTATTCCTTGTCCAGCTTTGGCATGCATATGAGGCAATTGAAAATACCATGGCTTTGGTCAGGTGCACCTTAGTCCTCAAAGTGACATCTTTGCTTTTTTTAAAAACAGCTTCAGGGCCATGTCTGACCTCCTCCAGCTCCACAAGGGGGAAGGAGAACCTTCTCTCTCTACCATCTTTACTAATTCTGATACCAACTGTCCCTCGCACAGCACTCTTTACTTCTCTGCTGGGTTCAATAATTCATTTCAACAGCCACAGAGAACTCACAGATCATACTCACGATTGTGGGGTTTATTAGGGAAGTAACAGTTTCAGTTCAGGCTCAGGAACCCTCAGGATACAGTTCTTCCATCAGGACAGCTTCTCCCCAGCTGTGCTCACAGGCACATCTCTCCCTGGCCCTAGGCCTCTCCCCAAAGGCACTCAGTTTCTCTCTCCATGGGCCAGGAAGCCCACCTTGCCACCTCCTGCTGCTAGTTCTCTCCTACCACTGCTTCTCACTGTCTTCAGGGTTACAGCTTGCTCTTTCTCTCTCTTGGTCTCATGCTTCCAGGAGCTTCTCAGCACAGGGATTCTGGGTCCAAAGGACACGCTCTCTGTTCCTAGCTGTTCTACCTTGGTGGTGGTAGGATCCTCCTCTCTGGTCTGGAATTGGGTCTCTTTTAAGGCAAAACTGACCAATCCCCTTGGTAGGCCACAATTACCCTATCACACAGTCCTGCTCAGTCACCTGGGTGGAAGTTACAAGACCATATCTAGAAAGGCTACACAAAAGTAATCAGTCGCACCTGCATTTTTTAACACTTGAAACAGGTCTTTTGCAGCAGATTTGCCCAATGTAATACATCCTTTAATTTCTTGACTACTGCTTCTATGGGTGTTGATTGTGGATTCAAGTAATACGAAATCCTTGACAACTTCAATATTTTTTCCATTTATCATGATGTTGCTTATTGGTAGAGTTGTGAGGGCTTTTGTTTTCTTTATGTTGAGGTGTAATCCATACTGAAGGCTGTGGTCTTTGATCTTCATCAGTAAGTGCTTCAAGTCCTCTTCGCTTTCAGCAAACAAGGTTGTGTCATCTGCATATCAAAGGTTATTAATGAGTCTTCCTCCAATCCTGATGTCACGGTCTTTACATAGTCCAGTTTTTCAGATTATCTGGTCAGCATACAGATTGAGTAAGCATGGTGAAAGGATAAAACCCTGATGCACACCTTCCTGATTTTAAACCATGCAGTATCCCCTTGTTCTGTTCGAACAACTACTTCTTCGCCTACGTTAGCTTTCATTGTTCATTATTTCTCTGCAAAAGTTGTCTCTTTCTTGACACTGAACTGAAGGCTTGGGAAAATAGCCAACACACAGCTAAAATCTGACATATTTCTACCAAGTCCCTTAAAGCTCCCATCCGTGTTAGGTCTGTGGTCTGAGTTTCAGGATTCCCAAGCTGTAGAGCTGCATCACAGGGAATGCCGATCTCCCAGCCTGGAATAGAAATCCTAACTGTTCTGCATTCCCTCTCAAACGCAGCCAATTTCAACACCCTTGCAACACCCCACTTCCCATATTAGTTAGAACTTCTTCAGCTGACATAATCCTAAATGAAATGGACTTTGGGTAGAGGGGAGGAATTCGTTGGATTATGTTATTAAAAATTTCAGGGCTTCAGGCATGGTTAGATCATAGCATTCAAATGGGGTCTCCGTCTCTTACTCTCTCAATTTTTCAGTTCTAATTTCCTGTGTTGGAGATTAGGTAGTCTCTGCCCAAATAGTGGCTTCTGGAAGATACATGCTTACATTGTCCCAGCTTAGGGACCCCAGGAGAAAGCAGCTACTAATCCCTTAGAAGTCCAGAAAATTTGGAATTGCCTTTCATTTCTCTAGCTGCAGTCATGTTCCTATCCCTGAAGCCAGGAGCAAGGCAGCCCAACCTGGGCCACATCAATTAACAGTGGAGACACCCTTAACCTTGCAATAACATCACATGTGGCCTCAGAGGACTGAAACTGCACAGCACAAAAGAAAAACTCGTATTTATCGATCATCTGTTCTGCGGTAGGTATTTTGTATCTTTTCACTGTGAATGTTATCCTGTTGATGAACACACTAAATCTCTTGGTCCTCTCCACCTCCCCTCCAAACTGAGAGGGGAGAAACCCCTTCCTTTAATCCAAAGCCAATCTGTCTGCCTGTGCCCTTGATCTCATCCCTCTGTCTTCTTAGGGACGAAGCACCATCCCATATCTTCCTCCCTCTCATATTGTCATTCTCTGTGTGTGTCTTCTATTTTCTCTTGAGTCTCCACATGTTTCAGTATCTCTCATTAAAAAAAAACCTCACCCCCTCCCTAGGAGAGTTGTCTAGCCACACCATCTCCACCTCGTCACTTCTCAACTAAATGAAATCAATTTTTATTGCTGTCATCTTCTGAACTTGCTCTCTCTAAATTTACCAGTTACTTCTCATGTGACAAACCCAGCCCTCGACCAGCTTGACCTCTCTTGCATGTCAGTTAGCCATGCTCCCCTTTGTGAAATCCTCATCCTACGTGGTTGGCTTCCATTACTCCATTCATTCCTGGTTCTCCTTCTCTCCTTTCCCTACACTTGCTGGTTAAAGGTTATGAGAAGAGAAAGCCAATTCCCTGTTCATTCATGCCTATGGTTTCAAGCGCCATTTTTTCATTATCGATTTCCCCGTGTCCACTGCCTCGGCCACTGTTAGTAGGTGTTCATTGCTGTGTACTAGCCCAGAGTCTGGAACAGAACAGCTGTCAATGAACGAACTTCCCCAAAGGCAAGTGTCCTGGGAGTGGCAAAGGGAACTATATTCAGATCCGGCCTCAAAGTCATTCACAAAGGCAGATCCCTAAAAAGAAAGTTAAGCAGCATCTCCAGCGAAGGTTGTGGGGATGGGCAGTTCTGCTGCCCTTGCTGGATCCTTCTGATGACAACTCAGGTCTTCAGAACTCAGCCACACAGCATCAGCAGTATTCTTTCATTGTCTCCTCCCACTCATGAAGCCGTATCTGAATCTTGGTGTACGAGATAACCATGACAAGTGGAAAGGAGTTACAGACCTTTTTTGATCTGGCTTTGTGACCTCCAGGAAATCAGTGCCTATGTTGGGGTATGTTCTGGAGTTCCTTCAGGTTTGCAAGGAACAGCCATGCTCAGACTACTTTCAGTAAGGGGGCTATGATAAGGACACAGGGAAAGTGAGGTTATCAGAGGAGACCAGCTCAACAACCCCAAGCAGGCCCCTGGAGAAGAGGAACAATGACAGGGCCTGTGCTCTGGCGACCTGCCCTCTGGGTGTGCTCCTAGCATTTATGTCTCCCATACCAGACAGTCTCACACAGGTAGTCTGCCTCCATCACATCTAGCCTGTTCATGACTGCAGTTGGCTAGGGCCCAAATCCTGTGTCCAGTCAACTGCAGTAAGGCTGGCAGGGCTGGCCTCTTTGGGTTTGTGACCCAGATCACAGTGATTTCATGAAGCAAAATCAGCTCAGGTCCACTGCCCTCAGGTGGAGGCTGTGGGAATGGCAGGGCAGTTACGGTGTGAGAGATGGCTTCCTGGTTTTTGGGTCTTCACTGTGCCTCAATTTCCTTCTCTGCCAAATGAAGCCATTAAATCTGGACTTTCTAGGGATTTATTATTGTTATAGTTAGGCTTTATATCATCTCTAGTGATCTGCTGTGCCATATCCCTGCTCTAAGTGTTTAAATTGGGCTGTTCATTAGTTGGGAATCAATCACAGGAAAGAGATACCACTCTAATTATTTTAAGCATAAAGAGATTTAATACAGGGAAAAAGTAGCTGGAAGGGCTGGAAGAGTGGGCTCTAGAATGAGCTTCCAGGAATGACTCCCAGAGCAAGACCTCAGGATTGGGACCCCAGAGTAGCTGCTAACTCTGTCACAATCAGAAGGGTGATAAGTCAGGAGGTCACCGCTAGAATTGTTGCATTTCAGAACATATCAAATGAAGACAACTCACAGAATGGGAGAAAATACTTGTAAATCATATATCTGATAAGGGTCTAGAATTCAGAATACATAAAGAACACTTAGAACTCAACAATAAAAAGACAAATAACCCAATTAAAAAGTGGACAAAGAATTTAAATAAGCATTTCTCCAAAGAAGATAAACAGATGGCCAATAAACACATGAAAAGATGCTCAAAATTATTAGTCATTAGGAAAAAGGAAACAAAAACCACAATGAGATATTACTTCATACTCACTAGGATGACTAAAGTAAAAATCAGACAATAACAAGTGTTGATGAGGACGTGGAGAAATTGGAACCTTCATACCTTGCTGGTGGGAATGTAAAATGGTGCTGCCACTTTGGAAAACAATTTGGCAGTTCCTCAAAAAGTTAAACATAGAATTACCATATGATCCAGAAATTCCACTCCCAGCTATGTACACAAGAGAATTAAAACATACGTTCACATGAGAACTTATACATGAATGTTTACAGCAGCATTATTCATAATTCAAAAAGTGGAAACAGTGCAAACGTCCATTAACTGATGAATGGATAAACAAAATGTGGTTTATCCATACAATGGAATGTTATTCAGCCGTAAAAGGAATGACATTCTGATACATACTACAACATGGATGAATCTTGACAACATTTTGCTAAGCGATAGAGTCACAAAAGGTTATACATTGCATGTTTCCATTTATATGAAATGTTCAGCATAGGCAAATCCATTGAGACAGAAAGTAGATTAATAGGTGCCAGGGCTGGAAAGAGGGGGGAATTGGGACTGACTGCTAATAGGTTTCCTTCTGGGGTAATGGGAATGTTTTGGAATTAGAGCGTGGTAATGTCTGCACCATCTTGTGAATATACTAAAATCTACTAAATTGCATTCTTTAAAATGAATTTTGTTATGTTAATTATAAATTAAAAAAAACAAACACCAGAATGGTTTTTAAAAAAAAAATACCATTGTGGCACATCTTTGGAGCAGCTCCTAACCAAAATGTCGGCAGTTCAAATCCACCAGCCACTCCATGGAAACCCTATGGAGCAGTTCTATTCTGTCCTATAGGGCCACTATGAGTTGGAATCGACTCGACAGCAAAGTTTTTGTTTTTTTTTTTTTAATTGTGGCTACAGTCTAAGGATCAGAAAGCTACCTGAGCTGCTGCCAACACTGCCTTTCAATCTCCATGAAGCTAGTGATTGGACACTAGAACTCTTAGTTCAGCCACCATTGCCTCTGCAACTGCTCCTCGACACCCACAAACTGGAGTGGACACTGGAATGCAGCTGAAGAGTAATCCAGAGTAACCACAAACATGCAGGAGCACCCATACAGCCAGGAGAGGGCCATGGCCTCACTTTCTCCTCCCTACTCTCATATAAATTGTATGCAGACTGGTAGACCCTAATTTGTATGCAGAACATTAGCTGTGAGGGAGTCTTGGAAACATAATAATTAACTTTACAGCCTCGGCAGTATGAGATTGGAATGGATGCTGAAAGCCAACCCGCCATGTCTACTCCAACCCATCCTTTTGGCCTTTTAGAGATCTAAACCCCCTCCCAAAAAGAGACCCAAAATTCCATCAGTCACGTACACATCTCTGGGTGTTCATTCTTCTAGTTCAGTCACAGTTCCAACTCAACAAACTGTAACCTAAGGACTAAATTATCAAGTTACCACCACCAACACACCTTTATGATACTACGGGAAGAGTGGTGGTGGTGGTGGAGGGGAAGACATGGGTTGATGTCCATAAATATTTACATAATAGAGCCAAGGATGAAAATACAAAATGCTAATATAGTTCTCATTTCTCAATTTTTCGTGAGTTTGTTGTTCATATTCATAAACTTCTTTCCCCACTACTCACTCCATGTGCCTTTTTCCCCAGTCAATACCTCAACTAAGGGAACCGACCCCTTAATGGTCTAGCTTTTTATAAATTTTATTCCAGAATATGGCAGTACTAGAAGCAGCCCCAAATGATCCTTTAGGTTCCAGACATAACCCTTCCTGTCCCGAGTAATAGCAACCCTATTTCCCTTGATAGTCAGAATCAATCACTCCCTTAACACAACTGTTCCCTGGTTCAGCAGTATGAGGAGCCCAAATTAGCCAGATGGCAGACAACTTCTAGTTCAGCAGAATCACTGTTGTGTCCACTGGTGAAAGCATTTCTCCTATGGGTATTGAGACTTCTAAACTAACAAACACCAAAGTCACAGGGACAAGAAGCCAAAAAATTCATGAGGTGGTTACTGGGGGTATTAGTGGGATGTGTCACACACCCATTTACACCCCTTGGTTCATAAAATCAAGTATTCTGACTATGGTAAAACGGCATCACATATTAGTCACTGTTTCAGAGTACATATTTCATCCTGTAGAAAACTTCAACCTCACAAAATGCTGTCTCCCAGCTGGTGCTGTGAGTGAGTCTTTAGTACGCCATTTGACTGTTCTGTAAGGACAGCTGCTTTGGGATGATCCCAATGGTCTCAGGCAGTGTTGTGTAGAATACCACATGATAAAGCATTTAATAAGTGCATGGATACAAATAATGACAATGATGATAAATTAAAATGATAATGCTAGCTAATACACACAGCACTTTCTATGTACCAGGCACCATTATAGCATTACATGTATTAATTCATTTAATTCTCACAATCCCAAATTAAAAAAACTGAGAGGTTAAATAATTTGCTCAAGGTCATAAGCTAAATGGAGGAGTTAGAATTTCAACCCAGGCATTCTGGCCCTGGAGTCTATCTTCTTACCATTATGCTTCTTAAAGGGCATATATAATTAAATTTAGAATAATTGGGGGAAATGTCTTTGGTTTGTGATAATTTGGATTTTTCTCATTTGAAACACTGTGAATATTTTAGGGTTGGTATGCATATAAGGTTTTCACTGGCCAATTCTCTTTGGAAGTAGATCGCCGGGTCCTTCTTGCTAGTCTGTCTTAAGTCTGGAAGTTCCGCTGAAACCTGTCCCCATGGGTGACCCTGCTGGTATCTCAAATATTGGTGGCATAGCTCCCAGCACCCAAGTGACTCAATGGCACCTAACAACAGCAACATGTATGGAAACAATCCATACCAAAAATTAGTGTCTTTTCCACTGAAGACAAATACCTGCCTTCTCTACAATGGATCTGATGTAATCCAACTGCCATCAGGTACCCAGCTGGTTCTGTCAGAGCATAGAGCAGGGCCCAGTAGTAAGCTATCATCAGCTTCTCAAAAGGAGGGTAGCCATTGCCAAAAAAGGCATGGCTTGACTCCAAAATCTTAAGGTTCAGTGCTGTAATTCTCTTGTAGAAGCTTCCCATAGTATATGTACAGCATCCTTATTTGCCAAGGACCTTTACACACCTCTGGATCTGCTAGTTCATAAACCCCAAACTGCAGCCTGTACTAATGACAATATTCTGCTGCTATTCATAAGGTTTTCGCTGGTCAATTTTTTCAGAAGTAGACCACCAGGCCGTTCTTCCTAGTCTGTCTTAGTCTGGAAGCTCTGCTGAAACCTGTCCACCATGGATGACCCTGCTGGTATTTGAAATACTGGTGGCATAGCTTCCAGCATCACAGCAATATGCAAGCCACCACAGTACAACAAACTGTTGTACACACAGGGTTACTATGAGTTGGAATTGACTCAACAACATCTAACAAAAACAACAAATGATGAACATTCTCTTTATCTGGGCCCTTTGAAGCTGATAGCCTTATGGTTACTCAGTAAACAGGTCAGTGAAACATAACCAAACCTTGTATATGTTGCCTCTAAAATTGAAAGAGATCATGAAATGCTTGGGATTTTTCTTAGTGGTAGGGGTGTACAGTGTAACAGCCCATCTTTCACTTCAGAGGAGATAACCTGCCATGCTCCAGATGATTGGTCTGGGGCCCTGAAACTTCATTGAGGTAGAAGTCCCCTTAATTTCCATACGGATTATCTTCTATCCTCTAGAACACATGTGTTTTAGCAAGGCATTTAGATGCCTTTAACTTCCTGCTTATTAAGTCTAAAAACAGGATGCCAACACACGAAGAGTGATATTTTGGGAGATGTGACTGATTAAGGTGCCGACAGATTAGATTTCAACAGAGCAGGAGAACTGATATAGCCCAGTTGTATCATTGGCCCTGACAGGGGAGAAAAATCTGCTTTTGATGTTTTCTGTTTTTTGGGATAGAGAAAAAAGCATATTTCAGGTCAATAAAGTTGTATGGCTGCAGGTGCCAGGGACAGGTACTGATTTGCTTCATAAAGAGATTTTATCTGAATTAACAGCTACAACAGGAGTTACCACTTTGCTAAGTTTACAATAATCCATTATCATTATCTAAAACCCACTCAAGTCCTACACAGGCCAAGTAAGTAAATTAAATATGGATTTAAGATAGAAATCACCACTCCAGATTTCTCAGTCTTTGATGGTGACATTAATATTTATCATCCCCTCGGAGACGTACTTCTGCTTTTGGTTTATGATTTTGGCTGGGAAGGGGAGTTCTAGGGGCTTTCCTTTACTCTTATCACAATAGCTTTCACTCCATGGGTCAATAAACGTAAAGATTCTGCCAGTTGCCAAGTTATGTCTATTACGACTGTGCCTATAGGAACTTGGAAATAACCACAAGATGGGTATGTGAGATAGATGCAGGCCAAAGCTCCTTTTTATCACCTGACTCCCTTAAATCTCTACTCTAACCAGTGGTCCACCAAGGCTTTTTGGGTCCCTGCTGGCTTAGGGACAGGTCTCTAAGTATTTCCTAGAGGCCAGGGTATTTCCACTTCCCTAAGCACAGTAACAAGAGCGCTGGTGGTGCAATGGTTAAGAGCTTGGCTGCTAACCAAAAGGTCAGCAGTTTGAATCCACGAGCTGCTCGCTCCTTGGAAACCCTATGTATGGGGCAGTTCTACTCTGTTTCATAGAGTCAGAATCAATTGAACAGCGGTGCGTTTGGTTTGATGAAGCACAGTGACATTGGTAAATGGCTGAAGATCCCTTGGAGAAGACTACAAGATTTACAACATTTATGGTGATACTGTTGGGTGCTTCCTTCAGGGTAACCAGCATCCCTTTATTCAAGGGTCTCAGGTCTGAGAATTGAATGCGTGTCAGTAACTCTCTATTTCAGTGACTCAAAACAGGACTCTTTGCCAGAACTAGTTTTGTCTGTGTTACATAAATTAAGGAGGACCTTAGTAGGAAAACCACATATTTTGGTCCAAAAGATCCCATGGTCAATTAACCGACACAAACATCCCTGGGGGGTCAAACCATTCTGATTACGACTCCAGCTCTGTTGCCGGGGTACTGCCCCTTGGCCCCTGCCACTCCAGGATCCCATCATCCCTACTGATATCAGGGATTCCATTTCAATGGCAGCATCTCTCAGCCTATAGATGATACGTACTGCAGCACTTTTCAATATACTGATATTCCCCTCATCTATGTACTTTTTCAATTCCTTGGAGAAAAGGAATATTCTCTGGGCACTTTTGGAGGGCAAAATTAGGAGATAAGTGAGTAGGTCACACATATGATAAATCTACATCAACATTCCTACCTTCACATGTCTTTGGATTCTTCTAATACTATACTAAGGAATTTTGGCATCTCAATTTTATTGGGTATAAGCCACTGTTAAGTCCAGGTTTCATTCAACCAACCAGCTAAAAGCTACTCTTAGCTGCTAAAGCCAATATATTTAATCCAGAATTTCTAGTATACCTTTATTGATTAAATTCAGCCCAAATGAACATTAAGTTCCTTCCTTCTTGGTCTAACACTTTTTTAGAATCCAGTCCACACACATTTCTCAGGTTTCTGTTGATATTGACTCTAGTTACCGATCTGGTGGCAATGAGGGGTAGTGGGTGAGACATGAGAAGTACTGGCATTCCCTTTCAAGGCAACTACTCCATGGTCTCTAAAAAAGATACCAAAAACCAAACCCGCTGCCATTGAGTCAATTCCGACTCATAGCAACCCTATAGGACAGAGTAGAACTGCTCCACAGGGTTTCCAAAGATGTAATCTTTAGCCATAAACTACCAGCTTATAACTTTCCAGTGGCAACCAGATCATCATTTCATTTAAATTCAACCTAAACTCATTGCCTTCGAGTCGATTCCAGTTCATACCAACCATGTAAGAAAGGGTAGAACTGCTCCATAGAGTTTCCAAACCTGTAATCTTTACAGAAGCAGATCGCCACATTTTCCTCCCGTGGAGCTGCTGGTGGGTTTGAACCGCTGACCTTTTGGTTAGCAGCTGAGCGTTCGAGTCCTATCTTTGAGGACCTGATGCTTATAATCACTCTTGGTGCCAAATACTCTATCAGTCAGCATTTAATAAAGCTGTAGGAAACAAAATCTCTCTACCCATTTTACCTATTTTAAACAAAAAAATAACTCAATAAGCTAAATTAAAAAATCGCTGTTGAGTGTCAAGTAGAACTGTGCTCCATGAGGTTTTCAGTGGCTAATTTTTCACAAGTAGATCACCAGGCCTTTCTTCCAAGATGCATCTGGGTAGACTCAAAATGCCAACCTTTTGGTTAGCAGCCAAGCACTGTTGTCTTAGTTATCTAGTGCTGCTATAACAGAAATACCACAAGTGGATGGCTTTAACAAAGAGAAATTTATTTCCTCACAGTGAAGTAGGCTAAAAGTCCAAATTTAGGGTGTCAGCTCCAGGGGGAGGCTCTCTCTGTCAGCCTTCTCTTCCCCTGGACTAGGAGCTTCTCTGCACAAGGACCCTGGGTCCAAAAGGACACACTCTGCTCCTGACACTGCTTTCTTGGTGGTATGAGGTCCCCAACTCTCTGCTAGATTCCTTTTATCTCTTGTCACACCCCAGGGAAACTCCCTTTACATTGGATCAGGGATGTGACTTTAGTAAGGGTGTTACAGTCTCACCCTAATCTTCTTTAACATAAAATTACAATCACAAAATGGAGGATAACCACACGATACTGGGAACCATGGCCCAGCCAAATTGATACACACATTTTTGGGGGGACATAATTCAACCCACGACAACTGTTAAACTGTTTACACCACCCAGGGACTACAGGTAAATTAAATTTGCAAAGCCTGGACAAGCAGGCTCTAGGCTGAGCCTCCAGGAAAGATTCCCAGAATTGGCCTACCTTGGGAGCAGCTAGCTACCTTTGCCACCATCAAGAAGATGGAGAACGGGAAGCCATCACAGGTTGCCTATAAGAACATACATCATTAATTGTTATCTATGAATCAGGAAGCCTCAACACCCACCAAGCTGACTGGATATTGGAATACTGTTGAAGAAAAATCTAAGGTCTCTATATCCTTGCAGAAAAGCCAAATCAGCTGAAGATAGCCCTTGAATCTCTTGCTCCTTCCACATCTTGTTTGTGTAGCTAATTGGCAAAACTTAAATTGCATTCAGAATCTTGGTTTCAAGGAAGTCTAAGAAATGTAGTTTTTTAGCTTTCTGGCTTCTGGAATAAAAGAAGGTACATTAAAAGGAGATTTTGGATAAATAATGAGTAACCAGTTATCACATCCACAAGTTTCCTTCCATTGGCCTATCCAAGCAGGACTGGTGACCAGACACACCCTCCCCTAGTTTCAGCCCCTTTAAAAGTTGGCAAGTACCCCATCCACCTGCCTTACCACCTCTCTTCCTGACCTTAGAGGAACCTAGAATTTCCTTGTCTTCAGAGTTGTTTGCTAATCTACATAGTCTTGTCCCCAGCCATTTATTTGACCTAATCTGCTACTCTCCCCCTTGGCTCATTTTGATCCAGCCACACAGGCCTTTATGTTTTTTTGGGTTTTTTTGGTGGTGGTGGGGCATTGTTGTTTTGTAAAACAGACCAAGGATGTTCTAAGGGCCTTTGTACTTTACTGCTTACCCCACTAGAGTGTAAATTCCACGGGGACAGGAATTTTGAGTTTTCCTTATTGCTGCATTCCATATCCGAAATGTAGTAGGAAAGGGATTTCCAGAATGAATGATGATGAATGCTGTGTGAAGAGATTGATTTCACTTTCCCCATTTTCTAAGCTGAGAGCCAGCTTTTCCAATGCATTATTCATTTTCTTTCCCAGGTGGTACTGATGGACCTTCGTATATGCCAATGCCTGGGAGATAGAACAGGGGTGCTGCAAAGGATTAGAATAAACTTAGTTTTTCATAACCTCTGGTCTGGTTCTGGGCTTCCTTTCTTAGTTGACAGTAGTAACAAGTGGTGCTTAGATAAGAATACTGGTTTGGCTGGAAACTCTTTCCCTGCAATAAACTTCTTTGGTTTTATTCAGTTGTTCCCTTGATGAAGCTTCAAGAGAATTCTAAGTCCTGAGTCGATCATTTATATTTCAGAGATTCCCAGGCTGTCTGCCTCTTTTTCCAGCAGTTCCCTTTTCTCACACAAGTATACCCTCTAGGGCACTTTCTTCCAGAGACCCAAGTCCACTAATAGCTTTTTCTGTCCCAGGTACAGGCAGCACTAAGTCTGGCTGCAGTGCCCATCTTCTAAGTTGGCTGTTGTCCAGATTCATCATCCTCATTGTGATAAAACACAGACCAGGAAGACAGAAAGCAGGTGCATCTGTGCAAGGAAACAGAAAGCCATCTGGTCCTTAGGGAAAGGATGTTTTTCTTTCTCTGGGCCCAGGGCTAAGGTGATAGAGAAGGCTGGCACTGGAAGTTCCTTAAATACTGCCTTTTTAGAGTTTGGGAAATTAGGGCCATGAAAGGGTAACTGACAGTCACTGCCAGATATGGAAAATTCTGCTTAATTTTCCTGGTGTACCATGTATGATCTTTCATTTCTAGAGACGTTGTTCTAGACAGACCAAAAATTCCTAATACTAACCTGACTCAATCCTGATGAATTTAGAAATTAAATATATTCAAAGAATTTGATGACTTGTTTTCTCTCTCCTTTAATTATAAATTTCAATCAGATTCCTTAGTCCCTCTTACTTAGATTGGCAAACCTGAGAAAGCTTTTTTGGAACTGGGACGGTGTACCTGAGAACACAGCAAACACCTAGGTTATTGCTTGGTGATTATGCAGAATTAGTACACTTCTTCTTCCAGTAAAAATACTTCTGGTCCCCAATTTGTAACCCTGCAACATTTCCACTGGGATCTCTCTGAAGAGGTACCTGAGACCAGTACCCTCTCTCCTCTTCTGAAGCACATGTGACTAACAGAAAAGGGTAAATAAAGCTTTAACAGGTGGGGACCTCATACCATCAAGAAAGCAGTGCCAGGAGCAGAGCGCGTCCTTTGGACGGGGGTCCCTGCGCCGAAAAGCTCCTAGTCCGGGGGAACACTGAAGAGAAGGCTGACAGAGTGGAAAAGCCTCCCCCTGGAGCTGACACCCTGAAATTGGACTTTTAGCCTACTTTGACTTTAATGGCACTGTGAGTAGGGTCTGAAGCTACGAATCCAGTCAACTTCGAAGAGACCTGGACTGCGGAGCAGAAGCCGGCAAAGAAATGTCCTATCTTCTGGACCCACGTGTTCCCACTCCATGTCCCTTCGACATTGACGGGATAAGTTTTTACTTTGCTGATTTGCTGAAAAAGTTTGACCAAAATATCTCAACAAAAGATGGACTATGTTGGACTTGCTAAAAGGACTGTGACTAGACTGAATAAAATTTCCAGAACTCCTATGCAGAAGCTGATGGGTTCACAGACTGCGGCTGATCCAGAATCACGTGGAACAGAAATTAACTACGTAAGACTGAGTAAACTAAAGGAAACTATGGTTTTTTTTTAATATTGCTGATATTTTAAGGTCCTAATTTCTGAATATGAGAAATCATTCTCTTTTCTCCTAAATTATCTAACTAATGGGTTTAGATATTGTAACTCTTTCTGTGTAGATATGTTGCTAATTTAGATGATTCCTTTCCAACTGATAGTGAATTTACATGGGCAATCTTGTTTAAATTACTGACTAATGCATGGACAATGCACTTTGGAAACTTTAGTATTATCTTTAAGTATTCATAGTAACAATGCTAGTAAATACTGGAAAGGGAATGTTAAATTGTTACACATTGTAAAATGAAAGTCAGAAGAAAACCCATTGGTCCAACATTCAGGGTATGGTTGGTAGCTTTAATTCCTACTTATAGTATATCTGAGTTGGAGAAATCTTTAAGAAAATTTGTCAGTCACTACTGGACAAATAACAGATGAGACAGAAGCACAACAGTGATCTCTGATCTCATAAGCCAAGGTGACATGAGATAACAAAATAACCTTAGATTTTTTTTATTAGTCCAAGAAAGTGTAGTCTGTGCTGTAGACAAGATATACATAGAATTGGACAACAAGCTACTTGATTACACATTGTCACACCCTTACAAACACGAGATTTGTTTGGTTGGTTACCATCAGGAATAAGTACATGGGCTAGATCACTACTGCAAGGAATAGTAATATTCTTAAGTCTACATCCTGATAGTATTAGGCATAATAAAATTTATCCTCTATTGTCTTATACACCTGAAGGGCAAAAGAAGGCCTCAGGCTAAAATGTTGATGTACATTGAGTCTGCTCACTCTGGCAATACCATTGATGGGAACATCGCTCTTACTTAATAACCTGGTTAAAGAACCAGATGGTATCCGGTGGAAAACCAGCACTGTGAGTTTAAAAAGCCTGCAATGGCCACCATCTAAGAGCTAGACTAAGTCCAGGTATTGATCATCAATGTGTTATCTCCAATCTCCAATCAAAAGGAAGGACCGATTTAGGAAATAATATTGGAGTTATTACTCCCTCTCCTTGAGCATACAGGATATGACCCAGTAGGAGCTGAGCCTTCACAGACTCACAAAGACACATCAACTGGGCCCTGAGATAAGACAACAGATGGGACAATCTCAGAAATTATCTTAAGGAAGTTTTCACAAAAGGGCAATAAAACCTAGCCCAAAGGACTTCTCGCCTTTTGTCTTTTTCTATTAACATTTAGTGAATAGGAATTTGTTGGACCAATGAAGACCCTGAAACCTGGACCAATGATTGTTAAGAAAGATGATTCAAAATGTAAGATTACAATTTCTAGCCAATCAGTGAAAAAGTGATGCTTTTAATAATTCTACCATTTTGTGATGTTGATATATACTGATGATTCTGTAACCTTCCTTGGACTCAGACAGACATGGCTGTGGCAGCATGTTTGTCCGTTTTCCCATTCTTGCCTATTCTGTAGTATTCTTCGGACTCGGGCAGACATGCCTCTGGCAGCATAGTTGTCTGCTTCCCACTTTTGTCCTTTTGAATATGTGCCAAAAAAAACTTTCTTTTCACTTTAAAAAAAAAAAAAAAAAAAAAAAAAGCTTTAACAGGAAACCTGCACAGCTGCCTCTAGAGGGCAAGCAAAGCTCATTTTAATCTGCAGCTTCCCTATCTGGCCAACTCAGTTTACCACTCTTCAGTCTGACTACACAGTCCAAAGCCAAGCCTAGTTTTGCTTCCTATCATTCCAGAAGGAGTCACTGGTTCATAGATGACTTCACGGCAATTTGATTAGAAAACAATCCTTCTTTCCTGGGATTAGAAAAGCTAAGGTCTAGAGACTGTTACAGACACAGTGTTTTAGTTCAAGCAAACACTTGGCTCTTCAGAACTATCCAAGCCAATGAAAATGAGATGAGCTGAATTACGACAAATCTTTATTAAAATGTGTCTGTCAGTAATACGTTAGCATACATACAATATACACATACATATGTACACTCCTTGACACACCTCACAGATCGCCACCATCAGTTTAACCAATAAATTAAAACAAAAAAAAAAAGGTGCGGTGGGGGGATAGAGAGGGAGTGACTAAGGGCAAAATTTCCATGTTTTATCTGGTAAGAAATTGCAAATTTCTCAGAATTTCCCTGGGGAAAACCTGTGACCAGAGAATCTTTGAAATAAAATACATACATCCCCAACCCGCCCCCCCACACCCCAAAAAAAAAGATTCCAAAAGATGCAGTTACAAGTGTGCTTCTCAGAACAGGAGCATTCATTCCACTTCATACTCTAGCTTCTGCACCTTCTGGCTTCAAGACAGTCTGCACCTCAGCTGGGGCAGAGAGGTTCATATGGGCACTTGGGCTCGGTGCACCCTGGGCTCTGGGAGTAGAGGGGCAGGCTGCAGTATGGGAGCGGGGGGAGCCACACTCATCTGAGGTGATGTCTGGCACATCGTCTGACTGTGTATCAGAGCTCTCCAGGTCACTGCGGATGCTCTCAGGCTGGGCCAGGCTGATGTCCCAAGGTTTGCTGGCCAGGCAGTCTTTCTGTTCACAGCTTTGGTGTTTGCAGGAGGGATCCTCTTCACTGCCACCGCCGTCACCACTGCCGCCGCCACCACCACCACCTTCTTCTTCATTCTCTGCCATCTGTGCATGAACGTGGAGCGAGTCCTCTGTGCTGCTTCCACTCACCAGCTGATAGTGGCTTGGTTTGGCTTCAATGTCCACCTGGATTTCCATATTGTTGCACTCTCTGTGAAGACAAAATCCACTTTGCTGAGTCATGCATGGGGGATATAGTTTGCTATACTGGCTGGTAAAAGTAGTCTGCAGATTCAGGATTATGAAGTCCAAAAAGATAGGTTAAAGGTAGACTAGAGCTCACTTTTAACAAAAAGAAAACTTAAACCTAACATTCAATTAAGAGGCAGAACAGCAATTAGATTCTTTTTGCTGATTTAAAACAAACACACATACATGAATGTGACTCAGGTAATCTCTTTAGACATCTAAATAAGATCTTCCAAAATTCACCTAAGGGTCAGATCCTCAACTACACTATTCAAAATATTTATAGCTTTTCACTACCGTGCTACCACTAGACGAAGCCAGAGTCCCTATAGCAGGGAATGCTGCAATCACACCATACCAGATACACTAGCTTCTCAAAAAAAAAAGAGAAACAGCCTACGGGTGCCACAGAAAGCATCAGAAGGGCTGAAAACTCTTGACTCACAGACATCAATAAATGCCGACTAGCTCTGCAATGGCCAACGAAAGACAAAGAGAAGAAAGAAAGGGAGGGAAAGAAAGAAAGGAAAGGGAAAAAAAACTTCTAAAAATCAAGTGCTAAGAAGAAAAGCCAAGAGATGCCAAACACTCCTGTACCAAGAACTTGCTCAATGAATTCACAGGGTATACTACATAACCCCACTATATGATACATAGGGTACTCACATGAGGCACTGAGCTTCTGAAGGCCTAGTACTCAACCAGAAAATGCAACCTCTCCTGGGTATCTGACTGTTCACATACCTGTCCTGTGGGTTGTAGGAACTGATTATGGAACCGGCCATAGCACGAGTGCTTGCGTTGTCACTAATTGCACCAAGACTGGCTGTGTCTTTGGGGAAAATTTCCTTTTGGACATCGGCTTGGACTTCTAACCTGTGTAAAGAGGGGACGGTCAAGTTAATATAAGACCTGGGTATCCCAAGACAACCTGCTTACTGGCACATCTCCATCATTCTCTTGCAAATTGTGGTGATCTGATCTTTTCCAACTATCGGAACAGCTCAAGCAGATGCCCATACATTTTCTCTCTTAAATATCTGTTGAAATCATCCCCTCCTTTCTATCCCTGCTGCTACTGCTTAACTTTAGGCTCTCAACATTTCCTGCCTGGATAAGTGCAACTATTCTTCCTCTCCAGTATCCCCTAAGTCCAAGTCAAACAATCTCCAGACCAATGACAGTGTGGACAAAGACCTGATCACTCTAAAAATTCTCTGGGCTCCCTAATACCTGCAGGCATTTAAATTCTTTCTGATCTGCCTCCAAATCTTTCTCTCTAGTTCCATCTCTCGCTATAGATCTTAAATTCTAACCACTCTGAATTTCGTCTTTCCTTAAATACCTGTTACACGTTTTATACCTCCATGACTTTGCAAATCCTTCTCTCTGGAAGTTTCCTTTCTATACTTGACAAACTCATACTTAGTCCTTAACAACAAATGAAAATGTTGTATCTCCTCACTCTCCCAGCAAACCTGTCACTTCCTGCCAAGTGCTTCCATAGCATTTATCTCTTTATTGTTATCAATTTACGAACCTCTCTCCCACTAGTCTGTTGAGCCCCATAAAAGGAGGGACCACATCTCATTCACACTTTACCCTCAGTGCCTCCTACATGATAACTCAAACATTTATTCAGCAATCAAACTACCCCTAGGCTATGTGACTGAAGGCCATACAGCAGCCAGCCTCCTAGTAGCAACAAGCTTTCTCAGTGTCTCAGAGCTGAGAACCCATAACTATTTCCTTTCTTGGCTCTAACACCATTTGACTGCACACTTAAGTATTTCCTCATAATGAGTTTCACAGTCAAACCCATCTGACTCATTCACTTCCTATAAAAGAAAGGCTTTCACAGAACTGGAACAGCTGGACTGGCCAAGCTGCAGTTTCAGCAAGTCAGTCTCCAATTATGTCTGTCTGCTTATTTACAAGGGTGTTGGTTTTAAGAAAGCACAGCAGTGAATACTCCTGGCAAGTGGGGATGGGATCCCCTAAACAAGAGACAACCAGAGTCATGAGACACAGACGGGTCAGCAGCCACCTACAGCTGCACATTCAAGCAACCTCAATCCTGCTGCCTGTGCCTCTTCGCTGCTGCTCAGCTTCCGATGCCTTGACAAGAATGTGTCAAGGTCCAGGAAAATGAGGCAGTGCAATGGAAAGTGCATCAAGTCAGAAGACCTGGCTTCTGGTTTCAGCTTGCCATAGAATCACTTAAGAGTTGGAAGTTACAACTAGATGGTGCCCGGCTACCACGACTGACTGCTCTGACCGGGATCACAACAGACGGTCCCGGACAGAGCTGGAGAAGGATGTAAAACAAAATTCTAACACACAAAAAAGAGCAGATTTTCTGGCCAGAGAGAGACTGAAGAAACCCTGAGAGTATTGCACCCAGACACCTTTTAACTTAGTGGTGAAGTCACTCCCGAGGTTCACCATTCAGCCAGGGGTTGGACAGCCCCATAAAACAAAATGGGATTAATGAGGCACAGCAGTCCAGGGACAAGGACTAGAAGGCAGAAGGGGACAGGAAAGCTGGAGATAGGGAACCCAAGGTTGAGTACGGACAGTGTTGACATGTCGTGGGGTTGTTAACCAATGTCATAAAACAGTATATTTACTGACTGTTTAACGAGAAACTACTTGTTCTGTAAACCTTCACCTGAAGTACAATAAAAAAACATTTTTTAAAAAAGAGTTGGAAGGGGTCTTTCACAAAGGCCATCTACTTAGGTGGTTCCCAGATCCTGGTTCATGTAAGGACTGTGCTAGAATCACCTTGGAAGCTTTTTCAATACAGATCCCTAGCTACCATTCCAAGAGATTCTTAATTTATTAATTCTGGGATAGGACTGTATTTTTACGAGGCTCCCCAGGTGACTGACAGGCACTCAGGTGTGGGATCCATTCTACCCGCCAGCTGTTGCTTGAATTCCTCTAATAGCCAAACTGCCATCTGGTCTCACTTTAAACACTTCCAGGGATAGGCAGATCAGTATCTATTATGATAGTCCATTCCTTCTTTTAACTTTTATATAGATTTCCCCTGTATTCTCTATACTAACCAAAATTAGTTTCCCTATAGCCTCTGCCAGGAGCCCTAGTGGCGAGTGGTTAAGAGTTCAGCTGCTAACCATGCACTCCTTAGAAATTCTATGGAGCAGTTCTACTCTGTCCTATAGGTCGCTATGAGTTGGAATTGACTCGATGGCAACAGATTTAATTTTATATAGCTTCTGTCAACTGATCTTAATCTACCTTTTGGCATGAGTCACAGAAAGAAGTCTAATCCTTTTTCTGAAGATAACCATTTCCTCCTCTACCTCCCTGCCATGCCTTGCCTACCTTTATCCCTCCCCCACAGGTGTCTTCTCCAGTGCATTCAACTAACCGTTTCTCATGTAGCATGTGTTATGCTCCTCTGAACATATTCTGGTTCGTCTAACTGGTGAAATGACCAATCAAGTCACAACTTCTTTAGATCATAAAGCTTTATATATCCCCAACACAAGTTCATAGAACTGATTTTCCTTATCAAATGGGAATAAACCCATTGCTGCTGAGTCGATTCCGACTCATAGCAACCCTACAGGACAGAGTAAAACTGCCCCATAGAGTTTCCAAGGAGTGGTTGGTAGATTTGAACTGTCAACCTTTTAGTTAGCAGCCAAGCTCTTAACCACTGTGCCACGAGGGCTCCATCAGACTGGAATAGGAAGATAGTAAAAATTATAGCACCAATAAGCCAACAAGATACAGCCTTGGGAATTCTACAAAATGCATGCTCTCCTTCCTGATGCAGGCAGCCTAATATAGTAGAGGGAGGATCTGAAGTCACAACAGCTATGGTGCAGTGGAAAGAACACCGAACTTTTGTTAAGTCACTTAATCTTTGAGCCTGTTTTCTAATTGTAAAAGTTAAAAAAAAAAAAAAAAAAAATTCTACTGATAGTTAAATCAAAATGAGATGATATATGAGACATGCCTAGCACAGAGATACGGTTCAGTACAGGCATGCTACCCATTGCTGTTGAGTCAATTCCGACTCATGGCGACCCCATGTTTTACAGAGTTGAACTGCTCCACAGGGTTTTCTTGGCTGTAATCTTTATGGAAGCAGATTGCCAGGCCTTTCTTCCATGGCACTGCTGGGTGGGTTTGAATCACCAACCTTTAGGATGGTAGTTGAGCGCAAACAGTCTGCGCCACCCAGGGACCCACACATATGCTACATCTTATAATTCCAACTGGTTCTGACACAAGTTATCCATTTGCTTACCTGCTGTATTTCCCCTTGCCACTGGAAAGAATGCCACCACTCAGTGTGCCCCCAGAGAGGGCCACAAAGCTGGCTGTTTCACTGTAAGGGCCCTGCATTACACTGAGTCCATCTGTAGGGCTTCCACTGGTGCTCAACACACTAGTCAGGCCTTCAATGCTGCTCTCCCCAATGCTGGGATTCTTGAGGGCTCGCCAGGCATCTGCCACTAGGGATGAAACAAAACATTTTGATTCAAGACACAGCAGCATCAAAACAGAGTCTGGTAGATATTTCCTGCAATGACTCTTTACAGAGTGGAGAGTTTTCATGTAAAAAAGTACTCATTTATTCAAACACTTAATGAACAGCTACTCTGTCCAGTCACCACATCAGTTGTTTTAACATATATTTACATTTAATCCTCCCAATAACTAGGCATTACTGGCCCCAATTTTAAATCAGAAAACTAAGGCTTAGAACTAGATGACTCGTCCAAGGTCACAGCTGGTCACACAAAAGTACAATTCGGACTCCAAGTTCAGTATTCTTTCTACTACACCACAGCTGCCATCTAATCAAACATTTCAAGACACTTTTAGGTTAAGTGTTGATTCCAGCAGGAAGCTTAAAAAACCTCTGTGCCACAAGTTAGTTACTATAGTACAGTAGAAACATCATTTAAATAGAAGTCAGAAGACCTGCTCTAGTGCCGGCGCTGCTGAAGCTCTTGACTCCATTTAACAGACATGGAGACAAAAGCTTAAATTCCCATTAAATGGAGATAATAACAGTTCCTGCTCTCCCTCTTCAGAGGGTTGTTGTGAAAAAGCAAGTGAGATAATAGCTGTGTAAAGTCCTCTGAAAATTATAAAGTACTGTGCAGGTACAAGGCTATTATAATCACCACTACCACCAGCATACCTGGAGTTACTTGGAATCCTACTAGTTCGTACCTGCCACACAGAGGCCAAGTACCAGAGGAATTAACGTAATAACTCTGGAACAAAGAAATGAAAATCTAAAAATACTTTACCCCTCTACAAAGCTCATTATCCAAAGTAACCCGATGACAGTCTCTGTAAAATGTGCTTAAGTTTATTGATTTTTATCTTGAGTCCCATAAAGTCAAATGGGGGGAAGAAATCCTGCTTTTACCTGTGATTGGACCATCATCTTCATCAAACTCAATTTTCACCCCCTTTCCGTTGGCTGTGCTAACTCCACAGCCTCCTCCACGACACAGGGAAATCGGCACAACCCCATAGACATATGCCAGCATAATGGGGACACCAATACCTGGGGGAAGAGAAAGAAACATGTCAGCAGGCCATCAGTTGCAAATGTCCTGAATTCTCCTTTCCAGCCTGAGCATGGACAAACCACTTTATAAAGGGCCAAGGAATGACATGACTATCCCAAAGAGGTAGCCCAGCCTAGTGTAACAGAACGATGACTGGACTTGGAATCAGAAAGCCCTGGATTAGAATCTTAGCGCCGATTTACTAGCTGTGTGACCCTGGACATATCCTCCCAGGGCTGTCAGTGTTAAATGAGAATGACCAGCACAGTAAGCATATGCTGCTTTCATTTTTCCCCTTCTATTCTCTGCTGAAGGGCTAATCCCCATCCCCGGAGGAAAAAAAAAAAAAAATCAATTCAGACTCAAACATTAGGATTGCTCTCCTCCTCGCCCCCCCTGCCCCCCTAGGATAATTCCAAAATCTTAATGCTGTGAGGCAGAATGGCTTTGTTCTTAAAAACACAGGCTCTGAAGTCAGACTGCCTGGTTTCATGCCCCAGCTGAGTGATCTTGAGCAAATTACTGCATCTGTATGTCACAACTGTGCTGTTGTGAGGCTTAAGTAAACTAATATATGCAAAATACTCAAAACTGCTCCCAGCATATGGAGAGCCTCAATAAATGTTAATTATATGCTTCCCAAAATACTGAGGCATTAGACAAATCAAAATAAAACTAATTTTGTTTTGTGGGTTCTGTGACATCCATGGCGAACGGGGGAGAAGGAATACTCAAAGTGCAAAACTAAACCTTAATTTTCTTTAATTCAACCTTTCTATGTGTCAGACCAAGTTCTAGCCACTAACTTAAGAATAAAAGATCCCAAACCCCGATAATTTAGTGTGCCTGGAAAACTGAAAAATAATCATAATAATGGTGTCTAATTGAGTTAACTACCAAAGTGGGTTTGGCATAAAATCTAGGAATCTTTAGGATGAAACATCTGGCCAGCTGGTCAAACTGCTATGGTCAGAAAGCTGATAGAAAACAAAGAGGGGTGGGGAGTGGAAGTAGGGAGAGGAGAGAAGTGGAGAGAGAGGAATTGTGGTCCCGACTAGCTTACCAACGCTAACTGCAGCAATAACTGGGGATGCAATGACTGACAAAGTCACTCCTCCTGTGATAGCCAAATTCCTCTTGTGCTTGGAGCTTTTCCTTCCCTCATACCTGCTGTGGATCTAAGAATAAAAAAGAAAATTCAGGTCAACAGGTCAGGTCATCATTCTTTTTGCCAGGAAAAAAAAAGGACACATGAATATTCACTTATAAATTATCTATATTAAAACACATCCTCCATCCTAAAGATGCCATCTTTTTCCAATTTTAATCTAACTCAGTCCTGGAAGATATAAACTAATACAGAGAAAATCACCCCAAAAAGAGACAAAATAACTCAAGGGAATAAAGTAAGCATTTTACCTTTAAGTCACTGAGACAAACCAGGCCCAGGCTGTCAAGAGAGCTGAAAGTTCTTAAGACAATCCATTTAAAAAACTAAGGTTATTTTTATCCCGGAACCAGCTGGTTTTCAGACAGCTCTGAAACATAAGCTCCTCCCCATTTTCCTCAAATCTTTACCATCAAACCTGAAGCCTACAGGCACATGCACAGAACTCAGCATGTCTTACCTTCCTGCCAACATAAACAGGAATGCCAATGACCATGGCAGGAATGGCAATGCCAGCAATGAGGGAAATCCCCACCGGAGCACCAATCAACGTGCCCAGCTGCCAAAGAATTTTCTTCTTACGGCTCCACGGCTTCTTGCCCCAGAATGTGCAGCCAGAGGGGCTGCAGAGGAAACATACACTAAAGTTAATGTCAGTATTATAAGTACAGCTGTTGTCATCAGAGAGTCTGATAACAGCAAGAGCCTTCTTGTCAGTAAGACTGATTAAGAGAGGTTACAGGAAATGAACTTAATATACAAGCGGGAACAAAGGACAAGGCCAGACTGTTAGGGCACTGGGCTCTTAACTGTTTTTTAAAATAAAGGCATGCCTCCAGACTTCCCTAAACCACCAACATTGATCCAGCTTCCCTGACTAACACAACTAAGGACTTTGCATAGCCTGCGTACTCAGCCATCTCATCCACACGCATTTGTGCCCTGCAGATAATGAACATTCTGATTTGCAGTTTTCCTGGTATGTGCTCTACCATATCTCATTGATTCTCTACTACAAACCATGTTCCTGGGAAAGAAGTTAAAAAGACCTCTTCACACCCTACATATATATATATATCAGTTTGGTACTGAGTCTGGCTACTTTTATTCTCAGCCCTTCTGTGCCCAGACATTTTTGCTCACTCCTTTTGTCTTTGTATGTGTGTTTTTCTTTCTATTAGATGGGATAAGCAATTTTAAAGGTAAAGATCATGTCTCACTCACTCTTGTGTCCCCAATAACTGGTAGATAGCAAGTACTCAAATGTTTGTTAAATTGGAAATGAAGGTGTTTCTTCCATACAATCAATGTTAAATAGCAACTCCCCCTGGACAATGTTTTAATGTTGATTTAATAAATTCTTTGGAAACTCACCACATGCAAGGAACGGTAAAAAAAATAAAACCTTGGCCTCAAGACTGGACATGTGCATGAAGTAGAAAAGCAGGGGTGATGTTTATAAAAATAAAGATAAAGGAATGCCAATAAAGAAGAATGAGGCAGAAAAAGTTAGGGGAGGGCATCATGGATGAAATGGCATTTAAGTGGTCCTTAAAGAATAGGTAAGAATTGAACAAGTTGTGATAAAAGGAGGGTACTGAAAAGAGAGGGTAAGGTCATTAGAACGCATTTCAGGCCAAAGAACATGAGTAAGTGTGGGGGTGAGACAGCACAGAAGAGATACAGGGAAGAGAAAGCCCAGATTATTTGGAATATAACATATTTAAAAAAAAAAAAATGGAAAAAGCTAGAAAAGAAGATTAGGGCCAGACTGTGGAAAGCCTTAAAAGCCATGCTAGAGAAACAGAACTCTATCTGGAAGGTAACAGAGATGGTCTCTGGCAGTTACTGAGCTGGAGAAAAACAAGATCAGAGGGGTGCTTCTAAGGAACAAGGAGATCTATTTTACAGCTTTCTTATGCTGTAACGAGAGGACAATTTATTTCTTTGACATCCTTTCCCCTAAATCAGTGAGAAAACAAGACTATAAAAGCAAGGGACACGTTTCTCATCTCACCTAAGGTAATGCAAGTCTGAGATCTCTTTCATACAAAGCCAACAAAATTCACAGCCACATACTGCACAGGTCATGTGATTACAGCTTCCATCATTCATCTTGATAATGTAAGCACTGCATCGTGGGCATGGCTTGATGTCATCTGCTAAGGGGGAAGGAAGAATGGGTAGAAAAATAACCAAAAAACAAACCAAGCCCATTGCTGTCAAGTAGATTCCAACTCATAGCGACCCTATAGGTCAGAGTAGTACTGCCCCATAAGGTTTCCAAGGCTATAATCTTTATGGGAGCAGACTGCTACATCTTTCTCCTATGCAGCAGCTGGTAGGTTCAAACTACCGACCTGTCAGTTAGCAGCTGAGCGCTTAACCACTGTGCCACCAAGGCTCCTTGGATAGAAAAAACCACCAGTTAAATGTAGTTTGATTTAATTATTCCTACAAGTATATGTAGGAAAAATAACAAGGCTGACAAGAATTCTTGACCGAGAATTTCAAATTGTGTTAACTCACTTTACTAAGGGATAGCTATGTCTAGACCGCAGGAAATTTCATTAAAGTCGTTCTGTCTCATATTGAGCTGCCCATCCCAGTAAGTGGCATATTACACAGCACTTGAACCACACTTGAGCAAGGAGACCTCCCTAGAGAAAAAGACAGTTCCAAGAAAACTGGAAATTCCA
The DNA here is from genome assembly GCF_000243295.1 of Trichechus manatus latirostris. Classification (NCBI taxonomy): domain Eukaryota; kingdom Metazoa; phylum Chordata; class Mammalia; order Sirenia; family Trichechidae; genus Trichechus; species Trichechus manatus. Next base: position 24,922,260 of record NW_004443951.1, on the reverse strand, counting down.
CCAGCCAATAGGCTGGCAGGATTACGAGCAGAATGCTGCCAGGAAGAATAGGCTGCATCCTGCAAATTGGCTTTAAATTTTGAGAAACTTAAGTTGAGGAAACTCATTTTTTAGGATCACAAAGTGTCACTGTGGTCTGCTGTTCACACAACCCGCAGTCCCTTTCTGTGATCCTTTCAAATTTGAAACCTTAAAACAATCAGTAATGCTATGTAGCAAACACCTGGTAATTTTCACAGCAAATGAGAAACTATCCTATTACAAAGACAATTTAGGAGATTATGTGTGCCAGGAAAAAGTGAATGGTAAAATCTTTCCTACTAGCCTCTCCCGAATGACATCAGTGAAATAAAATACGTTTATAAAAGGCAATAAACCCACTGACAGTTTTAAATAGGTTTATTCTGACTTGTCAAGATTGGGACTAAATGTGTGACATTCCTCCTTTTAAGGTTAATCATTAACCCATACTATTATTCCCTTTCCTTAAGTCTGTACCCTACTTTCAAAAGCAATGATACACTCAGAGCTAGCTGGAAAACAGTACAGGTTTAACACTAATCAAACGTCTTTCTCCTTGCAATGTAAGTTTTAAAAAAGCCCCCATCAAAAGTAATATCTCCAATGAGAGATATTACTAAGGTAGAAACAAGAGAATTCAGTTTGTTGTATTCTGGTTTTACCTGGGTTGGATAATATATAATGGTCGAGCAGGGAAGCTACATATTAAATATAATACTGAAAGTACTGCCAAATGATCTCTTCTGCCCTCTGATCCCCAGGACTACTTTGTTATATAGTAAGGTAATCTCTTTCTTCCAGCTTTGGGCCCACATCATGAAATGTCAAATGAAGAGACAATGAGACAATGCTAACTTATACCTGGTCCAGATTCTTGTCCATAACTGAGGCCTGAAGTGTGCTTGGTCCGTACTCGCAACGTCTGTGCCCTCTGCTGACGAGCCATATCGCATGTCTGATTCGGATGCCATATCTGCTTGCAGTGGTAGCAGAACTCAGTCTGGCAGCCTTCCCTCTCACAGGTCAGCTTTGGGCAGCTGGCACAGCCATAGGCAATAACAGCGTAACTGAGTAAGAAAATAGGAAGCGATACCAGTAAGCTAAGAATGATCTAACAAACACAGATATTATTCATCAGTTCCAGTGGGTTAACACTGTTTGGCGCCCAACCCCCCTCCTCACCACATATGATGCAGAGACACACACACAAGCACAAGTGCGCCTGACCAACTATAAAGTGTATTCTGTGTGAGCAAGTAGATTTCTTCTTAAGATTCCAAACTCAAATCCTTTTATTTCCTGAAAAAATGGGGGAAATATATTTAGCCTAATTTCTAGCATTTATTCTGTCATAGTTTAGACTGCTTTAGGAGCAGTCTGCCACAGCAAGTTTTATTTCCTTTCGATGGCTTGCTATATTTAGAGATTAGAATTTGTTTACCTGAAGGAATGGAACATTTGTAAAATAAAGAACCATAGCAAAAACTAAGCAAGTGTACTTTTTCTACCGTGAAGCAGGTCTGACCACAGCCTAAGAGACAATAGCCACAGATGGATTCATGATCAACTCCTCCTATACTGAAAGCTCATCTTATCTTTCTATACATTTTTTTCTTTTCAATTCAAATCTATACCTTGGAATATCTTCTCTCTTGACAGTCTCCAAGAATATCACCCATCTATATTATTAATACAGCATATCGCCCTATCTTCCTCTTTATCTTTTAATACATATTCTTAGTTTGAAGACAGCAATTCAGAATCTATCAGCACCAGCATCAACTGTTTCTTGTAATTCATATTTACCAAGAATTAGTCTCTCACAAACAATCCAATACATTTACAGTTATTAGCCTTCCTGACTAATCTAAATATGTCAACTAAATGCTCAAATTATCCTAATAAGTGGACATTTGTTTCAAACAAATTTAAAAAATAATTTAAATAAGTAAATGGTGAAAGGAAGATGGCAGTTATGAAAGTTCACCACACAACTTTTAAAAAGGTCAGTGATTGAAGGCTTAGGTGTTGCCATCTGGACTTTGCTGTTCCCTATTCCATGCTCTCCCTGCAATAACCAAGGACCTTAAACAACGTATGCATAAGGCTAATAACGTCTCCTTGGATTTATTATTTATGTTTGTTTATTCGAATGCATGCTAGATGTTCATGACAGCAACTCAAGTTCTTAGGTTTATTATAGATTCTGCAAGTTGATTTGAGAATGACTTAAAAATATAGATGATAATGTATCCCCAAGGTTATATAATACAGGCTGTATTAAAATTCTTCTCAGAAAGAACAAAGTGAGAATAGGTCAATGTGTGAATGCAAATGATTCATATCCTGTAGGAGTTCTGAGTGAATTTACCCCACCTAGGTGCAAAATAACTACTAAACAATGGTTCTCCTGAAGAAAGTGACATGCTTGCTATTCTGTGTTAAAGGGGAAAGGTACTGGATGACCTCAGGAAAGTAGTAAGCCGGTTTCTGAAGTTACAAATTGGACAGATGGTAGGTCAGGAAGCCTAGATCACTTCACGATCCATTCCTACCTCACTTGGTGGAGGTAAATATTAACAAATCCCTTCTTCTTTTTTTAAAAAAAAGAGCATTTGGTAGGATTGACAACGTCAATTTTGGGTATGGAATTTGGTTCCAAGGAAGAAAAATGACCCCAAAATACTCATGAATCAACAGCAATCTATTGCCATGATGCAGAATTACTCAGGGCATGAGACTTGGCATTCTGGTTTTTTTGGGCACCTAGTATGGGCTCCTTGTGGCTGACTCATACTACATGATATTGAGCTAGCTAAAAACTCCAAACTTTAGCTTCTATTCCAAAATGGAGGCATAGGTGCTTGCCACCTTCAAGTATAGCTAAACATATGTTCTCAAACTGCATTTGAGAACTTGCCCTGAAAAGTGCGGTTTAAAAAATACTGCACACTGTGTCTTACTTCCTTACCTTTGGATATGCTATTCCTTCTGCCTAGAAATGTCATTTCCTTACTGCCTGCCCTGGCAAATATTTATCATCCATTCAAGAACCAGCTCAAATGTTGTCATCTTCTCTATAAAATCTACTTAACGTCTCCAGGCAGCTGGTTGCCTACCTTGTGCCTGTGCATAATTATTTTATAAGATTTATCAGATTATATTGTAATTTTGTTTATATGCTTGCTTTCCCAACCAGACTGGACTCAAGGGCTAGTATTATCCATTTTTTCATCTCCAGGGTCTAGCACACTGGTTCATACTCAAATTTATCCAGGTTTATCTATTGGTTTACTATATGCCAGGTACTATAACTTAAACCCATTTTAGGGTTTCACTATAAACCCATTTTAGGGGTAAACCTCTAAGTTCTGAACAGGGCAGTCTTCTTCCCAGGTACTTGAAAACCTCATCCTTGAGACCAAATCTACCCCAGTCACCTTGTTTCTCCTCTTCCATGCCCTGTAGTGGAGCATCTCTCCTACCCTGCTCTCTTAGCTTAACCAACCATTCAGGTTTGCTAATTAGTAAACTAAAAGGGAGCTGTAAAAGATTATATGCTGTTAAGAATACAGGTACACACATCCTTAAGTTCATAGAATTTTACTCATTTTATTAATTTCCTAAATCTTCAAAAACTTCATAATGTATAGGACAGACCACAGCATTACCTAACTTCAACCCTAGAAAAAAAATTCCCATTAGTATGAATTTGATTATACTCTAACAGACCCCAGTGGTTAAGAAAACATGTTCCTATATTATGTCTGTGCTTCCCATCCCCAGGCCATGTAACTAGGTTACCCATTTACAAATAGACCCTGAACGTGTGGTTCAGGAAAGGGGTGGTAGACATGATCCATCCTTTTAAACACTCCTTGGGCATAAGCAGTTGCATTGGAGTTATGCTCCCAGAGTCAAACCTGAGCCAAGCTGTCACAATGAGCTGCATCCTTACCATTTTCTTTTTTCCTGCCCTAGTTTAGACCCACAAGCCTAGGCCAGACAATTGCAAAAGTCTTCCTGGTCTCTTTTTTCCCCACTCCAATCCAAATTCCATTCCAAAATGCTATCTAACAAAGAGATGTCATAAAGATATTACTCTTTTGCTTAAAATCCTTCAAGAAAAAAGAAAAACGTTGTTCAAATGAGTCTCCACTACCTATGGGATTAAAAACCTAAACTTCTTTGCATGGCATAGACAGGCCTATCAACTTGAATCTGGCGTGCCTTTTCAGCTTGATCTCTAGTCATTACCCTGATCATGCCCAGTACACCATATGTATCCAGAGGCTAACCAAACAAGACTCCAGACTTAGTATTGTGACTTGTACTTTTAAACCTCCATGCATCTGCTCACAACACTCTGGATTAAGATGTATTTTTCCCCACCCTCATCTTTGTTTGCCTGGTACAAATTTCTTACTTATACTCTGTAAGGACCAGATGAAAGATCACCTCCTCTGTTAAGTCTTTCTTGACACCATCATGCAAAACCTAGTGTTCTTTCACCTGTGCTCTCTCATTGCCGTTGAGTCGATTCCAACTCATTGCGACCCTATAGGACAGAACAGAACTGCCCCATAGGGTTTCCAAGGCTGTAATCTTTACAGAAGCAGACTACCACATCTTCCTCCCACGGAGCAGCTTGTGGGTTCAAACTACTGACCTTTCAGTTAGCAGTTGAACACTTTAACCACCACGCCACCAGGGCTTCTTGCCTACGCTTTTAGAGCACTTGTATTTTCTTTAGTATTATCACATTGCATTTATAATTTCATATCTATCTTATTTATCATCTGTCTCTTTCTTCACTAACTGAGATTTGTCTTGCCCAGAAGAGCTTGCTCTACCCTCCCAAATGTGCTAGGGATGAACAGAAGTTTCCGATTTAGGAGACAGTCCAGTCCCATTGTCCCAGGAAGGTCATTAGCTGATACTATCAGTCGAGGTCGGGCAGAAAGGTGGACTCTGCAGGGGCTGGAGGCAGCAATGAGAGGCTGGAGTGGTGGACCTGTAGGCCAAACTCTCTGTCAAGAAGGACTATGCCTAAGTCCTTTTTTGTAACACCCAGTACTCACCCGAGATTCAACACTATTTAACTCTCAGTGGTGTCTGCTGCATGACTGCCTGTCTGTCTTCTTGCCCACCTCCACCCTTGCCTCTGTTTCTCCTCCAAGAACTGTGCTGCTCATATTCCTTTTCTATCAAAATTCACTTATCTCCTATTCCATTCTCCTAGGACCTAATTGCAAGATTTCTGAATACAAGAGCTATAGAAAAAGTCAGAATATAGCTATTCCAGTCTTAGAGAAACTCTCAATCTACTCAGAGCACAAAATTAAGAACACTAAGAGAAGGCAGGCCAGAGCGATAACTGTTAAAAGTGTTTAGAAATGGCAAATAGGAAAAACTTCTTGGAAGGAAAGTTTCAGTTAAGCCTTAAAGACGCCACAGGAAAAACAAAAATACGTTCCATGGTGATCTAAATTTGGGGAAATTATACCATATGCCTCCACTTGAAGACTTACAGTGCATATTAGCATGTTTAAAGACTCTTTTAAGAAGTTCAGAAATAAACTTTTGCTACATTTTGTTTACCCAATATTTCTCAAGCTTATTTAATCACTGAGCATTTTTCTTTTGAGTAATGCCTATAACATACCTTGGGGAATATTGATGTAGATTAAAAATAGAAAATAAAAAGAACAGACTGTGCACACAGTTGCCATGAGTCAGGGGCCAACTTGCTGGTAGCAAACAACATTTACTAGTAAGATAAAATCTAACTCAAGTATGGGAAAAGAGAAATTCAAGACTCTTTATTCTACAAATATTTTGTAAACAATGATGCATCTTTTAATATATGGTATTTTTATTATCATGAGTAATCACAATAAAAGTAATGATGAGAACTCTAAGATCACTTACATGCTCCCCAATATCGCCAAATACACACACACACACACACACACACACACACACACACACAGAGCAGAGACACA
>NW_004443951.1:24911796-24916134 GCF_000243295.1 Trichechus manatus latirostris | reverse complement strand
ACACACACACACACACACACACACACACACACACACACACACACACAGAGCAGAGAGAAGACTTGATAATTTGGGCTGGGAAGAACTTGACCTGTGGGCAGAAAAGATCGTCAGGCATGGGAGGAGATAACAAAGATAACTGGGACTTGGGCTTCTCTTCTAGTGGTCACCCATTACTTTTACCAGGTCCAAAGAATAGAACAGTTCAGTTTAAATCAAAACAAAACAAAAGAGAATCACAACATTCAGTGGAATACAAAAGCTATTTTTATCCTGGCATTAAAAACAGGCAGCAAAACCACTGGCCATATCAGACATCTGTTTGGGCAATGACAGGATTTTAAAGTTACTCCCCACTTATCTAACACCTTCAGCTGAAGATCTCAAAACACTTTACAAACATTAATTAAGCCTCTCGACTCAGGAAAGGATTATGCCTATTTCAGATAAGAAAAACAAAGTAGGCAAGAGGCTGTTAGCAACAGGAATCAGAAAAGAAACTAGATTCTACCATCTTGGACTCTCTCAATATTGTCCTTTGGCCACAACCTGACTACATGCACCCTCAAACAGTAGCATCCTCAATAATGGCGGCTATGCTGACAAGCTCATGCTTTTTAAAACAGAGAATGAGCAGAAAAAATATTGGCCTTGGTTGGAGTTAACACCTGTACTCGAAGTCTGTCTCCATCACTTACTAGTTATATGACCCTGAGGAAGTCACCTGATTTCTCCAAACTTCAGTTTCCTCATTTGTAAAGCTAGATCAAATCTATCTCACAATGTTGATAAGGATCAAATTATGTATGCCTGGCACAACAGCTAGTCAGATGCCAGCTTGCCTCCTTTCTCTAAACTTTACCTTCTTTAAGCCCATAGACAATCCTTTCTTAGAAATGTATACATATAATTGTTATAATTCTTTTAACTAAATTTTAAAAAATAAACTCTGGATGATACTAACCCAGTACTTGACTAATGTGAGAAATGGCCTAATTTTTTTAATAACTTCCAAATGAGTAACGGTTTACAGTGTCATCAAGCCTGCAAATTAATTTCTGTCCATTTTTATTGATGTGAACAAAGACAGAAATTAACTTTGGAGAAATAAAAAACAAAAGGGGACTAAGACATAACTAAACACATCCAGGGATTGGTTTACTGGGTTTGAAGGCTTAAGACCATAGTCTCACGGGGCAACTCAGTCATAATATAAAGTTTATGTTCTACATCCTAATTTGGTGAGTAGTGTGTGGGGTCTTAAAAGCTTAAGAGCAGCCATCTAAGATACAACTATAGGTTTATACGTGTCCGGAGCAAAAAAGAAAGAAGGAAACTAGTCTACAGGACTAACAGCCTACATGAACCATGGCCTCATCTACCCTGAGACCAGAGGAACTAGATGGTGCTTGTTCTACTGACCTTTCTGATAAGAGACACAAAAGATGGACCCTGGTAGAATAGGAGAAAAATGTAGAACAAAACTCAAATTCTTTAAAAAAAAACAGTCCGGACTTACTGGATCGGTTGAGACTAGTGGAACCCTGAGACTATCACCCTGAGATACCCTTTAAACTTTGAACTGAAGCTACTCCCAGAGGTCACATTTCAGCTAAATAACAGATTATAAAATAAACAATATCACCTGTGAGTACTGTGCTCCTTTAAAAAATCATCTATGAGACCAAATGGTCAATATTTACTCTAAAGCAAAGATAAGAAGGTAATGGGGGGCAGGGAAACTAGATTAATGGAAATGGAACAACCAGAACAGAAATAATGAAAACGTTGACATACTGTGAAAAATGTAACCAATATCACTGAACAATCTGTGTAAGAATTGTTAAATGGGAACCTAATTTACTATGTAAACTTTCACTGAAAACACAATACTATAAAAAAAAAAAAAAAAGAGAAAAGAATAAACGTCAGTTGTTTTGTCAACGCCAGCCACCTAATGTTTATAGACTGCTGCTCCCTTGACCTGGGCTCTAGCTTTCCCATCTAGGGAGACCTGGCTGAGGAAGGGTGAGACACCAAGGAGGCGATGTGACCACCTCTGGCTTTAGACCTATCAAGATTTGAATCCTGGCTTGCTCTTAAAAGCGGTGTGATCTTAGGCAAGCAACTTCTCTCTATGCCTCAGTTTCCTCATTTGTAAAGTGCAGATAACCAGACCAAGTTCCTGGAGTGGTTGTGAGGATAAAACAAAATGTTATACCACAGATGAGACATACAAAGGTTTGGAATAGTGTCTGGTATGCACTAAATGGTCAATAAATAGTGGCTGTTAATATTAAAAAAACAAAAGGGGAGCTTATTCAGAAAGGTGATCTGCATTCAGTCACAGATCTGCTCTGAAGCTATCACATTTCTTAGTTAAAATTCAAGGATACTTGCATCTCAAAAAAGGAGAACAATACAGTATTCTCTCAGGTTAATATTAATTTGGTTTGGAAAATAGATCAGCAGTGTTTGCAAAACTTAAATACCATATAAATTAACCTCTTAAAGCTAGCAAGACCTCCAAGCCCTTCCAAGAGGCCGACAAGGTCCTTTTCTGATACCTATAAACTGAAAGTGAAAGTGATTCACCATAGATAAATACAGTACCTTTGACAGCAACACTTCCAAGTAATTTAGAAACCCCATATCTGTGAGGTTAAATAACACACCCATCTCTAAACAAGTCTGGCAGAATAAAAAATAGAACAACTCTTCTCACTCTCCTAGACACTCTTAGATTGCTCCTTCTGAAAGGAGACAAATGGCGACATCATGGAAATCTCAAAACAGCCTTGATATAGGTTACAATCAAAAGCCCTTTTAACTCCTTTGAAACAAAGCATCACACAGAATTTTACTAGCATTACATGTACACAATGCAAAGAGTCCCTGGCATCTTTTTGCCCCCACAACATGCACACAAGAATAAAACGATCTGCCCAAGGTCACAGAGCAGGTAATGGCACAGTCTGACTCCCAACCACTTAGATGAGCCCCTCTTTGCTATTGCAGCCATTCATGGGATATACTGACAGTAACACAGTCAAATTTTAAGGGGGGAGCTCTCCAGTGAATGCTTATGTAGCAAAATCTGGTGGTATTATGTCTCTGCAGATAATGCATATTTTAACTCATTGACCTTAAAAATTCAGCATACATAGTGCATTAAACAGACTCACGGTCATCAAGAACTCAAGATTAGAGGGGCTGGGAAACACATTTTCTCCTACCATACCAGTCTCGGCGCATGCTTCTCAGTGCCCCACTGCTTCTACAAACAGCCCCTTCCTGGACAAAGAAAGGGGGTCTGTTTATCCCTGTCCACCCTGTCCAAGGCAGCAGGGTAAAGAACCACAGGGAGCCTCCCAATAGCACAGAAGACACACAGTATCCACAGCCCTCAGAGCTCTGCCAGTGAGCTGTCTCCTCCATCCCAACTTTAAGAGTAGTGGTTGTCAGGCAGAACACGCCTTCTCCTGCAAAGCTGTTAAGTCTGCCTGTAACCAAATGGACACACCCCTCCGAAGCACGGTCCCCTCAGAAAAATACTCTCATTTCCTTCTTTGCCAAATATACCTTCCCTATGCCCATTAAGAGACTCCCTCCTACCTCTAGACAGAACATTCGTCCAACAAGAAATTACCTCTCCCTACCTCCTGACTTGATGGACAGCTCCCTTCCCCTCACCGACCGTTCAATCGCCCACCTCAAGCCCTTGGGGTGTTGAGTGCCTTCCCCCCGTATGGGCTTGCCAGTGGCTCACGGTTACCAGATCGCCGCAGTTGGCGCTTTCCTCTCTCTCCCACTGGTCATCCCTCTCCTCCTCCCTCACTCAATGCTGGAACACGCGCCTGGCCGGGGTCCGCCTCTCCGCGCTGGCGACACGCTGGTCGCATCCTCAGGCTGGGGGTCCACTCGGCCCCCGTCACGCCCCTCCGCCGCAGCCGGCCGCCCCCGGCGGCCACGCCCCCGCGCTCACCCGCAGTCCGGGGCCGGGCACCAGCGGCAGTCGGGGTCCGAGGCCAGATAGCGGCGCAGCATGAACTCCTCGTACTTGTGCATAAGCGGCGGGTCGGCGAGCAGCAGGCGGATGTCGTGCGGGTTGAGCCGCTCGCTGCACTCGGGGCAGCTGATGGGCACCCGGCTCTCGCTGATCTCCAGGCGCAGGTAGTGGCGGAGGCAGTCCCGGCACGAGCGGTGCGGGCAGCTGAGGAGGCGCGGGGCCCGCTCAGGCGGCAGCCGCATCAGGCACAGCGGGCACTCCACTTCCTCCGGGCCCGGGTCGCCGCCCTCTGCCGCCTCCTCATCGTCGAGCCCGGGCCCCGCCGCCGC
>NW_004443951.1:24846058-24911668 GCF_000243295.1 Trichechus manatus latirostris | reverse complement strand
AGCGGAGAAGACGCTGTGGAAGGTGAGGCGCCGGCGCCGGCCGCCGCTACGGCACTTGGGGTCGGGCGCGGCCGCGTGTAGGGATGTGGAGCGCGGAGACTCGGAGTCCTTCTCGGAGCCCATGGCCCGCAGAGGGCGAGGGGCTAGGGGCGCCCAGCGCCGCCACAGCTCCCGCCTCCTCAGCCCCTTCAGCCAGCGCCCCAGCCGCCGCCGCCTCCGCAGCCGCCCTCCCGGAGATAGAAACCGAGCGGTGGCGACGAAGTGGTTATAAAGCCTCCTCCCCGCGTGCAGCTGCCCACTGCGCAGGCGCTTCGCTGAGACACCTCATAACCCGCGCCACCGAGGCCGGAGGGGGTGCTGGGCGGGGCCGAGCCGGGCGGGGCTGGGAGAGGTGGGGCAGAGCTCCGCCTTCTCGCGGTCAGGTGGTTGCAGGGTGGCCATCTTGTAAAGACACTGGGAGAGGCTGGCGGAATTCTTCTTGCGTTTATTTCCCGTTTCAGTGATCCCTGCTCATTTCATCCCCGAGGTGGACGTTTCGGTTAACCTTTCCTCACAGGCTGATTGCCACTTACAGCAAATGATGCCTCCGTTACTTCATCTGTAAAAAGTGACGGGTTAATCAGATGGTGATCCCAACTGGTGCACCTTCCAGCATTTCTTTTGTTGTTAAGCAAACAGTATTAATAAAAAGTATACTCATGCAGAATATATTTATTCATTGAGCACCTACAAAGTGTTAAACATTAGTAGATAAGATAGGCAAGGTCCCTATTCATAGGGCACTTACAGAATAAAATCCAAACTCCTTAATCTAGCATTCAGTACTCTCTGTGACACAAACTCTATTCCTAGGTCCACCTCCCATTATATCCTCTGATATCTTGGCTACTTACCATTCTTGGAAGGGGTCCAGCATTTTCTTACCTGGAAGTGCTTTTTTTCTTGAATGTCCCCGCTCCTCTGACTAGGGATGAATCTGGACTGTTACGTTTCTTCATGGGAAGCGGGAAAATGGCTTCAACAGTAATGGGAATGTATCAGATAGGATTAGACTCATTTGCAAAGAAAAAAGGGGAAAAAAAGGCTTATGATAGAAATTTATTTCTCTCTCCATAAAAAATAAGTCCAGAGGTAGGCAGTTCAGGGCTGCTTGGCCATTCTCCACATTTGGTTTCCAGTCATAAGTTCACCTCGTTATTGTCCACATTCCAGAAGGAAGGGAGATGGGAAGAGAGGCGTACCCTCTACCTTTTAAGAAGACTTCCTTGGAAGTTCTGCACATTTTTGCTTACCTTTCACTGGCCAAAACTTAGTCACATGGCCATACTTAGCTGCAAGGGAGGCTGAGAAATGTCTTTTAACTTGGTGCAATATGTCTTCTGTAGTTGTCTTTTTCATGGCTGGTATTTAAAACCATGAGAAAGATCCCTAGGAATAAGCCCTGGGGACCTTCAAATTTTGAGGTGAAGTAGTGGAGTAGGAGCCAGGAGGGGAAACCGAGATCCAGGGGCCAATGATATAAGAGAAAAAACCAAGCAGGCGTGATGTCACAGATGCCAAGATAAAATATTTCCAGGAGGGAGTGGTCAATTGTGACAAATGCTGCTGGGAAATCAAGAAAGATAAGAACAGAAAAGTGACCACTGAATTTGGCAATACCACAGGGTCCTATAAGGAGGGGGAGGGTTCCTCCTCAAATAGGAAGGCAGTTTGTTATTGGATTGCTAAAACAATTTATGTCCATGTGTTGGTTAGAATAGGCTAGGCTCTGCTATGGTAAGGAACAGGTCAAACATCTCAATGGTTTAACACAACAATGGTGTATTTTTCCCACTCATGCAAAGTCAGCTAAGGGTCCAGGCACTCTCCTGGGTAGCTCTCCTCCACTCCATTAGGTGATGCAGAGATTCAGGCCACTTCCATCCTGGGCTCCACCATCTTAACGTAAACCTTCCAGGATTACCTCAATGGGGCAAAAACAGCTGGGGGTTTGAGTACTGACAATTAAATACTTCAGCCTGGAAATGACACACATTACTTCTGCTCACAGACCATAGCCAGAATTTGTTGCACAGGCCCAATCTAACTGTAAGGGAGGCTGGGAAATGTAGGGGGAAACCACAGACTATTTAGTAAACAATATTGTCTCTGCCACAGTTCCCTATAGTCATCTTTGACTGTGTTCCCAGTGCCCAACATCTTGTTCAGCTGCAGAGCCCCCTTTAGATGAGGTTTGTGCCTGTGGTGGGCATGGAGGCCAGAGAGAGGGCTACCTTGTTCCTTGGGTCAGATTGTGCTAAAGGAGATGGGGATTCCTGATTCTAGGCAGATCCAGAGCCAGGTGCCTTTCAGATGCTTATCCCTATGCAGCTGACAGAAACATCTGTCCGAATCCTAGCTTGCTGAAACATTCAGTGCACCAAAAGTTTGCTTGTCCTGGCACTGGCTCCCAAAAAACTCTGCCTCAGCTCAAAGCTGCTACCATCAGTGCTTTGACAGAAAACTGGCCTCTCATAAATGCCATTGGACTTTGCAGTGGCCCCATTTCTTCCGGATTTTCTTCTCCCCTGAGTCCATCACCACTGAATAGAAGGATTAAAGCAATTCCTCCCACTTTTTCTTCTGTGTCTCTCCTTGATATAAACTGAGTAATGACTCAGGGGGATAGCATGGAGGAGAGACGGATTCTCACTCATACATCCACTCATTCAGTAAACGTTTATTATGCTTGTTTTGTGCCAGGCCCTTTGCCAGGAGCTAGGGTCATGGAGATAAAAAACATAGTCTAATGGGGTTTACAGACACTAAAGAAGATCACTGGGATACGGGGTGATGAGGCCCATGTACAAAAAGCTGTGAGAGGCCAAAGAAGGGCATGATCAGCTCTACTAAGGGTGGTTAGGGATGGCTTCACATAGGAAGAGTCATTTGAGCTGGGTCAGGAAGGATGAGTAGGAGTTGACAGTTTGTAAGAAGGGAACAGGATGTTCCAAACTGAAGAAGCCTGGAGGAAAGGCATAGAGGATACAAATGCAGGATAGTTTGAGGAAGTGTGAATAGCAGGGTGTGCCAGGAGTAGAGAATGTTTGAAAGGAGAGAAGTGAGAATGGAAAGGTTCTGTATTATGGTTCCATTGGATGCAAGGAACAGAGACCCAACACAAAGTAGCCTAGGCCAAAAGAGTGATTTGGGGCTCATGTAACTTTTTGAGACGAGTACTAGGGCAGCTGGGCCCAAGAATGAACTGGAACTAGGGAACCAGATGCCATCGGGCTCTCACACTCCATCATTCATCTTTGCTTCTCTGTGTGTTGGCTTCATTTTCTCAGACCACTTTCCTTTCCAAACTGGAACTGTGGCCAACAGCAATCCCCAGCTCACGCCTCCTAGCTGCATCACCAGAGAGATGAGTAATTGTCTCCCGTTTCTCCAAATCCCCAAAATCCTACAGGATTGGCCAGGCTTGGTCACATGCTTACTTATACCCTTGGTCATAGGGGATGGGAGGCCATGATTGATAGTCCCCACCTGGACCATGTGGTTGTACCAGGGGGAGGAGCCATTTTCCAAAAGGAAGGAGCTGTTCTTTCACAAGAAGGGAGAAGTTAAACAGGGCAGGTGAAGCATGAAATGTTTACCACAGATAAGTTGGGGCTAGGCCACCAGGAGCCTTGAATGCCAGACTGAGGAACTCAGCCTTTATTCTGTTGGGTAGTGAGGCATTGTGGGAAGGTTTTAATCAAAGAGAGGCGTATATACAATGAAGATGGCCTGCCACTTCATTGTAAGCTCCCACTTACTTACACTTTGAGCCTTCTCTTGCTCCAGTTCCTCAGTTAGTCTCTTCTGCAAAACCGTTGGCTCACGTTAACCTCTACTCAAAAACCTTCTACAGTTCCCACTGCCAGCTTCGTCTCCTACCAGGCATCATGGGCTTGAGCCACCTGGACTGCTTGATATTATCTAAACATACCCAGAATTGTCAAACCTTGTTTCTTTGCACTTGCTGGTCCCTCTGCCTGTTATGCCCTTCCTACCCTATCCACTCGGTGCAAGCCTATGCATCTTCCTGGGAACATTTCCATTATCCCTGCCTCTCTTTCTATAGTCAGACCCTCCTCCCTCCCTCCCTTGTGTGTCTTGGGTACAGTGTAGATAACTCTAGTGTTGCGCCTACAACTATGGTGACCGTATATTGTCCAATCAGGACATTTTTAAGAATGAAAGGGAATACTATTAATTGCCATAGTTCAAAAAGTACCAGTTGGACTGTCCCAGGCAAACCAGAGGTTATGTCACCCACTTACAGCCAACATCTCTGTAACAACTGGTTGTTGTTGTTGTTGGGTGTTGAGTCACCTCTGACTCATAGCAACCTTACGTATAACAGAAGGAAACATTTTCTGGTCTTATGCCATCTTCCAGCCGTTGATGTTTGAGCCCATTGTTGTAGCCACTGTGTCAATCCATCTCATTGAGGGTCTCCCTCTTTTTCACAGACCCTCTACTTTACCAAGTATGATGTCTTTCTCTAACTATTGGACCTTCCTGATGACATGTGCAAAGTAAGCAAGACAAAATCTTGCAATCCTCACTTCTAAAGAGTATTCTGGCTTACTTCCCCCGAGACAGGTGTGTTCATTCTTCTGGCAGTCTACGGTATATTCAGTATTCTTCACTGACGCCGCAATTCAAATGTAGCAATTCTCCTTCTATCTTCCTTTTTCACTGTCTAGCTTTCACATGCATATAAGGTGATTGAAAATACTGTGGCTTAGGTCAGGCACACTTTAGTCATTGTCTTAGTTATCTAGTGCTTCTATAACAGAAGTACCACAAGTGGATGGCTTTAACAAAGAGAAATCTATTCTCTCACAGTCTACTAGGCTACAAGTTTGAATTCAGGGCATCAACTCCAAGGGAAGGCTTTCTCTCTCTGTCAGCTCTGGAGGAAGGTCCTTGTCATCAATCTTCCCCTGGTCTAGGAACTTCTCCGCGCAGGAACCCCAGGTCCAAAGGACGCACTCTGCTGCCGGCACTGCTTTCTTGGTGGTATGAAATCCCCCTGTCTCTCTGCTAGTTTCTCTCTTTTACATCTCAAAAGAGATTGACTTAACACACAACCTAATCTTGTAGATTGAGTCCTGCCTCATTAACATAACGGCCTCTAATTCTGCCTTATTAACACGTAAGAAAATCACATCAGAGACCAAATGGTGGACAATCACACAATACTGGGAATCAAGGCCTAGCCAAGTTGACAGACATTTTTGGGGGACACAATTCAATCTATGACAGTCATCAGAGTGACATCTTTTGCAGCAGGTGTGCCCAATGCAATACATCGTTTGATTTCTTGACTGCTGCTTTCATGGGCAGGGATGGTTGAGCCCCGAAGAATGAAATCCTTGACAACTTCAATTTCTTCACCACAACATCTGAAAGTTGGTGCTTTCATTATTTATCTCATTCATATCTCCCAACAGCCTGTGAGATTGGTATTGTTATCATCATTTTCAAGATGAGGAGATGGAGCTTCAAACAGAGGAGACTTGTGGTCACACAGCCAGAAGGCAGCAGAGTTGGCCCAGGAAGCCAGATCATGGATTCCAAAACCTGGATCTTCTGACTCCAGAGTTGGTGTGTACCACAGCACCTGGCTTCTCCAATATCACAGGTTCTTACTGTCTAGGCTAGTCAGGAGGTCACCCTCCCTAGACAGGGGAGGTGGGGCCAGCGGGGAGCAGCAGGACTTGTTATGCATCTATTCATTCAATTAATGTTTATTAAGCACTTCCTATGTGCCCTGGTGGCATAGAGGTTAAGAGCTATGGCTGCTAGCCAAAAGGTCGGCACTCGGAATCCACCAGGCTCTCCTCGGAAACGGTATGGAGCAGTTCTACTCTGTCCTGTAGGGTCGCTATGAGTGGGAATCAACTCCACGGCAACAAGTTTTTGTTTTTTATGTGCCAAGATTGTGCGGATGGTGGAGGACCCAGCAGCGTTTCTTTCTGTTATAAGGTCTCTATGAGTGGAAGGGACTCAACAGCGCCTAACAACAACTTGTGCCTGGTACTCTGTTGGGTAATAGAGTGATCAACAACACAGACAAAGTCCCTGCTCTCATGGAGTTTACAGTCCAGTGGGGAATACTAGGTACTGAGGTTTAAAGATATTTTGGAGGTAAATTTAATAGGTTTTTCTCATTTGATGGAGGAGAGGCGAGATGGAGATGGTTCTCTAGGTTTCTTCTTGAAAGAGATAGGGACACAAAGAAGGTGTTCGGAGAGATGATGAAGTCGGTTTGGATGTGTAGGGTTTGAGGTGTCTGTGATATTTCTGTTTAATCCTTATCACCTCCAGCAATGTCAACTGATTTGCCCCACACTGCAAGATTATGGCAAGTAACAAACCTGTTCCAGTCAGCTCAAACAAAGCTGGCCTCAGGTAGATAGGGCAGAGAGAGGAGTAGGTGGGGAAGTCAGAAGGGAAGCAGAGACGTGAAGGGGGAAGGGATGTGTTCATGGAGAAGATAATCAGGTCTCCCCGACTGCAGGGAGGAGCTAAGAACCGGGAGAGTGAGTTGCCATTGCGGAGGGAGCACGATCCTCGCCCTCCCCAGGCTCCGTGACCCCTACGCCCACCCACAGCGCCCGAGCGAGGAGGAGAGGGCGCCTCCACGTCTCAAAACCCGGGCAGCCCTGGCTCGCACGGCTGCGGGGCCCACCAATCGGGCTGCGCCTGGTGGCGGCGCCACGTGACCGGTTTCCGCACCCCTCCGCAGCCTTCCAGGGAAGACGGGCATCCCCACCATCCTGCCACCCTCGCCATTCAGCCCCCGCCCCTCGCGTGCCGCAGCCGGGCGTGAAGGCGGGAGGGCGCTCCGGTGCGAGGCTGGGATTCCGCCGCAGTCCGCTGCGGAGAGAGGGAGGGGAGGGGAGGCGAGTGAGCTGCAGCCGCATCGCCCACAGTGTTTTCCGCCAAGGTCAAGCATACCCATTCCCGGGCAAGGCTGCCGCCAGAATCCCTCCCTTGCCGCCTTCCCCACCATTCCCACCGCCGCTGCCACGCAGCCAGCCGCAGCATCCCTCGCCGGCCTGGACCACTGCCCCAGACTCTCGCCCGGGTTCCTGCGGGGGCGGTGGAGGGATGGGAGGGTGTTTATGCCGCCCTCGAGCTTCTCAGCCACCTTTCTTATTCGCACACCTAATGGTGAGGCGCCCTGCTTTAAACGTGACACTAGCTCCCATTGATAAAAGAGCCCCCATGAGATGAAAAGAGGGCTTTCATAACTAAGTCCCAGCTTAACCTTCTCCAGCCCCGCCGCCACCTTGCACCGAGACCCCTTTCCCTCTGGACCCCTTTCCGTACCAGGACCAGTCATCACTAGCATCCTTAAGTGACTGCCTTTACTGTGCCTTCTTCCTAGGGTACCCTAATCTCCCTTTGTACGCCTGGTAAATTTCTAGACCCAGCTTAGTTATAATAATGCAGCGGAGGGTGGAAACTGGCTCGAAAATGCCTCTTAGCAAAGGTCACAAAATTGAAAGCCTGCAGGGGTGAGGCAGGAGAGATAAATACAGTAAGGCCAGTGGGCAGGAGCATAAGAAAAACCTGTCTAAAGGGCAGGGCGCACACTCTGTTGGACCAACATGCTCCTTGGTGGGTGTGGGTCCTATGAAGCCAGATTTTCTGAGTTTACAGGAAAAGTCACAAATCCGATTTTTATGTGTAATGTCTCAATTTTTTAAATATTGGCTTGATTTTTAAAGAACACCTCTGCGGGTCTCATGCAGCTCCTGGACCCTCAGTGGGTGACCTCTAAAGGAAGGAGCTGGCTTTCTTCAGGAAGATACTGTTTAGGGTGAAGGTGCAGCCTCGAAACTCTGAGATGCAGTTGTTGCTGAGGCAACAAAGAAGATGGTTGAGGACCTAGATTTGGATTTGTTCCTAAAATGACTCTGGATGTTTCCAGCAAGAGGTCATATATTGAGAAGCTAGTGAGGGCTCAGAGAATCTAGGGGAAGCTAGAGGACTGGGCTTGAGAAATGGGCAGGAACTGAGAGTCCTGGGCAGGGGTAGGTAGCAGGAACCCAGCCAGGTTCACCTACCCACCCAGTGGATAGTCCCATTACCAGTATCACTGCCATGAAAGATAGCCATCCTTTTTTTTTTCCCGAAAGTCAGTACTTTTTCTAAATTTTTTTATTGCTGTAGTTTAAATGAAGTTTACATTTCAAGTTAGTCTCCCATACAAAAATTTATACATACATTGTTATGTGACCCTAATTGCTCTCCCCTTACTGTGACAGCACACTCCTCCTTTCCCCCTTGATACCTCATGTCCATTCAACCAGCTCCTAACCGTCTCTGCCTTCCCATCTCACCTCCGGACAGAAGCTGCCATTCCAGTCTCTTGTACCTACTTGGAATGACAGCCATCCTTGTGGGGGCTACATGAAGGCCAGAGAGAGAATCTGTGGTGCTTTCACTTGCAGGTGGAGAAAGCGGGGAAGCCAACCTCCAGTAACCACCAAAGCTCCACACTGTGAGGTGCTGCCTAGAAAGGAAATTGGAGAAGAGAGTGGAGGTGACTAGCTAAACAACAGGAGACAGGAGCTGGCCCCACGGGTAAGGGAGGGAAACAGCAGACACCACTCTCGCTAGGACAGCCGGCTGCGGCTGTCTTGAGAACTAGGGTTTTGTTGTTGTTCACCTTGAGGTTTTTGGGAGCTATCATGTGATCACCCCCTCTGTCCTCTATCCCTGGAAATCTTCAGTAAAGTCTTGTTAAAAAATAATCAAAATACAAATTAAAACAGGGTTTATTCTAGCAGTTATTCTATATGCATATAGGGAGACCATTCTGTTTCTAAAAAAACCCAAATGGCTAGTTACAAAGAAGCTTTTAAAGAGAATAGGAGGGAGTAGAATAGAAAACCAACCATTGGCTAATCTTAACATGATTGACTGAACCATGCTGAGATCAGCTGACATCAGGTTATAGGTGGTCTCTGGCCATGGGGCGTTGGGGCTTCATTTACACAAATTTTTAGGTGTAGTCTGGAGGTTTTAAAATGATAAAAGATACCTCAATTATTCAGGGAATTCCAAGGGTTATCATTCAGGAGGCAGGGGAAATTACCTAAAGTAACATTCTTTGCATTAGGTAAACTCTGAGCTAGTTTATGGTTAACAAATGTGGTTGTCACAAAACAGGTTGGCAAAGACCTAATCGCTGTGTCAAACTAGGTCTCAGTTACCACGCTGTGAGTCAGAATCGAGTCCATGGCAACGAGTAATGGGTATACTCACACAGGCTGCCTTGCCTGAGGTGTTTGTGGAAACAGCAGAAAGGGCCGTTTACTTCTGTTTTGGGATGGTGCTAACTGAAGATGGCACAGGCTGAAGCAGGAGCTGGGCCAGGAGAAACAAAATCTCCAGGAATTTGCAGCAGTCCTGGAGACGGCTTCCAAACTGGTGCTTAGGCTCATCCCCTGTAGGTCTCAAGGGGTCAGGAGGCCCCTGGTTGAGATCTAGGCTACAGTAATAAAGAACCAGCTACAATTTACTGAATGCTGCCTGTGCCAGACACGGCGCTAAATGCTTTCCATGCATTCTCTCTTATCCTCACAGTGGTTGTATGAGGGAGCTGTTGTTAGGTACCACCGAGTTGGTTCCAGAAAGAAACACTGCCCAGTCCTGTGCCATTCTCACAACCATTGTTAGGTATGAGCCCATTGTTGCAGCCACTGTGTCAATCCATCTCTTTGAGGGTCTTCCTCTCTTTCGCGGGCCCTCTACTTTACCAAGCATGATGTCCTTCTCCAGGGACTGGTCCCTCCTGATAACATACATGTTCAAAGTACATGGGATGAAGACAGCTTTGTTTGTTCATTTGGCAGTCCATGGTATATTCAGTATTCTTCGCCGACACCATAATTCAAAGGCATCGATTCTTCTTTGGTCTTCTTTATTCATTGTCCAGCTTTCAAATGCGTTTGAGGTGATTGAAAATACTGTAGCTTGGGTCAGGTGCATTTTAGTCCTCAAAGTGACATCTTTGCTTTTCAACAATTGAAAGAGGTCCTTTGCAGCAGATTTGCCCAATGCAATGTGTCATTTGATTTCTTGATTGCTGTTTCCCTGGGCATTGATTAGGAGTCCTGACGGTGCAGTGGTTAAGCACTCAGCTGCTAACTGAACGGTCAATAGTTTGAACCCATCAGCCGCTCCCAGGGAGAAAGATGTGACCATCTGCTTCCATAAAGATTACAGCCTTGGAAGCCCTATGGGGCAGCTCTACTCTGTTGCGTAGGGTTGCTATGGGTCCAAATCAACTTGACAGCAATGAGGGAGCTACGGCTATCATAATCCTCATTTTACAGATGAAGAAATTAAGGCCCCGAGAGGTGAAGTGCCTTGCACAGAGTTAGCAGACAGTGGAGCTGGGCCTGATCTCTGGCCAGTTGCCCCCAGCAGAAGTACCTGTCGTCTTTTCTGGGTTTTCATGGTAACTTTCTGCCCACTGGAGGACAGCACTTATAGGCAGAGTTGTAGGTGTTGTTCTGATTTGCATGTCTGTCATCCCCACTCCTCTGTAAGGGGCAAGAGCCATGCCACTAATTGCAAGTGTCTGACATAGTGGATGCTGAGTACATGTTAAATGAATTAGTTTAAGGAAGGCCAAAAGTGGCGCCCTCAAGTCTCAGATCTTTGTGACATGGATGGGTCATTCACTTTCTCTGGGCCTCAGTTCCTCATTTGTGAAATGGGGATTATAATTATTAGATTATTTGTGAGACTTACATGAAATCAGGGCATAAAATTTCTGTAAACTGCCATACAAAAAGCAGCTGCTGTTGCCAAAGTTGTTGCTATATAGATGATGAAAATGGGGGCTGAGCAAGGAAGGGAACCAAAAAAAAAAAAAAAAACCAAACCCGTTGCCATCAAGCAGATTCTGACTCACAGTGACCCTATTGGACAGAGTAGAACTGCCCCATATGGTTTCCAAGGAACGGCTGGTGGATTCGAACTGCTGACCTTTTGGTTAGCAGCCGTAGTTCTTAACCACTGCGCCACCAGGTCTCCAAGGAAAGGAATCAGGATCTGGAAATTCCAGGACTGTATCAGCTCAGACAGGAAATTCTCAGGAGGCACAGCCACTTTGCAGGGTTTCCAAGACAGCTGTGTCTTCAGTCTTTATTGCTGGAACACCTACTATATGCTGCTGCTTGATCTCACTTCATTCAAAATTCTGCAGAGCAAATACTCAAATTGGCCTCATTTTACAAAGGAGGAAAATGAGATTAGAGAGGTGATGCAATTCCCCAAGGGATACATAGCAAGAAAATGGCAGAGGCAGGATTTGAACTCAAATCTGTGATTCTGAAATCCTTGTTCTTCTTGCTTTCTACTCCAGTTTCTTCAGTCATCCCTTCATTCACATTTATCATGCATCAACTAAGTGCTAGGACTCCTACAGGAAGTGGGGGATACAAGACCAGGGAGACAATTCAATGGACATTTGTAATTCATCGAGATAAACTCTCTCTGGGGGAAGTGGGGGTGATAGGAGCTGGCCTTTGCTTTAGGCTTGCCTTTCTTCTCGGTCCACAGACCCCTGGGGCATATCCCAAACTCTCTGAGTGGTTCCCTTCAAGTCTTCCTCCCTAGGTTTAAAGTAAGGAGGAGACACATCCTCAGCCGTCTTCTCTGGGGTGCGGGTGGGGAGGGTTGCAATGGGGACCACACAGCAATCAACAATTCTCTCCAAAAGAAATCCCTCACAACAGGCCCCTCTCCTCTTCTCTCTCTCCTCTCCTCCCCTTCCCTCTCCTGTCCTTTTCTCTCTGTCTTTGGTCCATTTCCACCCCCACCCCCACCCCCATGAATTCTTCTTTTATATTGACCAAAGGTGGGTAATGGGCTAATGCTGGTAGAACTGGTTTCTCTATTTCTCAGCATGCTCTGACTGGGTGGTAGAGCAATTTGATTTAGGATACAGTGGTCCTTGGCAATCCTTGCCTCTGTCCCAAAGCCAAGACAACATGAAACTTGCATTTAACATCCTGTTACACATGGATTAAAAAGAAATCCTGAAGGAGAGTCACCCACCTGTCAACAGTGATTATCTTTGCGTGGTGAAGTAATGTGTAACCTGCATTTTCTTCTTTTTACTTATTTGCTTAAAAAATCTTTTTTTTCTACCATAGGCTTTATTGTAATCAATTTAAAAAAGATCCTCTACTTAACAATTAAGGAGCCCTGGTGACGCAATGGTTGAGCACTCAGCTACTAGCCAAAAGGTTGGCAGTTCGAACCCACCCAGAGGCTCCTTGGGATAAAAGACCTGGTGATCTGCTCCCATAAAGATTACAGCCTAGAAACCCTGTGGGGCAGTTCTACTCTGTCACATTGGGTTGTTATGAGTTGGAAATCGACTCAATGGCACCTGACAACAACCATTTTAGCAATTATTTATGGCCCCACAGATGTAGGGAAGTCTATTGGAAGCAATCTCAGAATGGGCTTTTTCCGGAGCACAGCGGGGTCTGGACAAGACAGCACAGGGGAGGAGGTGAGGAAGTGAGAGGTCATTGAGGATGAAAAACCACAGCGACCAGTCCTGAGGCTTGCTCGGAGCTCCATTCCAAGCCCTTGATATGCATAGCTCAGTTAATCCTCAAAACAAGTTTCGGAGATCAGCTATTCTTTAACAGCCAAGAAACCAAGATTTACAGGGGGAAGAAAGCAAGATTCAGAGAGGTTCTGTTACTTGCCCAGGGACACACTGCTAGAAAGTGATGGAGGCAGGATTTGAATCCAGATCTAAGTGACTTCATTGTCTGTGTGTTTCAACATCTGGACTCACTTCCTCACCTTCTCACCCTGTGCTGTCTTGTCCAGTCCCTGCTGTGCCTTCCTTCGGATATTGCTTCCAATAGACTTCCCTACATCTGTGGGGCCACAAGTAATTGTTAAAATTGTTGTTGTTAGGTGCCATCAAGTTGAATTCCAACTCATAGCGACCCAATGTGACAGAGTAGAACTGTCCATAGGGTTTCCTAGGCTGTAATCTTTATGGGAGCAGATCACCAGGTCTTTTCTCCCGAGGAGCCGTCGGGTGGCCATTCAAGCCCTCCTAGTTGCACCGTGCTTACGTATTCCAAGCTCTTCTTACGCAGGCTCTCATTGATACTAGTACAATCTAGAGAAGCAGGAGGAGTGAAGATTATTGTCCCATCTTCCAGATGAGAAAATTACAGCCAGAGAGACGACTTGCTCAGTGTAATCGGCTGAGAAGTGGTGGCATTCATTCTAGAATCCAGGCCTCTTTTCTCTCCTTGGGCAACCGTCCTCCTTCCGCTACCTTCTGCCAACTGCAGAGGCTTCCTTCTCGAAACAAATGACTCAAGGTAAATCTCTGGCTGGACTTCCCCTTTCTCTAAGCGCAGAAAGTCTGTTTGCAATTCATGTGGGTGAACAATTGCAGGTCAGTTACAAAGTAGGCGGGGCCGCAGACAGCCATGGAGTGCTGCAGGGGACAGGACTCCCTGCTGCCTGGACTGGCCAGGGACACCTGCATTTTTCCTTCCTGATGGCCATGTCAGTGTGTCTGCTCCTCCAGCAGGCTTGAAGTCCCACCCCAAAGATCTGGCTGCACTATTCTGGAAGTTAGAAAAATTAGCCCAGGAGGAAAGGCCCCCCCATCAATAAAAATAATGATAATGATATCTCATGTTTATGGTACATTAACCTTTGTACCAGGCGCCGTACAAAGTGGCTGACACGTGTGAACCAATCTGAGCCACATAACAGCCCTACGAAGAAGGTTCTATAGCTTTGGAGCCTGAGAGAACTAGATTTGAATCACAGCCATTCTGCTTCCCAGTTGTGTGACCTCAGGGAAGTTACTTACACTCATTGAACAACTATTTTGGAGCACCTACTATGTGCCACACACTGTTAAGTGAACAGAACAAAGATCCCTACTCTTCAGAGCTTACCTTCTACAAGGGAAAGCAGATTAGTTATAAACATAATAAAAAAAATTATATATTGTATGTTAGAGGGTGATAAGTGCTATGGAAACAAAAAACAGCAGAGCAGGGTGAGGAGGATAAGGAGTGCTGTTGTGGGTAAGGGAGGAAGGAGGCTGCAGTAGTAACTAGTGGTGTCAGGGAAGGCCTCCTGAGCTGGCGTGCTTGGTGGCTTCAAAGTGCAGCAAGGAGACCAATATGGCTGCAACAGAATGAGCTAGGGAGAGAGTCCTCACTACCCCTAAGCCCCACCCCAGTCATTTTTTCCTTATACCACCCTTTGTTTTTCCTTCATTGCTCTTATCATAATTTTAATTGTTTTATTTATTTCGATGTTTGCTTCTTTATTGTCTGTTTCTTCCATTAACCTTAAGCCCCTTAAAGGCAGATACCATGTTAGTCTTGTTCAGTGCTGATCACAGAGCCTGGAACATAGAAAGTGCTTAATAAATACTGGTTGAATTCATGAATTAAATCCATTCACCCATCCATCTATCCACATTTATGATGGAACCTCCCATCACGTATAACGCTATTTCTAAGGGTAACTCGTATTCTGAGTTCAGTTCAGGATATCAGGAACAGAGGCAGTAGTGCACAGTAGTTAATGGCGCAGGCTCTGGAGCCAGACTGCATAGATTCCAGTACTTGATCCACTATTTACTAGGTATACAACTTCAGGCAATTTAGGCAACCTGTCTGTGCTTTAGTTTCCAATTCTATAAACTGGCATAATCATAGTGTCCCTCTCCAAGGGTTGTAAGTGATAAAAGCACTCAAAACAACATCAGGTATAGTTGCCATCAAGTCAGTTCCAACTCTTGGTGACCCCATGTGTGCAGAGCAGAACTGCCCCATAGAATTTTCAAGGCTGTGACTTTTTAGAAGCAGATCACCAGGCCAGGCTTCAGAGGCGCCACTGGGTGGGTTAGAACTGCCCAGCTTTCAGTTGGTAGTTGGTGCTTAACCATTTGAGTCACCCAGGGACTCCATCAGGTGTATATAGCGCTTGTATATGTGTTTGTTTCACTGGTTAAAGTACCTGTGTAGTACACAGGAGATCCTGGGTTCAACTCCCAGCAGTGCTTCCACTATCTTGTTTGATTTAGGGAGTCCTTGGGTCTTGGTATGAGTTGGAATCGACTCAACGGCAATGGGTTTGGTTTTGGTTTTTGGGTCTTGGTCATGTAGTGGTTAAGAGCTATGGCTGCTAACTAAAAGGTTAGCAGTTTGAATCCACCAGACACTCCTTGGAAACCCTATGGGGCAGTTCAACTCTGTCCTATAGGGTTGCTATGAGTCGAAATCGACTTGATGACAACGGGTTGGGTGGCACAAATGGATGAGCATTTGATCAATAGCCAGAAGGTTGGTGCCTTGAATACACACAGAGGCACCTTGGAAGACAGGCCTAGTGATCTGCTTCCAAAAGGTCACAGCCTTGAAAATCCTGTGGAGCAGCTCTACTCTGCACACATGGGGATGTCATGAGTCAGAACTGACTCCACGGCAACTAACGATATTTGTGTTTTCCCTATGTAGCCCCAGCCATGGAAGCCAGGACTCTAGCTCCCTTCTTCCTGCACAAGATTCTGAAAGGGAAGCGAGAAGGGCATAGAAACACCTGGTGGGAGTGAGCCTGCAGAGCACTCATAGTGACGACTGCCATATCTGTGCTGTGTGCTGGCAGCAGGGAGCTCTAGGGTCTCCCTGGAGTGGCATTTTAGGGATATTATTCCTCCCAGCCTGATTCTCTGGCCCTTTTCTGCTTAAATGACCAAGAGTGAGCTCTGTTGTCTGCAAGTGAGGAGGCTGACTGATACAGTTATTAATACTAATTGAGTACCTACTACTGTGTTTAGTACCTGTCTTTACATGCATTATTTCATTTACTCTTCATGCTGACCTCTGAGGCAGATATTATTAACCCATTTTATAGATGAAGGAGCCAGCTCAGAGAGGTGGAGCGACTTGACCAAGGTCACACATCCAGTGAGTGGCAGAGCCAGGGTTCAGGCCCAGGTGTGACTCCAAATTGCTCTCTCAAAGTGCCTCCCAATGGTGACTAAAAGGCCGTGGCAGAATTTTCTCCTCCAGCACTCACTGCTTAGCTCTGCCTGGAAAGAAGGAATCCTATGAGTCTGGTCTCTAAGTTAGAAAGACAGATGGGTCTGGGCTGCCTGGGAGGAGCTCCAGGATGTGGAGGGGAACTGTCTGTGCCTTGCCTGGGTCAACACTTCATCAGGAAAAGCCCTCCTCCCTACTGCCCCTTAGATCAGAGACATTTCTCTGTGAAGTCTGAGCCCAATTGTTACTGGGTGGCCTGATTCCCATGGAAATGTAGAGGCAGAAAATATCTGGGGCTGCTGTGGTTGCCAGGCAACAACCAGCCACTGGCTCACTTAACAAGAGTCAAGGAGTCGGCCTGATGCTGTTAGAGATACTTAGCTCTGTGGCCTGGAGACCTAGATTCTGGTCCTGACTTGCTGTGTGATCTTGGGCAAGTCTCACCCACTCTCTGGGCCTCAGTTTCCCATCTCTCGTACAAAGAACAGTCACACTGTAGAAGTTGCAATGTGAGTCAAAGCCAGATAAATGGTCAGAATCAGAGTGACAGTGGGGCAGGGCCAGAGGCCTGAGGGTGGGCCATTGGAGGGGGAAGACTTAGTTCTCCTTGTGTCCATCCTACCCCAGCCTCTCCTGGCCCTGTTTACCATTTCCTTTCCCACCCTGAGCTAATTTAGGCCACCCAGACTCCATCCCAGGCCCACTCTTGCAGCTCAGGGTCTGGGAATGTCTTGGTACCCACAAGTTAGCACAGCCACTGCCTACCCAGCAGACTTTCCCTGTGGGGAGTTTCCGTAGTTCCTGCTGAAGTGAAGTCATCCAGCGCTGGGTGTTTCCCTGGACAGCCATCAGAGGACCTTCTGAAGCTGTTTTCAGAGATCGCACTGACAGTAAACTCTGAGGGCGGTGGTGTGTTTCTCAGCAATCAGCAGTTAATGCATTCCATTTCACATCCATTACAAAAAGTAATGGCAGCAGCTGCCCTTTGCTGGGCCTGGCACAGCACCAAATGCTTTATGCCCTAGATCACATTTAATCCTCATACAACCCAGAAGGATGAGAATGAAGGCCCCTACTTTACAGATGAGGAAAAGGAGACTCAGAGAGGTGCCATGACTTGCCCAAGGTTGCAGTAAATGGTGGAGCCAGGATTCTTGTTCTGGGCAGGTTCCACAGCCTGGAGTTTCAAACCACTACAGGGCGCTGCTTCCTCACAGTCCCATCAAGGAACACCAAAGCTGGAAGGGCTCAACCTGCTCTCAATGCCCACTTTACAGATGGGCACATCAAAACCCAGAGAGAAGAAGTGATTAGCCCGAGATCACATGCAAGTCAATATCAGGGCAGATTCTAGTACCACTCCCCCCAAAGCTTCACTGTAACAGTCAGAAAACAAAAAGTGCCCCAGGCAGAAGAGGTAGATAGATGAGAAATCTCGAGTCTTAAGAAATCCCCAGGGTTTCTTAGGAAGTAGAATGATGCAGTGTTCACAGACAAGGACGGACTTCTTAGAGGTTCTCTGGGTTAGAGCAGAGAGTCCCAGCATTCCTCCGGGTGGCCAGGGGGCTGTGGGTGTCATTTTTTGGGGCCTACAAATGATTAGGCTGTTGTTGTTGTTTTTAGTTGCCGTTGAATTGATTCTGACTCATGGTGACCCCATGTGTGCAGAGCAGAACTGCTCTATAGGATTTTCAAGGCTATGACCTTTTGGAAGCAGATCACCAGGCCTGTCTCCTTAGGCACCCCTGGGTGGGTTAGAACAGCCAACTGTCGAGAACTTAACCTGAGGTGGTGGTATGTATGCCTAGAATATTCTTCTCCTCGATATCCTTGCCTGGTTAATGCCCACTCATCCTTCAGGTGTCAGTTCAGTGTCACTTCTCTGAGAAGGCCTCCATGAGCCCCCAGTACCCCCCACTGTAGACTCTCCTGGCTCCAGCTCTGTCCCATGTTAGCACTGACCTCAGTTTGCCCCGTGGAGTCACATCAGAGGCGTATTTAACTCATACCAACTTTAGAACTTATCCTCCAACCACTGACCTCCAAAGATGCAACTCCATAATCTGGTATTATCCTCACAAAAACAAACCAATTTTTTAACATGCACTAAGATGACAGATAGTATAATAACAGATTGTTGAAGTCACTCCTGTAGTCTCCAGGAGCACTCCCAAGTTTGAGTGCTCTGCCCAACCTCAATTCATCCCTAGAGGTGGGGTCATTTTCTTAAGGGCAGAGCAGCTTAAAGTCCAGATAACTGAAGACGGCCTTTTCTTTTGTTACTTTTTTTCAGCCCAGATCACTGGTAACTCCTGCCCCCAATCTCTTCCAGGGATCAAAATTTTTGTTCTTATTTTATATCTTGAAGAAACAATTTGCCATAATAGATGGATCCTGATAAAATGGGAGAAAAATATGGAACAGAACTCAAATTCTTAAAAAGTCCAGACTTATGGACAGGTTGAGATTAGAGGACTCCCTGAGACTATTGCCGTGAGATACCCTTTAAACTTTGAACCGGAACTATCCCAAGGTCACCTTTTAGCTAAATAACAGATTGGCTCATAAAATAAAGAATATCACCTGTGAGAGTGCTGCGCTGCTTTAAAAAAATCATCTATGTGAGACCAAATGGTCAACAATTACTCTAATGCAAAAACGAGAAGTTAATGGGACAAGGAACCTAGATTACTGGAAACAGAACAACCAGAAACGAAAATAATGAGAATGCTGACACTTCGTGAAAAATGTAACCAATGTTACTGAACAATTTGTGTAGAAATTGTTAAATGCGAACCTAATTTGCTGTGTAAACTTTCACCAAAAACACAATAAAATATTATTAGAAAGAAAAGAAACCTAAGTAAAGCAAGAAGCTAATTAAAAAAAAGAAAAGGAAACAATTTGCAAGTTTCACTGTTCCCCATGAGTCTGTCAGTTTGTTGTACTGTGGTGGCTTGCATATTGCTGTGATGTTGGAAGCTATGCTACCGGTATTTCAAATACCAGCAGGGTCACCCATGGTGGACAGGTTTCAGCAGAGCTTCCAGACTAAGACAGACTAGGAAGAAGGACCTGGAAGGTCTGAAACTTGCTCTTGAACACAGAGTAGATAAAGGGAACAGAAGAAATGAAGAAGTAAAAGAGCTGAACAGAAGATTTCAAAGGGTGGCTGGAGAAGACAAAGTAAAATATTATAAGGAAATGTGCAAAGACCTGGAGTTAGAAAGCCAAATGGGAAGAATGGGCTTGGCATTTCTCAAGCTGAAAGAACTGAAGAAAAAAATCAAGCCTTGAGTTGCAATATTGAAGGATTCTATGGCAAAATATTAAATGACACAGAAAGCATCAAAAGAAGATGGAAGGAATACAGAGTCACTTTACCAAAAAGAATTAGTCAAAGGGGGAGTGGACTGTCACATTGTGAGGATTGCAACTAATGTCACAAAACAATATGTCTATAAATTTTTATATGAGAAATTAACTTGAGCTGTAACCTTTCACCTAAAGCAAAATAATAATAATAAAAAAAGTGAAGTAAAAAAAAAAAAGGGTCTTCCATCTATAAAAATGTTTAAAAAATAACTTCACACTGTTCTTAGGGAAAAAAAAAGAATTGGTCAACGTTCAACCATTTCAGGAGGTAGCAGATGATCAAGAACTGATGGTACTGAAGGAGAAAGTCCAACCTACACTGAAGGCATTGGCGAAAAACAAGGCACCAGGAATTGACGGAATACCAATTGAGATGTTTCAACAAATGGATGTAGCGCTGGAAGTGCTCACTCATCTACGTCAAAAAATTTGGAAGACAGCTACCTGGTCAACCTACTGGAAGAGATCAATATTTGTGCCCATTCCAAGGATAGGTGATCCAACAGAATCCAGTAATTACCAAACAATATCATTAATATCACACACAAGTAAAATTTTGCTGAAGATCATTCAAAAGCGGTTGCAGCAGTACATCGACAGGGAACTGTGAGAAGTTCAAGCTGGATTCAGAAGAGGATGTGGAACGAGGGATATCACTGCTGATGTCAGATGGATCTTGGCTGAAAGCAGAGAATACCAGAAGGATGTTTACCTGTGTTTTATTGACTATGCAAAGGCATTTGACTGTGTAGATCATAACAAATTATGGATAACATTGTGAAGAATGGGAATTCCAGAACAGTTAAACATGCTCATGCAGTCGTTTGAACAGAACAAGGGGATACTTCATGGTTTGATGTCAGGAAGGTGTGTGTCGGGGTTGCATTCTTTCACCATACTTATTCAATCTGTATGCTGAGCAAATAATCCGAGAAGCTGGGCTATATGAAGAAAATGGGGGCATCAGGATTGGGGGAAGACTCATTAACAAACTGCGTTATGCAGATGACACAACCTTGCTTGCTGAAAGTGAAGAGGACTTGAAGCACTTACTGATGAAGATCAAAGACAACAGCCTTCAGTATGGATTGCACCTCAACCTAAAGAAAACAAAATCCTCACAACTGGACCAATAAGCAACATCATGATAAAAAGGAGAAAATATTGAGGTTGTCAATGATTTCATTTTACTTGGATCCACAATCAATGCCCATGGAAGCAGCAGTCAGGAAATCAAATGACGTATTGCATTGGGCAAATCTGCTGCGAAAGACCTCTTTAAAGTGTTCAAAAGCAAAAATGTCACTTTGAGGACTAAGGTGCGCCTGACCCAAGCTATGGTATTTTTAATCACCTCACATGGATTTCAAAGCTGGACAATGAATAAGGAAGACCAAAGAAGAATCGATGCCTTTGAATTATGGTGTTAGAGAAGAATATTGAATATACCATGGACTGCCAGAAGAACGAACAAATCTGTCTTGGAAGAAGTACAGCCAGAATGCAAGGATGAGGAGACTTCATCTCATGTACTTTGGACATGTTATCAGGAGAGGTATCAGTCCATGGAGAAGGACATCATGCTCAGTAAAGTAGAGGGTCAGTGAAAAAGAGGAAGACCCTCACTGATATGGATTGACACAGTGGCTGCAACAGTGGGCTCAAACACAGGAACAATCGTGAGGGTGGTGCAGGACCTGGCATTGTTTCAATCTGTTGTACATAGGGTCTCTATGAGTCGGAAGTGACTGGAAGGCACTTTACCACCACCACAAGTTTGAAAACCATTGATTTATATAATGTGGCTAGGCATAGAGTCTGGCACACAATAAGCACTCAACAAATGATTCTCATTGTTGTTATCACTATTGTTTACTATTGATAGTTCTAGCAGATTCTCTCAGAGATGTTGAGTATGCATCCCCCTCCACCCCCGCCGCCATAGCCTACAAACACTGTACTTATTAGAGACGTGGTCTGGTGCAATCTATCACGCAACTGCTGCCCTCTAATGAGGTGGTCTTCCAGCCTTTCCTTGCATACCTCCAGTAACAGGGAGCTCACTCTCTCCAGGCAGATAACCCCCCTGGTCAAGCCCTGCCCATATCTGCATGCCAACTATGCATGCAGTGTGAAGGCCTCCCTCCCAGGGGCCCCTTCTCCTCTTAGGTCCCTCAGTTGTGCTTAGGTTCCTCCCTAGCTGTAGGGCAGCTCTCTGGGCATGCCTGAGCCTCAGCTATGGCCTAACCAGCCCTGAGGTGGCGGGAGAGGTTTACTTCTCAAATCTGGGGCTGTGTTTTTACTTGTTTGCCTGGTGTTTGGCAGCCACTTCACCCTGCTGACTCACACTGATCTGAGGTCAACCAAAACCCCCAGGCCTTTTTCTCAGGAACTGCCAGCATTCTAGTTGTTGAGGTCATCCCAGTCCTTGATGAGTGCTATTCATTTATTAAAAATAACATTTACTTTCAAATTACAAAGTAGCACATGCTTGATGTTGTAAATTAGGGAAACTCAAAGGGAAAAAAAATCACTGGTGACGGTCATTTTTAAGTTGACTGATTTTAAAAAACTGATCTTACATTTCTGTAATCAAAGGGGAAAAAACCACTCTCAAGCAATTTCCATTTTGGGGGGAAGGAAAAGTATTGGAGAAAACAAAACTAATGTAGCATAGGAATTATTGCGAATTCTCACAAATATAGGTATCTCTTGTTTCATAATTCAGATATAAATCGTGTGTAAACTCACCCCCTAGAGACTACCATTGCTCAATATTTGAGTATAGCCTACAGGCCTTTACAGTTAACATCCTGCATTTTAAAATTTGGGGCCCATGGTGGTTCAGTGGTAGAATTCTCCTTTTCGATGAGGGAGATCGAGGTTTGATTCCTGACCAAGGCTTGGCGATCTCCTTCTGAGCATCAGTTCATGAAAACCCTATTGTCTTCGTTATCTAGTGCTGTTATAACAGAAATACCACAAGTGGGTGGCTTTAATAAACAGAAATTCATTTTCTCACAGTTTAGGGGGCTAGAAGTCTGAATTCAGGGTGCCAGCTCCATGGGAAGGCTTTCTGTCTCTGTCGGTTCTGGAGGAAGGTCCCTTTCTCTTTTGAGCCTCTGCTCCTGGGCGATCTTTATGTGGCTTGGCTTCTCTCTTCCCCCATTTCTGCTTCCTTCAGTTTATTTAATCTCTTTTATATCTCAAAAGAGATTGACTCAAGATATACCCTACACTAATCCTTCCCATTAACATAACAAAGACAACCCATTCCCAAATGGGATTATAACCATAGGCATAGAGGTTAGGATTTATAACACGTATTTTGGGGGGACATAATTCAATCCATAATACCTATGGATCACAATTGTCCGATCTACAGCGGCCAAAGATGGGGTGGCTGTGGTAAGCACTTGGCTGCTAATTGAAAGGTCGGTGGTTCAAATCCACTGTTCCATGGAACAAAAGACCTGGCAGTCTGCTCCTATAAAG
Organism: Trichechus manatus latirostris; assembly: GCF_000243295.1. Classification (NCBI taxonomy): domain Eukaryota; kingdom Metazoa; phylum Chordata; class Mammalia; order Sirenia; family Trichechidae; genus Trichechus; species Trichechus manatus. The sequence goes on along the minus strand of NW_004443951.1, from coordinate 24,888,686 downwards.
ATTACAGCCTAGGAAACCCTATGAAGCAGTTCTACTCTCCTACAGACTCGCTATGAATCATAACAACACAACAGTGGTTCACAAAGGTCTCATCTGCAGTAACTGATCATAGAGTTGGCACAGGACAGCAGGACCTGGCAGGGCTTCCCTCCATTGTTCATGGGTTTGCCATGAGTCCGGGATAGACCCCCCCCCCAAAAAAAACCCCATTGCGGTGGAGTGGATTCTGACCCATGGCGACCCCATGTGTTACACAGTAGAACTGCTCCATAAGATTTTCTTGGCTGTGATCTTTACAGAAGCAGATTGCCAGGCCTTTCTTCTGAGGCACCTCTGGATGGGTTCAAACTGCCAACCCTTAGGTTAGTAGTTGAGCACAAACTGCACCACCCAGGAGGTCAACTACAGGGCAGCTCACAACAACAATTTTACAATTTAATCTAGGTCTAAATTTAGTACTGGACTTGGAGACAGAGACCTGGTTCAAATTCTGGCTTTCCTACTTACTGGTTGTATTAGTTTGAACATCTCATAGAGCCTCTTACAGCCGCAGTTTCTTCATCTGTAAAATGGAGGTGATAATATCTACTTTCCAGGATTGTGGTAAAGATGAAAAAATAAAGCCACCAGAACACAGTAAGTGCCTGCTGACTTATACTGGGGTTGTTACTATTATTTACTCTTCACCCGGCCAACTGCTGCTTCCCTTCCAGATACCAACACCCTCTTTGTAGCCCTCCCTGACTGCTCCCATACTTCGCACTCCCTCTGTATTGCTGCTGTCCCTCATCCATCCTTCTGTTATAGCATCAGATACAGGATACAAGAGGCTGTGTCCCCCTCCCCCAGTCTGAGCTACTCCAGGGCAGGGACCTTGTCTACCTTGCTCTTTTCTACTTCTCAGGGTCCAGCAGAGGGCGTGACTCGGCGTGGCTGTCAGGAAGTATCCAGTGAGAGAGGGAGTTAGAACGCGCTTGATAAGAATTTGTGGGAGGAATGAATGAACGAACATCGTAGAGATTGGGTAAATAGGTGTCTAGTGAACACGTTAATGGATGAATGTACGAATGAGTCAGTAACAGCAGGCATCGCCCACCAGCCCAACCCTCTTTCTTCTCGGGAGCGACCTTTCCATCTCCCAAGATGGGCCTTGTAAGGTAGGGGGTTGGGGCTGGGACGGAGAGGACCCGCCCCTCCAGGGACCCGCCCCTCTCCGCGGGTGGGTCGCTTGGGGCGAAGCCTTTCCAGGCCCGGGGCTCGGGGACGTCTAGCCGCGGCTCGCCGAGCCGTCACCTCCTAGCCAGACGGGCTGGAATCTGCGCCGACCCAGTCAGACAGGTTTCCGACTGCGGCTGCGCAAAAACAGCTCCCACAGACTTTGCTGCCCCAGACTAGGTTTGAGCTCTGAAAGGGTCCCCGGTGTAGACACTGCAGAAATTGAAGCGTTTAGGGAGAGACGCGACAGCCTGGGTGGCCGGTCAGTCACGGGCCAAGCTGGTGCTTCCCGTAGTTGGGTCTAACCCAGACAGTTCGTTCACTTGCTGTGTGACCTTGGCACAGTCCCTCACAGTCCCCCTCCCCTACGACCCAGTTTCCTCATCCTGCGGGACCCTTTCCGCTTTGGCATGATTGGGAATCTTAACTCTCCCAGGCAACCTACAAAAAATTTTCACCGAAAACAAAACCAAACCAAAACCCTCATACTGAATACCTTTTCTGAGTCCACGGAGCACCCTTATAGGAGGGGTAGTGAGCTCACAGTCAGATGAAAACACAGTGTTACCCAGAGGTTGTTTACTGCCCTCAGTTTTCCTACCTGTAAAATGGTCACGATAATAATTGAATAATAACTGTTCCTGCCCCAAGGGTTAGCTGTGAGGATTAAGTGAGCTGCTGTATGTAAATTGCTTTGCATGGGTTGGGAGCATTGAAATGTGGGGTTTCAGGCCCAGCCCTCCTTTAAGGCCACCCCCACACACCCCTCAGCCTGTGGCAGTGGCAGAGGTAGGAAGACCTCTCGGGACATACCTGAGCCTGGCTGGTGTCTGGGCCTGTGGGAAGGGCATTTTTAGAGAAGGAAATGGTTGTGGTGAGACAGAATAATGGAGCAACTGCTCCGGGATCTGGTTGGAAATCCCCTGCTCATAATATGTTCCCACTGTGGAATGTGGGGCAGGCACTGCAGCCTCTCCCCATCCTCCACCATTGGCAGAAAGCACCTCATGTCCCAGAGCACTGTGATCAAGCAGCAACAGGTTAGCCATTTGCCATCTCTGGGTCTCAAAACACTACATCTCCCCTGAGGGATTTTCCAGATCACCCAGAGGCTATTCCACCAGCCAAGCCTCCATTCTGCTACTCGAAGCAGGAAATAGCCTTTCAGTTAGCTCCTGATTTGATGGGTGACATGGGAGGGCCCTTTCCCCTCGATCTCAGAACTGAGTAAGAGTGAAGTTGACTATGGCTCTGGCAGTGGCAAAATCTTGAGCCCGACACCATGGCCAAGACAAGCATTTTGTAAACTCTGGCTTTTGGGATAGCGCAAAGGGTAAGCCCTTGGTGAGAGATGAAAAACACCCAGAACAGTTGGAGGGCTTGGTCACTCATCACTGACCAGCCCAGAGATGACCCAACCTCCCTGTGCTTCCACTTCCTCAGCAGGAAAATGGGGACATTCCCTCTTTGGGCCTCTAGTTCCTTCTCTGTAAAACAGGAAGGGGATGAGCTCCAAAGGTCTTGAGACCTGTGATTTTGCTTCCCAGCTGTGACCTTGGGCAAGCCACTTCACCTCTCTGCATCTGTTTCTCCATCTGTCCACTCTCAGGGTTGATAGGGTGATAGGCATGAAAGTGCTTGGAAAAGGGAAGAGGGTGGACACTGATGTTGGCATGGCTCAGCCTCACCTCCCCCTGCTCCCTGAGGAGTCTGGGGTTTGCTTCCCCCATGGTGCCTACTGGAATGACCTTTGGAATCATCTCCCCAAGGATCTGCTTAAATATCTTCAATATCTCTCTACTGCCCAAAAGGGATCAAGGACCAACCTCAGCTTCCATTCAAAACTCTACCACTCACCTAATTCTCTCTGCTCTTCAAGACACACCAACAGCCTTCTTCAAACCAGCCTTGCACTGTCCCACCTCCAGACTTTTACTCATGAGTTCAAGGCCCCAACTGTACTTGTCATCTCCCCCCTAGATCTGCCTTGTCCTCCTCTGTTCTCAAAAAATAGAGGACACCCCCATGTGCCTGGAAGCTGAAGCTTGGAACCTGGGGTGTATTATCCTCAACTCCCTTTCTCTCACCACCCACATTAAACAAGCCCCAAGTCATGAACATGTGTGTCTCTCGTATGTATCCAGGACCTAATGGAACCTGTGGGGATGATGCTGAATGGGCACAGCCAGCCCTTGTGCTGACACTGGAGGCACAGAGGGGGGTCAGTCTTTATTCCTTGGAGACTCTAGGCTGGTGGGGAGAGGGTCATGTGACCACATGCCTGGACTTGATTCTTCACTCCATTTCCATTTTAAGCCCCTATACAGTAAAACAAAGTAAGACCCACACACACATGGGTTGAAGAAAAGGGACGCCCTTCCCCTCCCTGGGCCTTTGTTTTTCCATCTGCCTAACAGTATGGAATTGATTTGATTGAAGATTGAGGGCTTTTCTATTTCCAAGAATCTTGAAAGCAATGACTCTCCAGGCCAGAGGGCAGGTGGAGAAGGAAGACAGGGGCACAGCCAGGTGCCTGGCTGAGGAGGAGCAGGTCATGCTCCTGCCAAGGGCTCCTGACAGGGCAGTTCCCTGGAAGCCCCAGTTTCTTTGCCCTGTCCTTTCCTCCCAAGAGGGTATGAAGTCTTTTGTGAAGCCTCATTAAGTCTTGCCTAAAACTGAGAGGCTGCTGGTTAGCTCTTTCCCCAAGCCCTGCTGGGTTATCTGACTGGCCCACAGCCTATCTTGGCTGGTGACTGGCCCTGAAGTCCAGGCTGGGGAAGGAGAGCCCTGGATCTCTGCCCAGTGGCTGCTGCTCCAAGGGACCCGCAACCAGACAAACCTGGGTTGAAATCCTAGCTCTGCCACTTTTTAGCTGTGAGGCTTTGGGCAGTTTGCTTGCTCATTCTGAGCCTCCATTTTGAAATCTGTAAAAAATGGAAACAATAATTATTGGCGCAAATGGTTAAATGCTCGACTACTAGCCAAAAGGTTGGAGGTTCAAACCCACCCAGCGGCACCTCGGAAGACAGACCTGGTGATCTGCTTCCAAAAGGTCCAAAACCAAACGAAACCTATTGCTGTCAAGTCGATTCTGACTCATAGCACCCCTATAGGACAGAAGAGAAGCACCCGATGGGGCTTATAAGGCTGTAAATCTTTACAGAAGCAGACTCCACATCTTCCTCCTGTGGAGCGACTGGTGGGTTTGAACTGTCATTCTTTTGGTTAGCGGCCGAGTACTTAACCACTGCACCACAACAGTTCCTTTTCCGAAAGGTCACGGCCTTGAAAACCCCATGGAGCAGTTCCATTCTACACATTGTGTTGCCATGAGTCAGAATCCATTTGACAGCAATTAACAACAGCAGCACAAGTGGCAATCTCTTGTTTTAGAATTTCCATTACTTTCAGGACAAAAACCCTCAAACCTCTTTGCAAGCACTTCAAGGCTCTTCTCTGCTCTGCCCTAGACTGCTTTGCCAAGACGTCATTTCATCCATCACTGGCTGGGCACTCTAGCTGGACATCATTCCCTTTCTAGCCCTCATGCCTTTGCAGGAGCTGTCCCCCTCCTTTGAAATGCATGCCTTCTTCATTGTCAACCTGGTAAACTCTCACCTATCTCTGATGGCCCCATTCCAAGATGCCCTCCTCTCAAGACCTTCCTGGAATTCGCTGGGAGTTGTCCGTGCCCTCACAATGCCCACACAGTCCTTGGCTGTAGCATTATTCATGCCATATTGGGGTTGTGGGTCTGTGTGTGTCTCCCCAACAAACTGTGAGCTTCTCAAAGGCTTGGCTCCAAATCGTTCATCTCTGCAAAACAGAGTGGTGGTTTCCCCTTCCTTGTGTTAGTTCAATGTTTTTTAGTTTACAAAGCACCTTCAGAGCCACGATCTCACTTAAACTCACAGCAACTCAGGGAACGAGGCATGATCATGTGTTAGTGGCAGAACCAGGACTGGAGAACCAGTTCATTCCACCTCCCTGGATAGAGCTTTTTCAGAAAGGAGAACTTGGTGGGGAGTGGTGGTTTGCTCTCTGGTTTGTAGTCTCAATGGCTCCCCTCAGAGGCCTCCAGTTCAGCTACGCTGAGAAGAGGGTGGGGGCAGGAATGGCAAGGCCAGACTGGGATGGAGGGACGGTGGGGCCTCTAGGCTGGCAGAGGACCTGAGGGCAGATGGAGGCCACAGGAGAGGCTCAGGTCTGGTGCAAGCTGGGAGAGGGCAGGCAGAAAAGGGCTGGATCTCTAACTCCAGATGTGTCCCTCTGTGGGACCTTGGGCAGCTCTCTACATTTCTGTCTTCAGTTTCTCCAGCTATAAAATGGGCTCCATAAAAGGTAGCTTTGAGGGTCCGTGTGAAATCCATGAGGTAATCAAGGGTAAGTGCTCTGGGAATGAAAGGGATTGAAAAAACCCCATAGGAACGGCAAATATATGCCCCCAAATACACTCAAAACACATCCGTTCAACTGCTCCATCTTTCCGACAAGCGATGTTATTGTTAGAGCCCTTGCCCCGGGTGCAGAGCATCCAAAGAACCCTCAAGAGGACCCAAAAATCCCCTTCATAAGGGCCTACGACCCTCACACTGGGACCCAGAAGCCCCTGAATGAGGTTGAGACCCTCTTATGGCCCAAAGATACTACCCCACCCTAACTTCAGGGCTTGAGGCCCAATGTTCAAGGGCATGGAGCTTCTTACAGCTTAACAGGTCTCTCTCATGGTAGCGCCCACATCCCCTAGAGTGTCAAAGGAGAGGCCTGCAGTACCCACCCCCACGTGGGGCTCATGCTTCATTTCCTTCAAAAACACTCCTGTTTGCAGCATCAAGAGCAGAAAGAACCATCATCCTCAAGTGTCTGCTGTGAGCTCTGGGCTTCCCGCAAGGCAGGGTAAGCAGCTATTTGGGCCTCCTGGGTACCCTCAGGCTTAGGATGGGGCTGACTCCAAGTTAGAAATATCTCTAAGGCTGCTCTGTCCCTTCAGGGGGTTGTTAACCAGGAAGGTCCTTTGGGTGTCTCATCCCAGAGATGGCCTGGCACAAGGCAGTTTTCCTCCATGACCTCACCAGGTATCTCAGAGCCCAGAGATGTGGGTTCTTGTCCTGGTTCTGACTTGCTGTGTGGACATAGGCAAGTCACTTGGACTTTCTAAATTTCAGTTTGCCTCTCTGTAAAATGGGGTGAGTGGGCTCTGCCTCTTTGCTATTGAGATTTCCATGATGGGGGGAAAATACTGATGGAAGGGAACTGTGAGGCAGTGGGCCTGGAGTCAGACGAGATTGAGTTCTGGCCCCAGACCTTTCTTACTGACCAGATGACCTTGGTCAAGTCATCTTGGACTTAGAAACATTCTTTCCCCTGCTTCTTCAGTAAGCAGCTCCTTCACACCCTCAGGGCCGAACTGCAACATCATTTCCTTAAGGATACCTTCCCTGTCTGCCCAGTGAGTCAGCTCCTTGTTACTAAGTTCTCCAGCTACCTGTATTTTTATAAACAACCAAAACAATCATAAATAATTATTGGTGTGATCATGTATTTAGTGTCTCTTTTCTCAGTCAGACTATGGGCGCCAGCCAGGAATCATGTCTGCCCTGTTCTACATCCAGAAGCCGACCTGGGGCTTGGTCCATAGGTGCTCACTGTTTTTTTGAACATTTTATTGTGTTTTAGGTGAAAGTTTACACAGCAATTTAGTTTCTCATTCAACAATTCATATACAAATTGTTTTGTGACATTGGTTGCTATCCCCTGCAATGTGTCAGCACTCTCCCCATTTCCACCCTGCCTTCCATGTTTCCATCCATCCCCATTTCCCTGCCCCTCCTTGCCTTCTCATCTTTGCTTTTAGGCAAACGTTGCCCTTTTTGTCTTGTATAGTTGATCGTTCTCAGGGGCACTTTCTGCATGAGTGTTATTTTTTATTTTATACACCAGTCTATTATTTGGCTGAAAGGTGACCTCCAGGAGTGGTTTCTGTTCCAGGTTAAAGGGTATCTAAGGACGATCGTCTTGGGAGTTCCTCCAGTCCAGCAAGTCTGGTCTTTGTTATAAATTTGAGTTTTGTTCTACATTTTTATCCCATTCTAACCGGACCTTCTACTGGGTGCTCAATGTTTCTGTATCACCTGACTGGTTCTTTGAGTCTCAGCTGCCTCACTAGGCTGCTGGAGAAACCCAGATGATAGAGGATACGGTGGTGTGAGGCATTTGGGCTGAGTAGGCTGCTCTGGGAAGGGCTTTATCTGAGATTGGAGGGGAGGGGGCGCCCTCAACAGGAAGGCACAGGACAACCTTTGGGCTCTGGGGGAGTGAGGTGGTCTATTCAGCCTCTTTAGTCGCATCTCCTCCCACTCACACATTGTCTTCCCCACCATCTGCCACATGTAGCTCACCCCTTCCTCAACAGACCTTTCTGCCTCCGGGCCATTGCACAGGTTGTTCCCCTCAACAGAAATGCACCCCATGCCGCCCCAACCTTCTCTACCTAGAAAATGCATGAGACAAGTTAGCTCCATGTTCTGTCCACTGGGAAGCCTTCCAGGCCACTGCAGGCAGAGTGGGTTGCTCCCTCCTTGGAGACCCACAACCCCTTAGGTATTTTCCTATCTGTGCAGTACAGTACCTACCACATTAGGCTGTGACCACTGGTTTTCCTCTGTCCCCCTCCCCCACAACTGACTAGGAGTTACTTGCAAGCAGGGACCAACACAGCTCCCCTCTGTGGTCCCAGTGCCCAGAGCATGACCTGGCACCAAGGACAGATCCTAGACAGCCTAGGGTTGGGTGTCCTGGCAGGAGAGACTGCTTTGCCCAGCTTGTCATAGATGATGTGTGGGAGGAAGAGCAGGCAAGGGTTGATCTTATTCATTCACCCTGGGAACTCGGACACAGGGAGGGGTAGGGATTTTCCCAAGGTCCCACAGCACATCAGCCAAGCTGGGCCTGGAACCCAAGAGTCCTAAGGCTTGGTCCCTAGCTCTGGGCTGCAGCAGCCTTGAGCAGTGTCCAGGCATTAATCCAGGGCACCTGGGGGCCAGGCCCTGCAGCTGCTCTCTCCCCACTGGCTCAGCCCCTTTGGCCAGGCTCTCAGCCAACAGCAGCACGAGGCTCTGGCTGCCCCTGCCAAAGGTCGCTGTCAGCAATTTCGCGAGGTGGCCAGGACACTTCCCTCCGGGCGGATGGTTTAGACACAGGAAGACCTGGAGCAGCGTCTCCACTGGGCTGTGGACTCTGGGGGTGGCCTCCCAGCTGGACAGCGTCTTCTTTACCAACCTGATTGGAATCTGATCAAACCCAAGGTAAGAGTCTGAGGTGCACAGAGCTGAGCCCAACATAGAATATGCACTCAACAAATGTTTGTTAGCATCATTATTGTTACTATAATGATAATGGGAGACCACATAGCACAGTAATTAAAAACAGAACCTGGAATGTACCAGCCAGGGTGCAAATCCAGACTCTACCACTTACCAAGGTATGCAAGTTACTTAACTTCTTCATGCCGTGGTTTTTCTATCTTGAAAATGGGGATAATAGTAGTACCTGTCGCATAAGGTCTTGGAAGAATTAAATTAGCTAAGGTACTTAGAACAGAGCTTGTGTGGGTAATCACTGAATAAGCGCTAACTGTTGTTATCACTGTAAAGTGGCCAAGATCCATGGACTAATATAGAACAGCCTCCTTCCGGCCTCTCTCACTCTCTCCTTCACATTAAAACACAAACTGACCTCCTTTGCTTGAAGAGCTTTACTGGCTCCCTCCCTGGCTCTAAAATGTGTCCAGACTCCTTGGCTAGAGGGTAAGGCCTGCTCTTCCTTGGTCCCTGCCTGCTTCCCTAGCCCCAGTTCCCAGCCCCCATCCATTCCTCCCCTGCTCCAGCTATAAAAACTCCTCCCTGGAGCATGCTGTGCTTTTTCCTGCCTCCATGCCTTTTACACGCTGCTCCCTCTAGTAGAGTGTCTTTCCTTCCTTGACCTGCTCAACTTTCAAGGCCCAGTTTGGATGTTGACGTCTGCAAGCTTCTCGCAGTCCACCCAATCAAAGTAGTTGTTCTCTCCTCTGTGTTGCCATCAGCTTCCAGATGCTCCTTTATCTCAGCATCTATCACTCAACATTGCAATTAACTGTTTATGTGCGGCTTTTCCCTGGACTGTGAGTTTTCCCAAGGTCGGACTGTACCCTGTGCTTCTGTATCCTGTGTCTGGCTCAGCACCAGCAGGCCAACTCCCAACCATCCATCCATCCAGAGATGTAAGCTCTGGTCAGTCCCTGTGCGAGGCATTGGGGGAGCAGAGGAGACTGAGACCCACTCTTTGTCCTTGAAGAACCCGCAGCCATTCAGGGAGGGATGGGTCCATGTATTTACAAATAAAAAGGCACCAGGTGGCGTGCAAGGGGTGTGGGTCCAATCGCATTTCCAGGAGATGAATTGGAGTAGGTGGGTATGCAGAGGAGGGCACGGGGTGGGGGTGGTGGTGGAGAAAAACATTATGGTGCTAAGTTCAGGGAACTCTAAGTGGTACTTTTGCCGGAGTATAAAATACAAGGGGGGTGGGGGTGGGACAGGTCGCATGTGTTAGGCTGGCGAGCCTGGACTTTACCCGGCAGGCAGTGCCCCTTCCCTGTACCCTATTCTAGGAACTCTTGGCCTGGGGAGGAGTTTTCAGGGTGTTTCCTGTTTCCCACAGGAACAATGTGGGCTCGGGTACCCGAGCAATTGGGCTGCCTTACCTCGCAGGGGAAGGCAGCCCAATTTAGAAAACACGTTTATTCAACACAGATTATCTGAGTCTCACAAAAACTCTGCCCTCATGGCTGCTGCCTGGCACACTCCTCCTTATCCTTCAGATGTCCCTACTCTGAGGCCTTCCCTGACCCACCTGAGTTAAGTTGATAACGCCCTTCTCTGTGTGCCCTTGCTCTCTACATGTGCCTCTGATTTTGTGTCTGCCTCCCATGCCAGACTGGGAGTTCCTTGAGGGCAGGACTTGTGTCTCATTCATCTTTGTGTCTGGGACCCTAGGGCCCAGCACAGAGCCCTGGTATAGACAAGGCAAGAGTAAATTTGTTGTACCAATAAATGTAGTAGTAGGAATTACTGTATTTTTCAGATGAGGAAACCGAGGCTCATGAGAGACACATTCAAGGCCACCTAATAAGGGAAAGAACCAAGACAGAGCCCAGGTTTTGAGTTCATGGGTGGGGCGGGGGAGTGGGGGGGTGGGGAGGAGAGGGAAAAGACACAGTTTCAGATAACTAAGGCCAGAGCTTGGCAAACTTTCAAATGAATTGTTCACAGTTCTGATCCTTGCTGCCCTGGCAATGACATGGCTGAGAGAGGAAGGAAGTAACTTTGCTGAGCACCTACTATATGCAGACCCCCTTTTTACAGTGGAGGAAGTTGAAGCTCAGAGAAGTGAAGCGACTTTTCCACAATCCCCTAATCAGGAAGAGGCAGAACCAGGACCTGAACTCCAGCCTGGGTGCCTCCAGGTCCCTGGGGACAGAGGCTCATATGAGCAGGTACAGAGGCTGGAGAGGACTCCCAAAGGGGAGGACCTGGTTGGCTTTTGGATGGGAGTGTGGGGGCCAAGAGCACTGTCTGGCCCTGAGATCACCCACCATCCCAGGCAGACAAAGGGCTCCTGTCTCTCTAAGGAGCCTTGACCCTTGTGCTGGGTGTCTGCCCAGTGCTACCCATGATTCCTGGTGCTCTCTCAGTTGGCCTGGAGCACATGAGGGAATGCACTGTGCAGCTGCAGCTCTGACCCGGCTCCAGACCAAGTCCACCCAGGTCTGCAGAGTCCCCACACCTGTGCCAGCCTGACACAGAAGTAGAGGAGGCCAGTGCAGCAGCAGAGGCAGGAGTCTTGATCTACAAGGGAGTTGCATTAGCCTAAACCAGCATGCTGAGGGAGGGGCACTCTGGCCCACCCTCATCCAGGTCACAGAGACTTCCTTTGTGTCTCGGCTGCCCTGAAGTGAAGGAGTGTGGACTGGGTTGTGGAAGAGGAGAGGACCCTGCAGGCTGGCATTGCTGTGTCCACATGCCATAACTCTGTTAACAGTAGCCCTCGACTCCTGCATGACCACCAGTTCTGTGCTGGGAGCTCTAACTAGATTAACTTATTTCCCACAATAGCCCTGGGAGACAGGCACCATTACAACCTCATTACCAGAAGAGGGAAATGAAGCTCAGACAGGTTAAGTGACTTGTCCAGTGTTACACAGAGTACAAAGGAGCTGGGGTTTGAGCTCAGTCTATCTGACTCCAGAGCTAACAATGTTCTTCTAGCCACATCATTTTGGGAGTCTAGATTCCTGGGTTCTGCACTTGCCTGCCCCCTTGGGTTAAGTACCAACCTCTCTGGGTCTATTTCTCCTATAAAGTGAGTGGATTAGATCAGGTAAATCTCTGAGAGGTCTAACATTCTATGATGTCCCCCTAGCTCTCAGACAAGGAGGAAGTCGTAATGGCAACTGTAAAGAGAAGTTCACTGTGGCAAGCCCAGATGATACAAAGATGAAGCGCACAGTACTTGTGAGCAGCTCACAAAAGACTAAGGCAACTCAATACTGCCAGGTGTTTTAAGGGAGTCCCTGGCTGGTGCAAATGGTTAATGTGCTTGGCTGCTAACTGAAAGGTTGGAGGTTCGAGGCCACCCAGAGGTGCCTCAGAAGAAAGGCCTGGGAATCTACTTCTGGACAATCAGCCACTGAAAACCTTACGGAGCACAGTTCTACTCTGACACACATGTGGTCACCATGAGTGGGAATCCATGGCAACTGGTACCAGTACTGCTAGGTGTTATAGTGTGCTTTGGGGGCTCAGGCTTTGAACTGGGCCATGAAGAGTATGATTTGGATAGGTGGGGTGCAGAGGGGATTCCGGGTAAAGGGGACAGCATGAATAAAGGCTGGGAGATGAGACTCTGGAACCTGGCTTCACATATGACCTCTGAGGACAACGATCAGGCTGCTCACCTGCACAAACTTCCTGGGCAATCTTGTTCTTCACTCACCAGTATCATGGCTCCAGGTGCTGACTTCAGAGCCAGACAAGCTGGGTCCAAGTCCCAACTTTAGCACTTACTGTGTGACCTTCTTCATCTGTAAAATGGGTATGATAATACCAACCTCACAGACTCTCTAAGGGTTAAGGTAACCCATACAAAGGGCTTAGCATGAAGTTGGCCACATGGGAATTGCTCAATACATCTTCATAGGCTGTCCTTACCTTTTTTCCTCCCCACCCCTTGCTCAAATCTTTCACCTCCTTCAGGGTTTGGCTCAGTCTCTCCACCTCCTCCATGAAACCTTCCTTCTCTGACTGTTGCAACCCTCTCACTGACTTCTCCTAACTCCTGCAGCCTTTGTCTATGCCTTACAATTCAGTGTATTCAATTGAGCTGGGTAACTGTTGGTCGCCTCCCCAGGATCCAGACTGCTTTCCCCTTCCCCAAACTCTATAGATTCCCATTGTGAATCCATGTGGTTTCAGGGAAGCTGATTCTACCTATTCCTCCCCCTGCCCCTCGCTCTGTTCTAATGATGAGGCATATGATTTAGGCTAAGCCAATAAACAAGTCCTGCCCATAATGGCTGGCTCATGGGTGGGCATGTGAACTTTCTCAGTCCAGAGTGAATCTCACGACTTCTGGGGTAGATTCTTTTATTGCTCCAGATGCTGCGGAGTGCAGTTGTGAGGTCTGTAATTGCTGTAGCCTTTTGCTACCATGAGAGGCCAGCCTGACGATGATACTGAGGGAGTAGAGCCAGGAGAGGAGCAGAGAGAATGGAGTCTTGATCAGGCCATGCCTGACTGCCAGGCTCCTGCTAGACTTTTCAGTTACATAAGCCAACTAATTACCTTTATTGTTAAGCAAGTTTCAGTTAAGGTTTCTGTTATTTTCAACTAAAAGCATCCTGATTCACCCATCATCTAGTTATTTTGTTAGTTTGCCAATATATTTATTCGTTTATATACTGATTAGGTCCCTGCTACATGCTAAGCAGTATGCTAGGTGCTAGGAATTTAGCAATGAACAGCACTGATGTGGTCCTGCTCTCCTCTGGGAGCTTACAGTCTGGTAGAAAGAGTTAGGGATTAAAATGCCTGCTTTTGGGGCTAGCTCTGATGTTGTAGTGGGCATCAATTATTTCACCTGCTTAGTATCCGGAAACTCTTGTGGCGTAGTTAAGAGCTACGGCTGCTAACCAAAAGGCTGGCAGTTCGAATCCACCAGGCCCTCCTTGGAAACCCTATGGGGCAGTTCTACTCTGTCCTATAGGGTCGTTATGAGTCGGAATCAACTTGACAGCAACGGGTTTGGGTTTTTTTTTTTTTTTTTTTTTTTGCTCAGTATCCATCCTTCTTCTTTGGACAGCAGCTCCCTGACTATTCTTTGGGAAGCCACTGCTCCCCTGCTATCAGTCCATGTGGGGCTGCTCCAACTCCTTGGTTACAGGCACTTGATGTAGGCCGGGCCAGTCAGCCCCTGGCCACAGAGACTCATTCAGTAATGGGCTTGAGAGTCAGCTCTGAGACTTTAGCTGCAAACTTGAAAACATGTCTTATCCTTCTGCTGGGGCCACTAAACTGGTGAAAGTAAGCCTGAAGTTTTCTTAAGCTGCAAGAGTGCTAAGACTAGCAAATCTTTGAGAGGTGATAACAATAAAAACTTCTCTGACTTCACTCATTCATCAACCAGGCATTATCAGTGCCTCCACACCCAGCCCTGTGCTGCTTGATAAGGAAAGAGGGATGAAGCAGACATGGCCTCTCCTTTTGAGCTCAGTCTAAAAAGAAGGATATACAAGATAATAAATAGTCATAACATAGCATAGCCATACTAGGAGCAATCACAGAGGGTACCAGCTCAGCCTGAAGGTATTTATATTATTTTTTAAAATCCTGTGACACGTTAAACATAGAAAAATTAGAAGACACAGTAACAATTTTAAAATAAAAATCTCCCTTAATTCCACCACTCAGCTATGATCACAGTTAACATTTTTGTGTATAGCCTTCCAGATGCTTTTCTATGTATACAAACTTTTAAAAAACAAAAATGCTAAATGCAATGTAGTATATTGGACTGAATCCTGGGGTGGGGTGGGGGGAGGACATCAGTGAATGGCGCAGTGGTTAAGAGCTTGGCTGCTGACCAAAAGGATGGCAGTTCGAATCCATCTGCTGCTCCTTGGAAACCCTAGAGGGCAATTCTACTCTGTCCTACAGGGTCGCTAAGAGTCAGAATAAACTCGACGGTAACAGGTTCAGTTTTTTGGTTTTATTAAAAGCTAAATGAAGTCAGGAATTTAGTTAATAGTAATGCACCAATGTTAATCTCTTAGTTTTGACAAATGTACTAGTTATTTAAGAGGTTAACATTAGGGGGAACTAGATGACATGTATACAGAAATTCTCCGTACTATCTTTGGAACTTTTATGTAAATGTAAAATTATTCCAAAAACTTTATTTAAAAAAAATACTCATTCTGTATTGTTTTATAACCTTTTTCACCCAACAGTTTATTATGAATTTTTCCATGTCTTGACATGATTTATTTCATGGTTGAATACTATTCCTTCCCATGAATGAATCATAGTCGATCTCCTGTTGTTGGAAATTTAGGTTGTTTCCAATTATTACCCTGTTATAAAAATGCTGTGATGAACATCCTTGTGGCTGTATCTTTCTGCACATACTTAGTCATTGCCTTAGGATATATAACCAAAAGTGGAATTGCTGAGACAGAGCTGCTAGCTAGCGAACACTTACTGAGCACTATGTGCCAGTCACTGTTCTAAAGCACCTGATAGATACAGTCATGTGTTGCTTAACATCCACGATACATTGTGTGAAACAGGATGTTATGTGATTTGGATGTTGTGCGCCCACCGTGCCAAATCAGGCCCCTGGAGGCCACTGTCCCACTGCCCAGGGTGGTATGGAGGGCAGGGCCCATAAACATCAGGGTGTCGAAATCCCCAGGGCCCAGGGGAGCCTGGTGCAGTCAGCACAGGTTATCTACAACCAAACCCTCTGGCTTTCCAAAAGGACCAGGAAAGCTTTCTTTTGTGTTGTGTTTGGTCCTGTTCTCCAAGATACGTCCCGTTCTCCAATCGGGATTTCTGAACTCTATTATAACCTTATGGGACCACAGAAATATATGCAGACAGATGTTGCCCAAATGGACGTTATGCAGTGCATGACTATATCAACTTGTTTAATCCTGACAGTCACTCCAAGAGGGAGATACTATTCTTATTCTTATACCATAGGGCAGTGCTTCCAAGGTTTTCAATAGATAAGTCAACAAATTCTCATCAAAGACCCTCTTAGCCCACTCCAGCAACCTGGCTGGTGTCACATGCCACTGAAAGCACACAAATTTATTCCACCATGCTCTTCCATGCTACCTCCTATTGACTTCAAGTGGGATAGTTCCAGCAGGTAGCTGTAGGGGTAGGTCTGTGAAATCAGAGCAGGCACTGCTAGCCCAAGATGTGCTTTCAGCAGAGGTGCTGGCTTCCCTCACCCTCAAATGCAGAAGGTCCTACTCTCAGTGACCTCTGGGCTTTCGCAGTGCCATGGTCATCACTACCTGGCTGGCTACCATATCAGGACCACATCGTCTCCTGCCAGCTGGCAGAGCATCAGCATTCCTGGGAAAGAGAACTCTGATTCTCACCCCTACCTTGGGGCACATCTGGCAGCTCAGGAAACACTCCAGAGAAGAACCACCTGTTCTGCTTTAGTGCAGTATTCCAAGGGGGATGGAGGTGGCACTGGGGAATAGGAATAGGTGAAGATACACACCCTGAAATACCTGGCAGCCACAGTAAGGTCCTTTTCTCCATGGCAAATGCCCACGGGAAAGGATAAAGAAAGGATCATTTATTGAGCACCTGCTATTTTTCAATTTATAGTGACCCCACTACTCTTTCAGATGGGTACTATGATCCCTATTTTACAGATGAGTTCATTGAGGCTCAGAGGTTAAACGTCTCCCCCAAGCATATAGTGAGGTACTGTTAGCACCAAGACCTGACCATAGATCATGTTAGTCCTAGAACCTATGCACAGACCACCAGGCACATGACTGGAACACAGAGCTGACGAAATAAAACTGAGGGATTCTCTCTACTTCAGTTCTACAGCAAAAGAATTCATGGTGTTGTGTGTTTGGGGGAGCAGGAAGGAAGGATGGCACACATGGGCTGAGCTAGAAAACTTCCCTTCTATTGTCCTTGTGCTGTTTGAAAAATACTTTTCAACCAGATGTAGATTTCCCCAAACCTCTAGAGGTTCAATGGTTAAGAGCAGCCTTGAGCGCCAGTGCTCTTTGCCTAGAATGTCCACCACCCGCTGCATCAAGCCATCTGGATCCCACCTCCTCTACAAAGCTACCTTCTTCTCGGCAGTCTGACCACCTATACCACATCATTAGCCCTTTCTTTATATGCTGCTTCTTTTCCACCTGCAAAAATAGACTCAAGGCAGTTTACAGCACACCTACAAGCACAAGAATACTAAACATAAAAATGACTGAGATTAGGGTGGGGTGGGGTAAGAATTTTATGACGCGCTGGCAAAGGGAAGCATAATAATTCAACACAAGACTTAATTCTGAGTTTCCTCACAGCCAGGGCCAAAAGGAAAACAGTAGAAAATGAAGCATTTATTACCTAGTAGAATACAGACAAGCTAAGTAGGAAGCAAAATTATCTCCTAGCTCTAAGCTCAGAGGAATTTATCCCAAAGGTCTTTATCTAAGGGACACTAAACAATGTCATGATTTTCTGCATAGCAGTTTTACCCCAAAAGTGCAGATTGTTTGGTTTACTGGCCCGAGGGTTATCTGCACAATCTGGGCCTAAGTTTTATTTTGCTATCTGACACCTCTCCGTTGCTATCTGCTCTCTGCTGGGGCACTTTACCTTGCCATCATCTCACCGTGTACGGGGCCCTCTATGAGAGAAGCTCATCACCACACTGCCCTGGAGAACTCTAAGCAAAGCTGCCGCATTCCCAAGACTTCAGAAGGAGAGCACTCCCTCTGGGATTATGAATAATGTAACACCATCAGCAGGAGAGCTATAGTCTGAGAGGGATGACTGTGAAGCAGTGCCAGCATACACCCTCCCGGTGCCACTCTTTCCAGAATCAGAGAGGGAAAATCTGACTCCTCTCTCCTGTAGTAACCTTTGCCCCTTCTCCCTGCCTCTCAGGATCTGCTGGATTAAGGGTGGTCCCAAGAGTCTTTGCAATTCCAGTCCATTGCAGCGTTAGTACCCATAGTTGGGGAGGCCCTGGGAAGCAACTGAGAATGACAAAATAGAAAATGGTCTCACCTGAGGCCGCAGTCCTCACTTAGGTCCTCATCGTGACAGAAAAAATCCACTCAAATTTCTTCTCCCTTCATTTAGATCCACCGTTTGTTGCCTTTTCTGTATCACCCCACCACTGCCATGGAGCTGATTCCGATTCACAGCAGCCCCAAAGGGTTTCCACGGCTGTAAATCTCTATGGAAACAGACTGTCACATCTTTCTCCCTCTGGATCACTAGTGCCTTTGAAAATCTTTACCCTGATCCAAGCAAAGTATCAAAGCAATTAGCATAGTAAGAGCTTGGCTGTGGAGCCACCGACCTAGGTTCACGCCCTGGTTCTGCCATTACTAGATGTATGAACCTCAAAATCCATACACAGAACATGGATATAATAATAGTACTTACCTCCACAAGGTTATTGAGAAGAATAAATGAGATGATAATGTATGTAGAACTGACCACACAGTAAGAATTCAATACATGTTAAACTATTATTAAAAATGCAAATAAATGAAATTCTACATACAATTTCAGAGTTCCACAGACTTCTAGAGATCCTCAGGCTGGTGTCTAAAAGTCAGGCAGACAGCAGCTCCCACCAATGCCTACTTTTTCTCTGAATGCCATCAGCATTTACTGAGCATCCTCTGTGTACAGGGAACTGACCCACAGGAATATCCTGGATCACCAGTGTTGCCTGCACACTTAAGGAGTAGGGATCATCTCCATTCTGCTGATGAGGTGAAGAAACTTGCCCGAGGTCTCATGATGGCAGAGTTGCTGTGGAAATTTGTCTTCTACAAGCTGTCGTCCTCTGAGGAAGACTTGTGAGGTTTCCTGAGGATGGAGGCTGCTCTTCATTCCGCTGTTATGTCTGCAACACTTGGTGTGCAAGAGATCTTGAGTTTTAGTTTGTCTTTAAGGTGTGTCTCTTGTAGGCAACATATAGACGGATCGTGTTTTTCTATCCAATCTGCCATTCTCTGTCTCTTTAGTGGTGCGTTTAGTCCATTTACATTCAGCGTAATTATTGATAGGTATGAGTTTAATGCCGTCATTTTGATGTTTTTTTTTGTGTTCACAGCTTTTGTTCCACTTTATTTTCTGTGCTGAGTCGTTTTTCTTTATGTATTTTCATCTTTTTCATTGTTCTTGATTTTGTGTTTGCTGAGTCTTTGTATTTTTCTAGTCTTTTATTTTGACTTGTTGGATTGTTAGCTTCCTTTGTGGTTACCTTAATATTTACCCCTATTTTTCTCAGTTTATACCAGTCTTTTATTTCTTTATATCACCTTGACTTCCTCTCCATATGAAAAAATCCATGTCTACATTTTTTTTTTATTGTACTTCAGGTGAAGGTTTACAGAACAAATAGTTTCTCATGAAACAGTAGTACACATATTGTTTTATGACATTGGTTAACAACCCCACAACATGTCAACTCTCTCCCTTCTCGACCTTTTTTTTTTTTGGTGAAAATATACATAACCAAAGATACACCATTTCAAAAATTTTTTTTAAGTCCCTCTTTTTTGTTTTAATGTCATCATCTTTTACATACTGACATCTGTTTGCCTATTTTCAGTGTTTTACCTTGATTTACTTTCTGGGTTGACATCTGGTTGGTCTGTCCTGTGTTCTAGTCTTGAATTGTTATCTGATGTTACTGATTTTCTAACCAGAGGACTCTCTCTAGTATTTCTTGTAATTTTGGTTTGGTTTATTGCAAATTCCCTAAACTTCTGTTTATCTGGAAGTGCCCTAATTTCGCCATCATATTTGAGAGACAGTTTTGCTGGATATATGATTCTTGGCTGGTAGTTTTTTTCCTTCAAGGCTTTATATATGTCATCCCATTGCCTTCTTGCCTGCATGGTTTCTGCTGAGTAGTCCAAACTTATTCTTATTGACTCTCCTTTGTAGATGACTTTTCATTTATCCCTAGTCTCTCTTCAAATTATCTTTATCTTAGCAAGTTTGATTATAATGTGTCTTGGTGACTTTCTTTTGGGATCTACCTTATGTGGGGTTCAATAAGCATCTTGGATAGATATCTTGTCATCTTTCGCAGTATCAGGGAAGTTTTCTGCCAACGAATCTTCAACAATTCTCTCTGTATTTTCTGTTATCCCCCGTTCTGGTACTCCAATCACTCGTAGGTTATTCCTCTTGATAGAGTCCCAAATAATTCTTCGGGTTTTTTTAAAAATCCTTTTGTCTGATTTTTCCTCAAATAAGTTGCTGTCAACTGCTTTATCTTTGGTCTAATTCTGACTTCCATTGCCTCAATTCTGCTCCTATGACTTTCTACTGAGTTGTCTAATTCTGAAACTTTATTGTTGGTCTTCTGGATTTCTGATTGCTGTCTATGGATTCTTGCAGCCTGTTAAATTTGTCATTATGCTCTTCTCTAAATCTTTTTAATTTCCTCTATTGTGTATTCTGTGTTTTGCTTAATTTCCTTCCTAATTTCTTGAAAAGTTCTGTATATTAATCTTTCGTATTCTGCCTCTGGTTCCTCCTCTGGAAAATTTCTAGATTCTTTATTTTGGGAGCTTGCTGAAGCCATCATGGATTGCCTCTTTATGTGATTTGATATTGACTGTTGTCTCCAAGCCATCAATAATTATTATATTTATTTATTTTATGTTTGCTTACTGTGTCCAAGATTCTTGTTTTGATATGCCCAAATAGGCTGCTTGTATGAGCTAGTTTGATTATTGCCACCTTTGAAGCTCTAATGTCCTGTCACCAGGTGGTTAGATATGTTACTAGGTATGTGAGCTCAGGAGTCCGCCCACTCCTCCTATATGGCTTCAGCTCAGGTGCCCAGGTAGATAGGCACCAAGTGTGTGGTGTAGGCTCTCACTTACAGTCCTAGATAGGCACTGGCATCTGGCTGCAGTAGGGGGACACACTCTGAGCAAGGCAGGGGGCTGACGGTCGCCCCTGAGTGGTCCATGAGGAAGGCGTGTCCCTGTTCCCTACAGCGCATAAGTGGGTGGGTTTTGCAGCCTGACTATGAGCACCTAATGCTGTTGGCTGTAAGGACTGGGGGGCAGCTCTTACTCATGGGCGCCTATCACTGGTGGAGCCACCAGTCCTCAGGTCTCTGATGTGGGTAGGTGAATACCCTGCTTAATGGGCAGAGCAGTGTCAAATGTCAAGAACCTACCACTGCAGAGCTGAAACAGTTGAAGTTAGACTTCCAGTATATACCCTGTTGTACTGTGGTAACAAGGGCCTACGCTGTTGAGATGAGCCCACACAAGTCTGTGCAGGTGGAAAGGCACTCGAAGTCCATGGATCCCTTATGCCTGTGCCTGAGTTCCTGGCTTAGGGTAGCCGGCAGTTTATTTTTTCCCCCATTTGTTAATTTGTTCACTCTCCAAGGCAGGAAGAATGGCTCCAGGCATGTGACGGATCCTACTTCCAGCTCAGGGGACGCGCAATTGCTGAAGCCGGTCTGGGACCCAGTGCAGAGCAGGGAGCAGGGAGGCAAATGGGAGACAGGTTTTTACCCAAGGTGGGTGTTTCTGATCTGTGTGGTAAGCTGTACACAAGTACTTATCTTTCGTGGAGGGCTGCTTCTCACTGGTTCTGGGTGGCCGTGTAGACCCTCTGGTGCTGGGTCTCTGCCAGTGCAGAAAATGCGCCTCCGGAGCACCATCGCTTGCGTGCCTCACCGCTCGGCCCCAAGCTGCTCAGGCCTGAAGGGCTCAGGCTGTCACTGGGTCAGGTCTGGCAACTCCTCGCTGCTTCCAAACTGTCTCTCCCTCCCCCTGCCACTCGGTCCAGTTCCTCAACTCTGCCTTTGATGTTCACGGCTCCCAGACTGCCATAGATAATTGAATCACTTGTTTTTTCGGGTCTTTGTTGTAACAGGATCCACCGGAAGCGTCTGACTACTCCGCCATCTTGGTCCAGCCTCTGGTGCACAAGAGATCTTGAGACACATGCCCTGAGTTCCCAGAATTGGCAGTGGCTTCTGCATAATCAGTTCTGGCAGTGTGAGTGTCCATGAAAAAGAGCTCTGACCTGAAGGGCCCTTCTTGCCAGTAGAGCTGCACAAGTCACTAAATCACTTAAGAAACAAGGTCAAGAGGACAGACTCTGGTATCAGAAGCTGAGTTTGAGTCCCGGCTCTGCCCCTTATGTGTGACCGTAGGAACGTTACTTCGTTTCTCTGAGTCTTGGTTTCCTCACTCATAAAACAGTTCCAACCTCATGAATGAGGTTATGGGTGTGAAGCCTTGGCACAGCACCTGGTGCAATGTTTGTCCTCAAGGAACGGCAGAGATTCTCGGTTTGCAGATGAGAAAACCAAGGTTCAAAGAAGTAAAGAAATGACAGCACACCTTGTCTTCTTTCGGTTTTTTTCAACTACACTATGCTGCCTCCCAGGCAGGTTTGACAAAGTATTTCCCCTCAATTGGTTACATGATGACCAAAGAGTGGAAGAAAATTTTCATGTGGCATTTAAATAGCTCAGGAAACGAAAGCACCAGAGAAAATAAGTCACGTGGACACCTGAAAATGACTCTGCAGAAGTGGGAATGTGGTGAGACAGAAGGGGGAGGGCTGGCTCAGGGGGCAGGCGCTAAAATGCCAGTGATGACTCTTCCCTTCTCAGTAATAAGAAAGCCTGAAAAGAAATGGTGGCGCTTCAAGCTGAGTGCCCTCTGGTTTCAGGAACAACAGTCATTTCTCAGAAACCTCACTGGCAAAGACACCCCTTCCAAAAAGCATAAACACTTCAGTCTGGACAAATGATTTAAGCTCACTTTTGCTAGGAAGGACAAAGAAGCAACCAAGGGTATTAAAGAGACAGAAAAGGCAACCAAAAATCTGGCTCAGGGATTAGAAGCACTGGTTTTCTAGACTGTGGACAACTGTCTGTTCAACAGTTACCCAACCTGACAAATAGATATTTTTATGTGTACCTCACCAACTAACATTTATCCAGTGTCTGTTGTGTGCCAGGCACCAACCAAAAGCTTCTCCTTATAAACTTCATTTAATACCAGCAAGTCTGAGGAGATGGCATTACCAGCCTCCTTTTTCAGGTGAGGAAACAGGAACAGAGTGAATGACTGGCTGGGTTTTATCCTAGGTCCCCTGAACTCCAAGCACAGTGCTGTCTCCACTAGACCAACCTGCCTTGTCCCTGGACTTAAGGAAAGTCTGCATATGAACTGAAGGTCAAGAGAATGAAGGCTCCTCTTAAGAATAAACACTTAGATCTCTAACATAAGGCTTCTACTAACCACAAGAAAGGGCTTCCAAGCCAGGTCCAGAATTCAATGTCATTTTTCTAGCCCAGATCCCTTCAAAAAATGCCACAACAGGGGATACAAACTTTTAACATACTTTATTGACTTAGAGGCCAAACAAGGCAGCATTTGGTCACTTAAGAAAGGCACCTCATTGAAAACAGTACATCACAGTGCTGTCAAGTGATCCCAGTCACAGGGTTTAAGGATGGAAAGGACAATCTTTGGAGGATATTGCTTAGGACACTTGCTTATTTATTAAAAAGGGTTCCTTCACACACAGTGGATGGAAGAAGGCAAGAGCATAGGATTGTGGCATGTGCTGGATGGCTGCTGAGAGCTGATCCACAAGAGCAGGTAGACTGGTAAATCGGTGGTAAGTCAGGGGAAGAGATTGAGACTAGCATGCTCTCCCCTCCCCATGACTCCAGTATAAACCTGATTTGCTAAGCCACCATCCCTATGAATGCACCCTGTATCTTTTTCAAATGTGGAGATGATTTTTTGATCTCATGGTGTGGGGAATCAGGTTCAGTAGTCAAAGTCTCCCTATTCCAAGCTATAGGACAGACAGCACAACAGTTCAATTTCCTGCATTCCTGGGCTGGCAACCCATGAGATTCTGAGATAAAAGCTGAGGTCTTAGGGCACTGGCTTTAAAAAATATTGTCACCAGTACAGAGTAAATCAAAACCTGATTCTGTAGAAATTATAATAGTGTATTTCCCTATTTCTACCCACAACCTCCATGAGTGTTTTTTTAAAAAAATTAATTTTCTCCTTTATTTATACTTTTAAAAAACTCCCACCTATGTGAAAAAGAAACCACCTCATTACAGTAACACTGCTGCTCTTTCAAATACTCCTCTTGGGCCCCTGATCACCCCTCCCTCTCCATCCTTACCCTAACCACCCCTCCCCTCTGCCCAGCACCTAAGAGCAGGGATCACGCCGTGGGGTGATGAGCAACGGTGCAGTCTCGCCTGGCCTTCTGTTACTAGGCTGAAATAGAGAGGAAACAAGAGAGAAACAAAATGGGTTTTTAAAAACCAAATAAATCAGAGAACGCTGGCATGCACGCCCCAGCAACCAAATGCATTAACCACTGGACATTTCTCTGCCAGGTGAAAGTGCTCATGCCTGCTGAGGTTAAGACTCTGGAATTAAATGAAGCAAAAATCTAAACCTAACCACCCAGAGAAGGGCACATGCATCCCGTGATCTTTTAGTTCTCACTGGCAGCCCATCACACACGCATGCGTGTACACACACATATGTGAATGCATGTGGATGGATGACAAATATTTCAGCAAGAATCATGCACGTTCAATTAACAAACACTCAGGGGCCTCAACTGTGAGGCCAAGTGTCTATAGCCAACCCCCATCAAAGGGAGTAGACTCTGAGATTCATGAGGCCACCCCCACCCAGAGAAGGATGTCCTTCCCAGTTCTCTGCAGGCACAGTTGATAGTTTTGGTTTCACTCCTCCTCCCTGCCCATTCCCAGAAGTCATGTGCTTCCCAGAAACACACAATACCAGACTGGATTTCCATTAAGAATGGGCAGAGTTAGTTTACAGCCAGAGAAACAAGGCAGAGCAGAGCCAACACTCACTTGGGCCAGAAAAAGAGGAAAGCAACAAGGCCACGTACCCATGCCCAGCTTCCACGTGGACAGGAGTAAGCCCTCTGGTAGCCCCACCGACAGCAGGAGAACTCAGGTCACATGGGACTGGGCCCTTTAGAGTCCATTCCACTGGGTCAGCAGATTACACAGAGGCAGGCAGCATTATTTACTGGAACTGCCACTGACTTTCTAATGGTTTTTCCAGGGCTGCTGTTTTTTTTGGTCCCTCACAGCAGTCTGTTAACTTGTCTGTCTGCCACAAATTAAAGCCAGAGACAAAAGGGCACAGCACAGACCCCAGGAAACAGTTAATGGTTGGGGAGCTGAGGTCAGGAATAAAAGCTGATTACTGTCATAGGCGAGCTCTTTTCAGGGGCTGTCTGTGGCCACAGCCACACGAAGTAAGGGGTGAAGGATTGGATCTGGAAGGGAAAGGGGTTGAGTTTAAAAGGAACACACTGATTTGGGATTCACATCCTGGAGAGACTGGGATTGAACAAACTCTGATCAAAATGAATCCAAGAATAAGTTACCTCATTTGGAAACAGAGGCAAACCTAAAAATTAAAACAAAAAAACCCTCCCTGGTCTCTCTTTGGGGAAGTGGATTTGGCTGTTCTCAGATGCCTAGCCTGAATGTTCAGATGATTATCTGAATTCAAAAGAACTTTTCACCTGGTTTAATTCTTTGGCAACAACTCAGTTTTCAAATACTGGTCCCCCAAAATTCCTACTGTACAGCACCATGACACAGATCACAAAAATATGCCAACTTGGCCTGGCTCTCTCTATGGTGATACCCTCCCCCAGTGACTTCTGGAATCTGTGATTAAGTGCCGTTTTTCTTCCATTTAGGGGAAAAAATTAATGATCCCTGTCTACACACTGACTCATGTGGATTGTCACTGTGGGCTAGAAAACAAGTGGAATTCCCTGCCAACAATCTGCCATCAGGGCCTTTGACCCTGTCTGACTTCATGTGGTTCTGGGCTTTTCCTCATCAGCTGCTGGAGATGGAATAAATACTATGAGGTTTTGGATTTGGGGTGCCTGGCAGATAACCTGGGTTAGTTTATTTTGGTCATATAATAAAACTAAGAGTGTGGCGTAAGAATTAAACTGCCGGTAAAGCAACCTAACCTGTAACTTAGAAAGTAGGAGAGTGTACACATAATTATACTCACACACACACAAACACACACACACACAGAGATGAGATGAGAGTTGCACACACACCAAAGATACATCAAGCAAGTGCTTCTTTAATCAGTACATCAAATGATATTCTTGCTGGTCTGAGTAAACTTCCCTCTGCCTGTCCTGTCATTCCCACCCCTCCTCAACAGGGACAGGAAAAAGAAAGAAATTCCTTTTTGCACCCAACATTAGATAAACATAACCAAGTCTTTACATGTGGCTTTGGAGAAGGCTGCTAGGATGCTTGCAAACACGACATCAGGGGTCTGGGATGCATCGATGGCACAGTGGATGCCCTGTTTCCGGTAGTAGTCCACCAGCGGGGCGGTCTGAGTATGGTAGGCTGCCAGGCGGATTTTCAAGGCCTTCTCGTTATCATCTGATCGGCGGACCAAAGGTTCCCCAGTGATCTGAGAAGAGGAAAGGGAATGAAAGGCAGGACTGTTACCAAGGTTTTCTATCTGATGCCAGATGCAGATTTGAGAAGGGACCATTCTGTCCAGGATGTTGTCTGATTCCGAAGTCCACCAGAGGAGAGACAGACAATCCAGAGCTGCTCCAACAAGGAACTTTACCACTCCTAAAAGCGGACCAGCTGGTCCAGAGAAGTCAGAGAGTCTGTCAGCAATAGCAAGCATGAGGAAAGGGGCTCTTGAGAGAAAGATGGGCAATGTCTTTCTCTCGCAGCTTTGTGCTCAGGCAGTTTAGCTTCCGTAATGAACACATATAGCGTCAGAAGCAAGGAAGACAGAGGCACCTGAGATCAGGAGAATATACTGACATCAGAGATTCATTACTGGCTATAACCTGCCTAAGTATTTAGTGTATTTACTAGAGTGTTAACCCATCAACAGTCTAAAAGTGGCAAGTGAAGTGAGAAAGAACTCTGTGAATGGTAGAATTACCAACTCTGTGAGATGTGAATAAGCTGAGATGATGGCTTTGGAACTTGTATTTATAGAACTAGGATGACCTGATGAACTTTATCTGGTGACAAAGATAAAGCTGAGAAATTCTTACTGCTGCCTGCATGCTTTGAAACAGATCACACGGACTATTTATGGCAAATGTTACAGTGAACATGTAAAATCTGTATGAGACCCTCCCCCTTATAATTGAAGACTGTCATAAGAACTTGACATTATTAATCTAGCCAAGAGATTCAGGAGAGATTCTGAACCTGGAGAACACAGCAGAGTAGTCACTAGAGAGAGGACATCCTTCTGAGACTGCTCAGCAAATTTCTCTTTAGCACTCTTCTCCCCCTGCCCACTCCCCCACCCCGCCTCCTACCCCCTTGGCTCTAATTCTGGGCTGCTAAGCAGCCTTCTCCTGACTAGTTGACCACTTAGGTCACCATGATGCCAGAAAGGGGTTGCTCCAGACAGACGAGAGGTACATTCTGGGTCCTGGGAAGGCAGCTACCTCAGGGTCAAGCAGTAAACCACTTGGGGAGACACTGTATAGATCAGCCACAGCTCATCTGACTTATTTGGTAGTGATATTTCTCATTGTTAAGTTAGTAATGTTGGTGGAAATAAAGGGAAGATGGAAAGAACAAAGAAAGAAAATGAAACAGCAAACGAAGAGGAAAGAAAAGAAAATTTCCTATCCTGAGTTCACGTACATCATCTTTCATGGGCTCCTTTGGGGGGCTGAACTCCTCATGGTAGGAACGGCCACTCGTGGGGTGAATCAGCCTGAAAGACAACAAATGAACATGAGCCAGGTTGCCTGAAAGTACAGCTCCAGGGTTGGTAGGGTGACAAGCAGAGACAGAGAAACTGGATCTAAGGACTTTCACCCAGCAGAGAACCCAGCTAAAGGCATCTCTTGCTTAGGAAAATAACTGGGCTTCTAGGACAGCTTATGCCAGAGTTGGTATGTTTTCTAATTTGCCCAAACATGAGTATCTGGCTCAAGAGGCCAACTGCTGGCATAACTACCTAATTCAGGACTTGAGAGAAGGAACTCTGGTGCTGGTCTCACACCGTTAGCATCCTATTCATCTGTCCATTCAGCAAACATTAACTAAGGCCTTAAGCTGAATCCAGGGGCTACAAAGAACTAGTCAAAATCCTTGCTCAGTGCTTAATTTAGCAGAAGAGAAAAACATGGGAATAAACCTCATAAATGTGGTAATTCTCTACTAGATTTGTTTGGTTACAAAACCAGAAAGACGTCACAGGAAAAATATGTCCCACGGATGTAAACACCACCAGCCAATGTAGCACACCTTTGAGGTCACACAGTTAAAGGACAGACTAACTATTATAGGGCAATATTAAACAAGTCATGGAATAAAGAGCCTAAGAACAAGTATTTATTTGGAACTCAATGTGTAGCTGGTCACAGGCATGCCCAACACTGCTCAGCAGCCAGGACTCACTTGAGTTCATGCAGTTTCCTAATTCTGAGCCAACCAGGTGTTTGCTTTTTTAACTGATGGCTACTTTCCTCATGAAAGTCTGTTAGACCAGAGTCTCCCAACATTTTCCACATCGTGGCACACACAAAAATAATTTTTGTACAGAACTTGGGGGTAAACAGAAGAGGTTGTTTTCTTCTCCTGGGGGAGTTATCACCACCCCAGGCCCTGCCATGCTGTTCTGACGGCTGAGGGAACCAATATCTTGGCATATCCGTTGGGAAATTCTGTGTTAGACTATTGAAGCCACACCTTTATAAAAAGGGACACTGTGTTTTAACCATAGCACATTTTTGGGGGGCCAGGTGGTCCAATTATGGTATAGGTGGGAGTGGGTGTTGGGGAGAAAGGTCACAGCAGAGAAAATAAGCTATACTGAGGAGTGAGTTTGTCTGTGACCGCAATCATGTACTGTGAGGTTGGGCCCTCTTTTATTTGAGTCCTTGGAGGGGCTCCTCTGGTGCAGAGCTGATGGCATCAGTTGGGAGACCCAGGGAGAGGAATAACACAGGCTCTGGCCTCAGCCGCAGCTTTCTCTTTGGAAAGGGTTGGGGGCATGAGACTTGGGCCACGGTATCTGTTCCCCTTCTGCAGAACATACAGCACATATACCCAGACTGCAACAAATACGACACTCTTCTTTCTACATCTCTACACTTACCACTCATTCCTAGATCCCCTCAACTCTCCAGTTACACAAAACACATTGCTCTTTCCCCACTCACGAAGATCATTTTAAGAGGAATGCAAGGCTCATTTCCTAGAAGGGATATGAAAGAAAGAAAGCCCAATTTCCAAGTTCTCGATTGGGACTGGTCTCAAGTACCAACCAAAACAGTGCCACAAGCCACTGAGCCTGGCCTGGAGGAGGTGATGGCATGGAAGGATCAGGTCTGGGATGCTACCTTGTGTGTGACACTTTAGACATTAGGATAGTAGTTACCAGAGCCAACACTGAATAGATTAAAAAAAAAAAAAAAACAACTAGACATACATATTCAAGAAATAAAACAATACTTCATAAAATTATTAGAAATGAGGCCAGAGCTAATTCAGAAGATTGTTACAGTGTGGTCTTTATCACCTCAGGCTTAGAAACGATCCATATTAAACCAACTAGTTCCTGCCTCTTTTTTCTTCCAACAATCAGTGCAGTGGACTAAAGGCGAGAAAGCAGACTTCTGGTGCTAGCTCGGCAACTGATCTGCTGCGTGAACTTGGAAAAACAGCTTTACTAGTCTGGCCTGCCTGGTTTCTTCCTCTGTGAGGGAGGGGTTCAGACTAAACCACCCACTTCCAAACTGAAGGAGCTGAGTCTTCTCACTTTGACCCTCTACAGTAACTCTGCAGTTTTGTTCTTTAGAATCGCTCTGTTCTGTACCACTCAACCCCAGTTCAAGGCCTCTATCACTTCACATGTGGGTCATGACCAGGCTTCTAGGTGGGGTCCTTGTCTGTTTCTCCCCTCCCCTACTTTAACCTGCATGCCTCAACCACCAAGCTAATGTTCTCAGAATGCTGTTTCTCCCACAATATCCAATGGCTCAAGAACCAACTATGCCTCCTGACTTTGTCAAGTCTACCTCTTCAGCTTGGCAGACCTTCCCCAGTCAAGCTGCCATCTTACTTTTCCAACAGCACTCATTCTACTACCAGCCCTCCAGCCCACTCCTCCAACTTTGGGTAGACATGTCTGCCATTAGCCCCAGGTAAAAATGCACTCCGCCTCCCCCACACCTTCCTACCTTTAAGGAAAGTCTCACTGAAACCCTCCTTATCCAGGAAGGTAGACTTTGACATTACATCTTTCCTAGTCAGCCTTCCCTTCCTGCCCCTAGGTTCTCTTCTTGGACTTCCTACTGTACCAAATAGCCCAGCTCAGGTTTGTAGACTCTCAAGAGGTCAGAGATGGGCCTCATATTGTTCTTCTATATCTCCTCCAGTGCCCTGCTTCTGGTACCTAGCACTGTGGTGTGCACAAAGCAGGTGCTCAGGAAGCTGGGCCAATCGAATCAAAGGCCCCTGGTGTCACCTGCTTCTGCTAACATCTCCCCTTCCCTAGGCTGTGCACCTCAGAGACGCCAGCCCTGGTGATGTCCCTACTGTCAACCCTATCTCTTCTTGGTCTAGATCAACTTTGCTCATCTATTCTGTGCCCAGTGGGGATGCAAAGAAGTAAAAGACAAGGTCCCTGCATTGAAGGAGTCTACGGAATAGCTGAAAACATGAAACCTAGACAGTTGAAAAGAAATTAATATAAGGTGGATCCTCTGTATCTTGTATAGCCTTCCAGGTAACATCTCTAGCAGTTGCTTTGCTGTCTGTTTACATGTCTGCCTCTCCTTGAAAGTACAGACTACAGACACATGGACAAACATCGACCCACATTAGAAAATCAAAGTAATAAAATCGGAAATAAGAAAACATTTCCTCTCTAATTAAATAAAAAAACTTACATGCACTATGATGATCAAGCATCAATTTAACAGTGAACTATTGAAAGACACACAAATGTACA
This sequence comes from Trichechus manatus latirostris, assembly GCF_000243295.1. Classification (NCBI taxonomy): domain Eukaryota; kingdom Metazoa; phylum Chordata; class Mammalia; order Sirenia; family Trichechidae; genus Trichechus; species Trichechus manatus. Next base: position 24,858,082 of record NW_004443951.1, on the reverse strand, counting down.
ACAATATGAGAATGATCAAGTAAACGATGATTCATCTACTGCGGAGTATCATGCAGTAATTAAAAGTAATAGTCATGGATGTCTGGTTCAAGAGGGTGGGGTGACCGCCTTCCTGAGACTATTAAAATAACAAAGAAATAAAAAAGCTATTGCCCACAATAAAGAATGGGAGGGCACAATAAAGAATAGGAAGGCACAATAAAGGAAGGGAGGGTCCACTGGTAGTTGAGAGCTTCCAACACATTTCTGGAAGGCACAAAGCAGATGGGAGAATATTAGCAAAATAGGATACAGGAAACTGTAGCCTAAAGCAATAATTGTCTTTCAGAACAAACATGTTTAAAAGCAGAAGAAAAAGCATTTCTGTGCTCAGTGTTGACTATTAAAAAGAAACAAACACTTTAAAGCAAAACACACAAGAAAATAATAGTGGCCTTGGCTAAGGTGGCTGGACTATGAGCATTTTTTTCCTCCATTTTCTAAACTTTGTGTAGATGGTTATTTTTATAATTATTAAAAAGCCTATAGCAAGATATAGCAACCCCAACTGAAATCAGATAAAAAAAAGCACTAAAATAGATACACATGTAAGAAAATTAACATTTCTTGACCACCTACTATAAGCAAGGCTCTGAACCATGCATTTTATTATCTGACATGCATAGTAGTTCCTCAGAGCAGGTACTATTAACTCCACTTTACAGAGGAAGAAATAGCCTTAGAAAGGTTAAGAAACTCGCCTAGGGTCAGAGTTACAAGGTGACAGGACTGAGATGCTGTCTGACTTCAAATCTCTTGCTCTTCTTTCCCCATCCCCATCCTATGTCACCACTTCAGCAGATGTCACCAAATAAAACCAATCCATGTTAAAAAGGCACTAAACTTTATAGCTGGGATTGAGCAATAGCAATTCCCACAGTTTGACAAAGTTTGAGGAAGCATAAGAAGAAGGAATCTTCCTATCAAGAGTTCAGGAGACAAATACCTTCCTGTGATTCTCCGGATGAGCAGAGTGTCTTGGATACTGAATTCAATCACAGAATCCAGCTTCTCTTTCCTCTTCTCCATGAGGTTGTCGAGCTGTAAAAGAATGTGTGGCCCACCTAAGCGACTAGAAATTAATCAAACCCATCTCCCTCAAAGGAATTAAGAGATAAAGGCTGAGAGTTTATTTTCATGCAATGATGATACAAAGGCTAGACAACCCACCATTTCTGCCTGCCTCACAGTCCGAGGGAAGCCATCTAAAAGAAAACCATTCTTGCACAAAGGGGTCTCCAAATTCTTCTCAATGAGCTCCACCACCATTTCATCACTCACCTAGAAGTCAAGAACAAAACAGCCTTGGGTTCAATCTGTTAACCGGATGACATTAGCCCAACTCCAGAGTCAAAAGTTTGCACCTGCGTACCCTGCTTACTAAACAGCATGACTTCTTGACCTCAAAGAAGCAAATACCAGGGCAAATGTGGAGCGGCTCTATTTGGAAGATCAAGATTCATGATTATTTCTGTGGCTGCAATAGACACATTCTCTTCCCTAGAAATTCTCCTGTGTCCCAATAATCTGGGTGAGAGAAGATCCCACTGCCTGTCACCACATGAGGACAGCTCCATACATGTCTTAGGTCTTAAAGGTCTCTCCTGACACTAAAGTCAGTGTCCTAACCATCACATAACAGCTTATCAGCGATCAGCCGTCCTCAAGGCACAAGAAAGGTAGGGTATGTGGCTGAGAGGTCACCTGAGGAGGGCTCCAGGAGAGAATAGGGGTTAGCCAGGATGCAAAAAGGCACCAACTTTCACTGTTCCACAATTTTGCTTAGGCTAACAGTAATGTGACTGAGGTGTGTGCTTGATCACATACCTGGACCATTTTGGACACGTGGCAACAGAGAAGTTCACTGAATTGGCAAGATGGAGTCAAAACCAAGGAATCAAGGAGCCATCCCAACACACCTCTGCACTTTTATAAAAATCCCAATGAGGACCCTTTCCAGCTTTCAAAAACTGGTTATTTTCCTGGGTCTCACAGAAAGAAAAGTTCCCTTGCAGCATTACAGTGAAGGCTGCCCAACTCGGCAGTTAATGTTCTTATCTCCCAGGACCAGCTGTGAACTTGGGGACAAAGTATAAGTGAAGGCTGGAGATTAGCAATCTCACTGCCACATTCAAGTTTTTTTTTAGTACAGGATCCTCTGCCAAGACCCAAAGTCCAAAATATCTGGCTTTCTGGCTTCACTCAAGGCCTCACTAATACCAAGGGAAAACTAGAAAGGAGGCCGGCAGGTGGGCAGGGGGCATGCAGTGCAATTAATTACTTTCGTGTGTGGCCTTTCTAGCTGTGGTCTTGTAACTCCCACCCAGATGACTGTGTGATAGGGAATGTGGCCTACCAGGGGGATTGGTCAATTTTGTCTTAAAAGAGAGCCAATTTCAGGGCAGAGAGGAGGAGCCCACCACCACCAAGGAAGGAGAGATGCTACAGCAGCAGACAGCGTGGCAGGCTTCCTGGTCCATGGAGAGAGAAAGCTGAGTGCCTTTGGACAGAGGCTGAGGGCCAGGGAGAGGGGTGACTGAAACCACTGCTGGCAAGAGGCCATCCTGATAGAAGAACTGTATCTTGAGTGTTCCTGAGCCTGAATTGTAACTGTTACTTCCCTGATAAACCCTATAATTGTAAGTATGGTCTGTGAGTTCTGTGTGGCCATTGCAATGAATTATCGAACCCAGTAGAGAGTGCTGTGGGAGGGACGGTTGGTGTCAGAACTAGTAGAGACAGCAGAGAGAAGGAGGTGTGTCTGACGTCCACCTCAAAGGAATCAGCCTTGGGCTGTTGATCTTGGGTCTCCTTCCCCATTGTGGGGTTGGAGGAGGTCAGACATTTCCCCCATGCCGTTTTTACAGGGCACCATTCACCAGCCCTGGTGGCGAAGTGGTTAAGAGCTCAGCTGCTAACCAAAAGGCCGGCAATTTGAATCCACCAGCCGTTCCTTGGAAATCCTATGTAGCAGTTCTACTGTGTCCTATAGGGTTGCTATGAGTTGGAATCCACTTGATGGCAACAAGTTTGTTTTGTATTCTACAGAATCTCAGAGCCTAACAGGAAGTAACTTGGGGATGAAGGCAAAGTCCAGCACCTTCCCCACCAACATTCTAAGATATGTAAAGACCAGAGGACCAAGCATAAAATGACTTCTGAAGGCCATTCCCAAAGGCTGGGTCCCAGAACAGCTCAGTTACAACTAAGCTCTAGTACTAATCAAGAAGATTTATTGGACAACAGATTATACTCGGTCAATCAAACCAACTGTCCTAAAACTAAGAGAAAATGTTACTGTATCTCCCTGATAGGAAGGACTACATTCATCACAATTGCCAAGTGATTCCCCTGTAAAGAGACACAGAACACAAAGCCACAAAAGTAGGTTAAAAAACCCTTCTGTGGCTTCATGAATCCTCTCTTGAATATATATCCCTGGTTTCTGGCCTTAGGGATGGCAGTTTCATTTTAGCTCTAAAAACTGGGTGTATTACAAAATATACCAGCACAAAGTAACCTTGAGAATAATGAATAAAATAAAAATAAGTAAGTGCCATAAATACAGAACAAATGAAATAACCTGCTACTCTAAAAGTCCATATATAATCTGCCAGTTTGCTAAATACCCTACAGCCCAGGGCTGTCACAAAGAACTTTCTGGCTAGTGAACACTTGAAATGTGGCTACTGTGACTTAGGAACTGAACTTTAATTTAAATGAATATAACTAGTAGCATCTTAGTTATCTAGTGCTGCTATAACAGAAAGACCACAATTGGTGGCTTTAACAAACAGAAATTTATTTTCTCACTTTAGAAGGCTACAAGCCCGAATTCAGGGTGCCGGCTCTAAGGAAGGCTTTCTCTCTGTGTCAGCCCCTGAGGAAGGTCCTTGTTCCTTCAGCTTGTTTCCTGGTTCCCTGGAGATCTTCAAGTGGCTTGGCATCAGTCTTCCCCATCTCTGCTTGTTAGCTTCCTTGTTTAATCTTTTATATCTCAAAAGAGATTGACTCAAGACACACCCTACACTAATCCTGTATCAATGTAACAAAGGTAGCCCGTTCTCAAATGGGATTATAAACACAGATACACCCAAAAACGAAACCTGTTGCCCTTGAGTCAATTCTGACAAATAGCGCCGCTATAGGACAGAGCAGAACTGCCCCACAGGGTTTCCAAGGAGCAGCTAGTGGATTTGAACTGCTGACCTTTTGGTTAGCAGCTGAGCTCTCAACCACTGAGCCACCAGGGCTCTACCACAGGCATAGAGGTTAGAATTTACAACACGTATTTTGTGGGGGGGACGACACAGTTCTATCCATAACAACTAGTTACATGTGGCTGGTGACTACCATATTAGATAGAGCAGATCTAGACTCTGAGGAATATCAACACTCACTGGTACCACCAAACCTACCAGTTTCCCAGCATCCATTGTTGCCTTCAGCTTTTTTCCTAACTCTGAGCCAGAAGCCACCATGGCCCTCAGCATGTCCCCAGTAGCCAGATGGCAGACACAGAAGTTTTCGGCCAATTTGGGTGCCTGTGGAGAGAAAGACAAAAACCAAGATACAGTTAATGCTGCAGGTCCTGAAACCATACTGCCTGGGTGTGAATCTGGTCCTGCCACTTAGCGGTTGTGTGAACTCAGGCAAATGCCTAGGGTATTTCCTTGCCTATAATACAGGGATAATAGTACTTTACGTTATGTTCTAACGTACAATAACTATAGGGTTGTGGTGAGAGTTACATGAAAAAATACATGTAAAGCACTTAAAACAGTGCACACAGCACATGAGAAACTGTGATAAATATTAGCTATTATCACTACTTCCACTAGACACACTAGTGACACATAAGTCTCAGTTTTCCATTATAAATGGGCAGAATAAAAATAAGAGCACCAACACTGCACATGGACGCTGTGACGTTTAAATGAGATAATGTATATAAAAGAACTTGAAACAATGTCTGGCACATAACATGTGCTGAATGGATATTTGCTGAAGGAAGGGTTGTGCGATAGTCATGTACTGTAGCCACTCGGCCTGGGATGCAGCTGGGGCAGGGTGAAGAACATCGGTTTGCCTGCAGGCAGACCTGGTTCTTCTCTTCCCCATCACTAGGTAGCTGCATTATCTTGGCCAAATCACTTAACCTCTCAGAGGCTGTTTCTTCATCTGTTTAAAATGAAGGCAAAAAAGGTTCCATATGAAGAGTACCTGGCAAATAGAAAGCATTTAAATATTAAGTTTTAGGAGGCAGTATAGCCTTTCGGTTAAGAGTCAAATTGCCTGGGTCACAGACTCCAGGCAACCAATCACTAGATACGTGATTTGAGAAAAGTTACTATACCTTTCTAAGTTTCAAACTTCCTCTGAGTAAAATGGAGACAGTAATAGGACCTACATCACTAGGCTGATGAAAAGATTATATAGAATTTGGCATATACAGGGCCTGGCACATAGTAAATTCGCAATGAGTGTTGGCTGTTACTATAACCCCTGCCCTAATTCCATATTCATTCATACAGAAAGAAAACATTTACGGAATGCCTCTTCCAAGAACCCTGCTGAAAGCCAGGGAAACAGAGATGTATAGGAGACACATACCCTGTCCTCAAAGAGCTCACAGTTTGATGGACTACACATCAGAATGCAGAATTAGAAAGGAAGAGACTCCGGACAGTTCAACACTGGTTTTGTAGTGGCAAAAGAGAATGTAGGATTCATGGGGAATAGAACCAGTTCAAGAAGCAAAATACTTACCTTGCTGGTTCAAACTGTTTTATAAAATTAGTAGGTCTGGACCCTTGTTCAAACCAATTCATCAGATGTTTCTGTTGATGTATGCCGTCGAGGCGATTCCAACTCATAGTGACCCAGTGTGACAGAGTAAAACTGCCCCATAGGGTTTTCTAGGCTCTAATTGTTATAGGAGCAGATTGCCAGGTCTCTTCTCCTGCGGAACAGCTGGTGGCGTTGTACCACCTCCCTTTCACTTACTGGCCAACTAAGTGCTTAATCATTAAGCCATTAGGCACACACAAAAAAAAAGGTTAAGTAGCTCGGGCTCAATGCAGCAAATTCTGCTTTGTGATTCACGGACTGATTCAGTTCAAACAAAGAAATGACTTCATAGCAAAATGAAACTCAGTTGAGAAGAGGTTAAAACTTTGCACTTTGGAACACCAATGAAGGTCAGGACCCTCTGGCAATGGAAGACCTTCTGGTCCTCCAGGCTAGCACTGTGACCACGCTTCTAGAGAACAGAACAGTGCTTTCTGCCAATCTTTCTCCTTGGCTGTTGAAATCAGCTCGGATGAACAATTTGAAGGTCAGGCTTGCTTAAGGAGAAAGGCTGACCAAAAACAACTCAGAAAAGAGCCATTAGCACAGAACCTACTTGTTCTATTTTTATCACCTCCAAACTGCAGGACTCTTATGTGACTGAAGTCTACAGCTGTATGGAAGAACACATACCAATAAAAAAGACATGGCAAGATGAAAGACTAACTCCTTCATTCCCTGCTGGCTGCCTGGAGGTCAATGTGGTAGGCTGCAAAGGGCATGGACTGTGGAGAGAGATTTGTACTGTAAGCCTGGCTAAAGCTCCCAATGGCTGTGTGACCTTGGGCCAGTTACTTAACTTCTCGGAGTCTTAGTTTCCTCACCAGTCAAACGGGGATAATGTTCACTTCATAGGGTAGTTGTGAGGGTTAAATAAGTACCAAACATATCCGGCACACAATAAAAGATCTTCTTTCATGGTCTTTCTTCTTTACATTACTTTTTATTTGCAAACTGCAGAAAAAGCCTGATGAAATAACTATTATAACCTCCTCACACTTCAAGCTTTAACGTGCACACAAATCACCTGAGGATCCTGCTAAAATGCAGATTCTGATTCCATAGATCTGGGGTAGGGCCTGAGCATCTATCTGCATGTCTAACAACCTTCCAGGGGATGCTTGAATGAACCACACTTTGAGATGGGATCTAGAGCTCAGGCAATCACTCGGTTGCTGCTGAGGCCCTGAGTCACTGGTGGCTCACAAACCATGGACTGTTACCGAGCCCAGGAACCAGGCTCATCACCATTAAGAGTCAACAGGGAGCTTTTGGGGGGAGTGGGTGGAAATGGCAAAACGACAGGAGAAGCAACACTGTGGGTTTAGTGGTTCTCAAATATCAGTGTATTATCACAATCATCTGGGGCACTTGCTAAAAATACAAATGCCAGGTCCACCCTTTAGTTTATGACTGAGTGGTTCTCAGGCTGCCCTGGGTCTCTGACACACACGGTTTGAGAAGCCCTAGGTAATGGCACGAAACTGGGTGTTGCAGTGGTACAGACCTGAGTTGGAAACTGGGCCCTGTTTACTCACTGTGTCACTCTGAACAAGTTACTTAGCCTTCCTAAAGCTTCAGTTTCTTCATCCATAGAGTATGCTAACAATGTCTACTTTCAGAGCTATTGTGGGGATTTAACAAGATTATGTACGCAAAAACATTCAGCATATTGGCTGGCATTTAGGAAATAAAGGAAAACTATCAGTCATTGAAGGAGCCCTGGTGGTGCAGTGGTTAAAGCGCTAGGCTGCTAACGAAAAGGTTCGCAGTTGGAACCTACCAGCTGCTCCATGGGAGAAAGATGTGGCAGTCTGCTTCCATAAAGATTTACAGCCTTGGAAACCCTCTGGGGCAGTTCTGCTCTGTCTGACAGGGTTGCTATGAGTCAGAATCAACTCGAAGGCAGTGGGTTTGGTTTCGGTTTTATCAGTCATTGAGGAGCCCTGGTGGCACAGTGGTTAAGCACTCGACTGCTAACCAAAGGTTGGCAGTTCAAACCCACTGGCCTCTCCATGGGAGAAAGATGTGGCAGTCTGCTTCATAAAGATTTACAGCCTTGGAAACCCTATGGGGGCAGTTCTACTGTCCTTTAGGGTTGCTATGAGTTGGAATTGACTTGATGGCAACGGGTATCAGTCACTGAGATCTGAATTAATCCCAAACACCCCCGCTTTCTCACCTTGCCATTATCTTTCTACCTCCAGTCTTTCCCACTCCCATCTCCAATGCTTCTGCACACACAGCTGGAATCATTTCCTAAAATACTCTTGGACATGCCCCCCACCCTGCCCCAGTCACCACTCACATTTAGAAGCCTTCAACATCTCCCCAGTGCAACAGAGGAAAAGTCCAAATTTCCTGCCTTGGCACTCAGTGTCCTCCACCATCTACTTCTTACATATCTCAACCTCTGAATTTTTTACTGATCCCTGGGTGGTATAAAGGTTAATGTACTCAGTTCCTAACCAAAAGGCTGGAGGTCCACCTAGAGACACCTTGGAAGAAAGCCTGGCAATTTACTTTAAAAAAAACCCCAGCCATTAAAAACCCATTAAACACCCCCCACACCCCCACCGCCACACACGCGCACACACACAGTCGCCATGAGTCCGAATCAATTCCATGGCAACTGGTTACTGGTAGTCGTTGTATGCATACCCTGCACTCCTGCAGACAAGCTGCTCTATGTTTGGTTCCCAAAAACGTAAAATAAGTGCCTCTCCAAAGAGCTCAAGCTCTTCTCTATAGAGGAATGCCCTCTCCCTTCTCCGACTGGTCTAAGCATTACTCCTTTCTATGGTCAAATTCTGAGCACATTTCTCCCACCAAAAAACCTCTCCAAGTATCCCTTCTTCCTCTGAGGAGGAATCATATCAACATTACCTAACTTTAACTATTTGCAATGTGCCAAGCAATTTTCAATGCATTACTTACAGCATTTAGTGTACATAATACGTAATAAACCTATGAGGTAGAAACTATTTTTATCTTCATGTTACAGATGAAACTCAGAGGCTAAGTTGCCCAAGGTCACACAGCTAGTAACAACAGAGCTGGGAACTGGTGCAAGACTGTCAAACTCTAGCTCTTATCCATGATACTACATGGCATTAAAAACAAAAACAAAAAAATCACCCACAGAGCCTTACTGGCTATCCTTGGGGGAGTGTGTGCTTGCGTGCGACTGAAAGGGAGCACAAGGAGCACTTCACAGTGCTGGTAATGTTATGTTTCTTGACGTGGGTGTAAGCTATACAAGTGTGTTCTACATTGTGGAAATCCATCAAGTGGCTCACTTATATTTGCACGTTTCTCTCTATCTTATACAATTAAAAAGTTTTTTTTTAAAAAAATCACAGAAACCTGTATTTTAATTTCAGCTCCGCCTCTTGATTTACCATGTAACCTTAGGCCAGTGATTCTTTGAGACTGTTTCCTTATCTATAGATCGGAGGTGGACAGAAGGATGAATGGGAGACACTCAACAAATTATAGTTCTTGTTCTACCAGTTGCTGTAGAGTTGACTCCAACTCAAGGCACCCTCACGTGCATCAGCGCAGAACTGTGCTCCATAGGGTTTTCAATGGCTGATTTTTCAGAAGCAGATCACCAGGCCTTTCTTCTGAGGTGTCTCTGAGTGGATTTCAACCACCAACCTTTTGATTAGTAGCCAAATATTCAACCGTTTGTGCCACCCAGGGATTCCATTTTTGTTCTAACCCTGAATATTCCAGCATTTGTCAGAGTCACTCATCTGACAGTTCCAACATGGCAACCTATACTAGTGTGTATTTTTTGCATGTATGTTCATTTCTGCCTCTCCAACTAGATTAGAAAGCAACAATGTAAGATGGTGACTCTGCTCTAGAGTCAGACAGACATAAGTTCAAATCCTGCCCTTGCTACTTACTATAAGTATATGGGCCTCAGTTGCTTGACCAGTAAGAGGGTATGGATCACAAGACCTACCTCCTAGGGTTGCAGAAAGATTAAATCAGATGATACATATAAAATGCTTAGCTTGGGGTCTGTCGCATAACTGAGCAAAGGGTGACTATGTTGTAATTATTACATCCTTCTGAGGGCAAGGGCTACTCTCTGCATCTCCAGCACCAAATACATCCAACGAAACATGCAAGGGTAGGAGAAAAATCCAACCTGGGGCAGAATATAGCAGCAGAAAGAGTAGGAGCTTTTGAAACACTCAGATGCAAGATCAAATCCCCACTTTGCCAATTACTTGCTACGTATCCTAGAGGAAGTGACAAGCCCTCTGATCTCAGTTTCCCCAACTGTAAAAGGGGGAATAAGAGTGTGGGTGTCACAAAGTTGTTGTGAGCTCCAGTGACAACTGATAGAGACTGACCCGCAAGATGGAAGCTGACTGCCCAAGTGCACCTGGCCTTGAAGAATGGACATAAGTGGACACATAGGAGAAACTGTGAGCAGGGGCTGGCAGGAAACACACCTTTGGTTTTGGCCATACTGCAGGACCCTCCAACCCCAAAAGACAAGACAGGGAAATAAGGTTATTTAAATAATATAACAAAACCAAGTATTCTAGATGTTCTAAAACATTATCATGTTGAAAGCAAAAGCAGGTATGTTTCCAAATGCTACTTTAGTTAAAAGTGAGAAGCTTTCACCAGACTGAGTCCAGAACAACTAGATGGTGCCTGGTTACCACCACCAACTGCTCTGGCAGGGATCACAATAGAGAGTCCTGGACAGAGCAGGAGAAAAATGTCGAACAAAATTCAAATTCAACACACACACACACAAAAAGACCAGGCTTGCTGGTCTGACAGGGACTGGAGAAACCCTAAGAATATGGCCCCCAAACACCCTTTTAACTAGTACTGAAGACACTCCCGAGGTTCAACCTTTAACCAAAGATTAAACAGGTCTATTGTTGTTGTTAGGTGCTGTCAAGTTAGTTCTGACTCATAGTGATCCTATGTACAACAGAACAAAACATTGCCTGGTCCTGTGCCCTCCTCACAATCGTTGTTATGCTCGAGCCCATTGCTGCAGCCACAGTGTCAATCCATCTTGTGGAAGGTCTTCCTCTTTTTCACTGACCCTTTATTTTACCAAGCATGTTGTCCTTCTCCAGGGACTGATCCCTCCTGATAACATGTCCAAAGTATGTGAGATAAAGTCTTCCTATCCTCACTTCTAAGCAGCACTCTGTTTGTATGTCTTGCAAGACAGATTTGTTTGTTTCTTCTGGCAGTCCACGGTATATTCAATATTCTTCACCAACACCATAATTCAAAGGCATCAATTCTTCTTTGGTCTTCCTTATTCACTGTCCAGCTTTCACATGCTTGTGAGGCAACTGAAAACACCATGGCTTGAGTAAGTGCACCTTAGTTTTCAAGGTGACATCTTTGCTTTTTAACACTTTAAAAAGGTCTTTTGCAGCAAACTTGCCCAATGCAATGCATCGTTTGATTTCCCAACGGCTGCTTCCATGGGTCTATAGGGTCAACAATAACACACGTGAGGAATGTGCTTCGTAGTTCAATCATGTATACGAAACTAATGGGCACACCAACCCAAAAGCAAAGACAAGAAGGCAGGAAGGGACAGCAAAACTGTATGAATGGAAACAGGGAACCTGGGGTAGAGAAGGGGAAAGCATTGACACATCGCTGGGTTGGCAACTAATGTCACAAAACAATTTTTGTATTAACTATTTAATGAGAAACTAATTGCTATGTCAACTTTTACCTAAGTCACAATAAAAAAAAAGTTAAAAAAAAAAAGATGAGAAGTGTTAATGGGAAACAGACGATCTTAGTCATGCAGGTATAAAAGAAAGTACTAGTGGGAAGCACACAAACACCACTGAGCAAGCACTAGACACAAACTCCAGGTTAGAGATTTTACATCAAGATTGCAAACATCTGCCAATGGGGGCCAGGCAGGCAATGCTTGGGTCAAATATGAAGTGGGTCAAAGTTAGCCACAGGCAGCAAAGGGAACTGCACAGGGGGCAGGAAAGCACATGGACCATCGAAAACAACAGTGCCGCTTAGGGGCAGGTGACTGCTGCCATGTTGAAATGGAGGCCCAGCACCGGCAGACCTTCTGATTTCTCAAGAGAAACTGAAGCTCTGGATTTT
>NW_004443951.1:24815815-24845727 GCF_000243295.1 Trichechus manatus latirostris | reverse complement strand
GTTAGTCTCATTTGGTTTTACAGGGCTGTCCACTCCCAGGTTGAACAGTGAACCTCGGAGATAACTTCACCACTGAGCTAAAAGGGTGTCTGGGGGCCGTACTCTCGGGGTTTCTCCAGTCTCCTTTAGGCCAGTAAATCTGGTCTTTTTTTTTGTCAATTAGAATTATGCTCTGTATCCTTCTCCAGCTCTGTCCAGAACCCTCTGTTGTGATCCTGGTCAGAGCAGTCAGTGGTGGTGAAGCTCTGGATTTTTAAGTGAAATTTTACAACTGAAAACACTGTGTGGCCAACTTATTATTCTGAAAGCTGATAAAGGGAACAACTCAAACATTTATCCTGCCTTTCCTATACACAATACACCACTGGGTAACCAAATAGTAGATATGGGGAAGTTTCTCTTTATAGAAGTATTTCAGCTAATAAATGGAAAAAAAAAAAAAAAGATATAACATCACCATTCTGCCAGCCCTAATGAACTAATGGATCTAGGCATGAACAGCAACAGCTATAAACACGAGAGAGAAAAGTGCTGACCCTAGTGCTTATCCTAACTGAGAGCACAGTACTTCCCTGTGAGCTAGTGTGGCCAAAAAAACTGAACCCGAACCTCATTAAGCATGTGGACCAAATGACCAATTTAAAGGAAACAGAGAGGGCAGAGGAAGGTGTTAAATACAGCAAGATGTCAATCAGAAATTCCCAGAATGAGGGATCTTTTCAGGACAAACAACCCAGTTTCTTTAAATAGTCTTTAAAGACACGAGGGGGAAAAAAAGAGGGGTGGGGGGAAGAGGGAGATCTATAACTTAAACGAGGCTTAAAAAAAAGAAGTTCACATTTGTGAAACACTCAGAAATTTGAACATGACTGCTACTGTTGCTGCTAGGTGCTGTTCAGTTAGCCCGACTCATGGTGACCCCATGCACAACAGACAGAAATGCTGTTCAGTCCCACACCATCCCCATGATCGGTTGTAGAATGGACTGCCATGATCCATAGGGTTTTCACAGGCTTATTTTCAGAAGGAGATTGCTAGGCCTTTCTTCCTAGTCCATCTTAGCATGGAAACTGTTGAAATCTGCTCAGCATCACAGCAACATGAAAACTTCCACTAATGGATGAGTGGTAGCCACAACTGAGGTGCTTTGGGCAGGAATCAAACCCAGGTCCCTTGCATGGAAGGTAAGAATTCTACCACTGAACCATCATTGCCCCACACAACTACCATTTAAAACTATTAAAAATGTTTTAGGAGATACTGTGCTTATGTTAAAAAAAAAAAAAAAATTCTTTTAGAAATACATACTAAAATATTTACAAATGAAATATTTATACCTGGGATCTGCTTCAAAATTGTGACTGGAGAGTGGAGGGGAAAGAAATGACTGACTACCAGTTGATGGTTGTTGGGACTGGATAATGGGTACATGGGGGCTCATTACAAGGGGGAGTGTGTCTAAAGGTTAAATGCTGCTGTATGCTGCCACTTTGCAACCTCTGACTTATGAACATTTTTTTTCTTTTTAATCCCATAAAACCACAGCTACCATTATTCCTATTGTTCCAACAGTGGTAAGGAAAGGTTACAGAGGTTAAGTGGGTTGCATAAATCTTACTCTTTCCTCAAGTCCCAGCTCTAATCACATTTCTCCTACTTTTACAATGCCCTTATAAACCAGTTTATAATTTTCTTCAAACTTCCTGAGTGTGTCACTCTTTGCAAAGAAATACATGGGGGGATGGGTGCTTTAAATCTGTATATAACATAATCTTCCAATATCCCGTGAACTTCTAGTCTATGTAGGCAAGGACTTTATCAGTCTTGTTCACTTCTCTGTCTTCAGTGTAGGTGTTCATGGAATGCTGAGTAAGGTAGGTATTATCCCATTTTTTAGGTGAGAACACTGAGGTTCAGAAGTCATATAACCTGCTAGACTATAAAGCCCTTGTATGCCCTTGTCTCAGCACTCAGATGGGTTGTCATCCATTTCACAATTACTGAAATTATTAACTTTAAAATGAGCTAAGGGAAAAAAAAATCAATGCATTTGAGCTACCCTATTAATACTCGGTCACTTAAAGCAAAAGTCTGGCAGTCTGGGATTAAAATCTCTACGCTGCAAGTTACCTAATAACTGAGAGTGGCAGCAACAAGAGAGAGGAGAGATGTCAATATCACAGAGGACAAGGGTTAGGTCACAGGTGAGCACCAAGGAAAAGTCAGCCTTGGGTATGGAAAAAGAGGGAAAGTGGTCCTTCCTGACCTAGTGCCCAGAGGCAAAAAGCAAAGTCACAACGTCTCCTAGACCTCTCTTCTCATCACCCACATTAATCTGTGTTATTTATCTATTTACAACACCCCATCAAGTGCCAAGTAATGGGCCAGGTGCCATGGGGGGTGGGAAGGACAAGAAGGAGTAAAAAGTCTGTTTGCCAAGACTTTGCAGTCTTGTCAAGTGCTAGGAAGAGTGGGTGCAGAGAGGTCCCCAGGTCCCCATTCACTTGGGGGCTCAGAGCTTTCAGAAATTCCCTCTTAAGACTCTAATAACGAGCCTGAGGCCAAGGGGGCAATGCCAAATCCCAGGTAAGAAGAGGATATCCATAATCCAACCTTTGGGCTTCCAAATCCCAAATGAGATAATAAATTCCAACCTTGATCTATGGCCACATTATGTCCAGATCTGGAGGGGGGCCAGATACCAAGTGAGGCCCCCACAGCCTGCTAGGGCAGAAGGGATCTCAGACCTCATGGCTCCCAAGGTCCCAAACTCCATAAACCAATTCTGGGAAATTGGGCAAGCCACCTGACTTCTCTGGGCCTGTTTTCTTAGCTGTATATTCAAAAAAATTAACTTTTTGAGTTCTCTCCTGTCTAAAATTATTTGAGTCATCCTGAGGTGCTTAGCTCCTCAAGCTACCGGCAGTGATCTCAGATCTCTAACTCGAACCAGAGGTCTCAAAAGTATCTCCAATCCTTAATTTGACACTACCCAAAGGTTCAGACTCAGGGCCTAACTAGAACTCCCATAAATCCCCCGGCTATTATCCTGTTCTTCACACCACCCCCAGCTTTCGGACAAGCAGAGGCTTTCTCTCCCAATCCCTAACTTAACCGCCTCACTTTTCTCAGCGTTACTCCTAATCAGCAAGCACGTGCCAGCTCCCAATCTGCCCTCCGTGCTGGAGATGCCTCCCACTGCCAGTCATTAATCATTATCCAAATCGTCCCCCTACTCCTAGTGCCTGGACCGTAACCCTGATTCTGGACAATTCACCCCAACCTGCGGGGAATCTGGGCCATAAAGTTCCCTACCTCCACTCGGCCTGTAATCCAGATGACCAGGACTCACTCACCCTACCCGCCAAATCGCTCAGCCTCTAACCCCTAAATCGGCCCTCAGATCCCCTGACACACCTCAACCTTGGATCCCTCAACAACTCCAATCCAGACTCCCCCAACTTACAGTCTGGACCCTCACCCAAACTCCTCACCAGAACTCAAGCCCTCAGCTACCTTCTCCCACAGCTTCAGCCTGCGGCCCCGCTCCCGGGCGAGAAGGCTGCCGAACCTCAGGCCACCTTGACCTTGTTCCGCGGGTTCCGCCACTAGGCCCAGCCCTGCCGCTCACCTGGGTACCCTTGCCAGCCCCGGGCGGCCCCAGCAGCACGGCCCGGATGCCTTTACGATACTCCTGGGACAGTTCGTCCGCTGGAACGCTGGGAGCCATGCCTACCAAGACCTGGCGCTACCGCCTGTCTGCACACCTCGCAGGTTCAGCGCTTCCAGGCCAGCGCGCCACGCACGCCACGCACGCCCCGCTCGCCACTCACACTGGCCGGTCTCCACGTCCGTCAGCCCTCTCTGCCCGCCCCTGAGAGTGACGAACACTTCAACTTACCAATCACACGACGATATTCGAGAAAACTTTTTTGACTGGACAGAATTCGTAAAGCAGTAAGGAAGAGGCTGTCTACCATGGACTGAGGCGGGTGGAGTGCTCGCGGCCTTCGCGGAGGGTGTGTAGAGTAGGCGGGAAGTTGTGAGGAAAGCCTAGGGGCTGGACTGGGAGTTCTCGTTAGGCTTTTGACAGTTTCTGAGGCCGGCAACTTCCGAGTCCTGTGAAATTTCCCTTGGGAGTGTAAATGGGTAGTAATCACTTTTAGAAGACAAATTGACAATATGCATCCTACGCCCTTGGCCAGCCATTCAAAGGACATAATCAAGGGTACATGTAAAGATTTATGTAATGAAGATGTTAATTGTAGTACTTAAAAGCAATACCCCAGATGTCTAACAATAAGAGTTAAATAAATTGCAACAAATTTGTATACTGGAGTCCCTCTGTTGTGTAAAACTATTTAATCACATGGGAACTTGTTCACCAAGCAGGATACAAAATTGCAGTTAAAGCAAACTCCTAATCTTGTTCCGTAGTTACAAGCGGTGATCTCTGTATAATGTGAATATAGGAGCTTACCCTCTTCTTTGTGCATTTTTATATCTTCAAAAAGTTTTATAATGAATTCTGTAATAAATAGGTATTGTCTTTACAATTAGAAAAGAACAACGATTTGAAGTCAGGAAAAGATAGTTTTTCTTAAAAGAGATGACCCTTTCTTGGAAGGGGAAATGATTTCTACAGGTTTTTGGTGTGTGAAAGTTTCATCCACACCCCCTATGAAGCAACTGGTGAGGCCCTGGCAAGATTAGCCCCAAGCGCCGCTTTAGACCTTTTGTCGAGAGTGTGATTATGAAACAATAACGTGTTCTCCACGGGATCAAATGACTACTCATTCTCTACAGTCTAGTGATGAATTTGCTATCCTTTCAACTGTGGTCTCTTCTACTTTACCACAGAGAATAAGTTAACATTCGTTCCTCATCTCCACACTGGACTTTTACAAGGTGCTTGATTGATCTTGTATCCTCCCAATGACCTTGAAGGAGGCAGGTATTGCTATGCTCATTTTTCAGAAAGGAAACTGAGGCCTAAAGATATGCAGTGACCCAAACCATACAATGACAGAATCACAACTCAGGCTGGGGATGACAGGCTGGTGCCCCAGAGAGCACAGGGCTTGTCGGGAGTAGGCTGGGGAGCAAACACCTAAAGGTGTGGTAGCCAGAGCTTTGAACCAGTTTGCTCCGGTTTGAACTCCTGCTGAGAATCTGCACTTCCGCCCCAGGTATACTGCATCAGAATCTACATTTTAACAAGATCCTCAGGTCATTCTTATGTATAATAAATTTTGAGAACCATTGCTCTGCTAGTGGTTCTCAGAATTGGTCTCTAATCAGCAGCGTCTCCTGGGAACTTATTAGAAATGCAAATTTTCAGGAGAGGTTCCAACAGAACTGGAATGAACTGGTTGGAAGCCCTGCCGGTGGCCTTTATGTGGCTCAAATTAACTTCAATAAGACAAAGTTTTGTTGAGATTTGCTCTGTGCAGGGCACCTGATGAGGGGCACCGGATGAGGTCTATTAGACCTAAAGTTGGGGGCAGCCTTCCCCTTCCACCTCTAATCCCTATGGTGATTCTGACCAGGCATGTTGTTGTTGTTAGGTAGTCAGTTTCTGGCTCATAGCGACCCTATATACAACAGAATGGAACACTGCCTGGTCCTGTGCCATCCTCACCATCATTGCTATGTTTGAGCCCATTGTTACAGCCACTGTGTCAATCCATCCGGTTGAGGACCTTTCTCGTTTTCACTGACCTTCTACTTCACGAAGCATGATGTCCTTCTCTAGAGACTGGTCCCTCCTGATAACATGCCCAAAGTACGTGAGATGAAGTCTCACCATCCTTGCTTCTAAGGAGCATTCAAAGGACCAGGCACGGACCCCTCAAAATGTAAGATTTATTTATTCAATTAAAAAAATTCTTCTAGGCTTTAGGGGTATACTACCCGTTAAACTCATTGCCTTCGAGTCGATTCCAACTCATAGGGAACCTACAGGACAAAGTAAAACTGCCCCATAGGGTTTCCAAGGAGCAGCTGGTGGATTCAAACTGCTGATGTTTTTGTTAGCAGCCGAGCTCTTAACTGCTGTGCCACTAGGGCTCTGGGGGGTATACTAAGGACCATAAAAGAAGTATTGACAGGAAAGGAAGGAGCATCTCATTTATTTATTTAACGAGCAGTATTTATTATTAATAGTAACTGCTGCCATCCACCTATTATTAAGCACTATGTGCCAAGTAGGGAGCCCTGGTGGCAAAGTGGCTAAGTGCTTGACTGCTGACCAAAAGGTCAGCAGTTCAGAACCCACCAACTGCTCCATGGGAGAAGTGGCTGTCTGCTTCCATAAAGGTTTACAGCCTTGGAAACCCTATAGAGCAGTTCTACTCTGTCCTATGGGATCTCTGTGAGTCAGAATCGACTCATAGGTAGAGGATTTGGTTTTGAATTTGCCAATTACCGTGCTAAGCACTTTACATGCATGATCTCTTTTAATTCTCACAACAACTTATGTATGAGGTAACTTCTATTATAGTCTGAGTTCCCTATTGAGGAAACTAAAGCAGAAAGAGGTTTAGTAACTTGCTCAAGGTCAAATGACTAGCCTGAGCCTGCACTGAGATTTGAGCTTAGGTCTGACTGACTGGTGTCTGGCACCTGGCAGTAAATAAAACAGGCTGATAAGGAGCTCACAGTCTGGCTGGATTCCAGCAAGAGGGATCACAGAGGTCTTTGTAAAAGAGAAGGACCTTCAAGGATGGTGTGCATTTGGCATTGGGGAAGTGGGTGTTTTAGACTTGAGAGAACATTCAGAGCAAACCCTCAGATGCTGGAGTGAACAGGGTGGGCTGTGGTTTTATTCAGTGGGTTTTGGAGAATCAGAAAGTTTCTTAGGTAGGGGCGTGTTATGGATTGAATTATGTCCTCTAAAAAGATATGTTGAAGTTCTAACCCCTGGTACCTTTGAATGTGACCTTGTTTGGAAATAGGGTCTTTGAAAATGTTATAAGTTGAGTTAACATGAAATCATACTGCAGTAGGGTGAGTCCTAATCCAATGTGAGTGGTGTCCTTACAAATGAGAAGAGACACAGAGAGATACACAGATATGACTGTGTGATGACAAAAGCACAGAATGTAGCTACAAGCCAAGGAATGTCTGGAGCTACCAGAATGAAGACAAGAAAGAAATTTCCCTAGAATCTTCAGAGAGAGTTTGGCTCTGCTGACACCCTGAATTCAGACTTTCAGCCTCCAGAACTGTGGGACAATAAATTTCTGTTCTTACAAGTCACCTAGTTTGTGGTACTTTGTTATGGCAGCCCTAGGAAACTCATACTGGCCGTTATGACCAGATTCATATTGTATAAAGAACACTTGCAGGACAGACTGGAGAGAAGAGAAACAGGTGACTGCAAGACAAGTTAAGAAGTATTTCTGTTAGTGTTTTGTGGTAGGCAGAATAATGGCCTCTCAAAAATGTCCATATCCTAATCTCTGGAACCTGTGAATATATAACCTTGTGTGACAAAAGGGACTTTGCACAGATGATTGAATTAAGGATCTTGATGTGGGGAGATTATCCTGGATTCTCTGGGTGGGCCCAGTATAATCACAAGGGTCCTCATAAGGGAAAGAGGGAGGCAGGAAAATCAGAGAAGGAGATATGACAATGGAAGCAGAGATCTGAGTGATATGCTTACTGGCTGAGAGCCCTGAGCCAAGAAATGCAGGAAACCTCTAGAAGCTGGAAAAGACAGTGTAAAATGGTAGTAGTAGCATCAGAACCTGTCTAAATTCATGAGAAGGACAGAGAATCACCATCAGCCCAAAGCTGAGTCCCATGAGGTAGAGGTCAGATATACCTCCACCCTCCAAGCTTTTTAATAATCCTGACACCAGCTATTCCTCCCACAGCACTCTCTACTTCACTACTGGGTTCAATAACTTGTTGCCATGGCCACACACAACTCACAGATCATACTCATGATTATAGGATTTATTAGGGAAGTAACAAGTTACAATTCAGGATCAGGATCAAGTTTAGCATGATGGCAAAACTGACCAATCCCTTTGGTAGGCCACAGGCATCTTATTTGCATAGTCCCTGTCCAACCCTGGCAGGAGTTTTACATACCTTATTTGCATAGGCCCACCCAATCATTTTATGGGAGTTACAAGAGCATGGCCAGAAAGACCATATAAAAGGGGAAAACCAATGCCCTGCAGCAAGGAAACAGATTCTCCCCTAGAGCCTCCAGAAGGAATGCAACCCTGCAGACAACTTGATTTTCACCTCATAAGACCCATGTTGGACTTCAGACCTCCAGAATTGTAAGATAATAATTTGATATGTGTTTTTTTTAATTGTGCTTTAGATGAAGGTTTACAGAGCAAATTAGTTTCTCATTGAACAATCCACATATTGTTTTGTGATATTGTTGCCAACCCCACAACATGTCAACACTCCTCTTCTCGACCTTGGGTTCCCCATTACCAGCTTTCCTGTCCTCTCCTGCCTTCTCCTCCTTGCCCCTGGGCTGGTGTGCCCATTTAGTCTTGTTTTGTTTTATAAGCCTGTCTAATCTTTGGCTGAAGGGTTAACCTCAGGAATGACTTCAGTACTGAGTTAAAAGGGTGAGATTTTGGTGTTGTTTTAAACCAATAAATTTGTTGTAATTTGTTACAGCAGCAATAGGAAACTAAATACATAAATAAAAAATAAATACATGTTCTTTGACTGTAAGCAACAGATACAGATTCTGACCACATTAAGGAAAAAAAGAAATTCACTGCGAGTTCAACAGTTGAACAAGCAGAGGCCTCAGAAATGAGAGGAAATAGGGTTGCTTTGGGTAATACAGATATCAGGATAAGAGGATAGTGGGGGGTTGGCATTTATTCCCTATCCCTGCTTTTCCCGTGTGGAGGGACTTCTTTTAGAGTAACACCCTTGTCTTTTACCCCACCCCCTCATCCACCTATTACTCTTCTCCAGGAGAAGAGGAGTAACTTGCCTGATTGTTAAGTTTGGGGAGAATGAACTGAGTTCAACTCAGCTCTTCCTCCCTCTTTCTCCTTGAGATCTGCTTGCCTCAAGAAGCATGCTTTTTGCTCTGTTCTGCAATACCCCAAGTTTCCCAGAGTCCTGCCTTCACAGGGAGGACTATGATTTTTCAGCATTGTCTGGGACCAGCTGGGAAAGTTGAATTCTGGGGTCCAGTATTACTAAGTCCTCTTGTCTATCAGACTTAAAGGTGCATCTTCAACATCTTTGTTAGTAATAAAGGTGGTATTTTGATCTCCCTCTGTCTTACCTCTGTGGCTATCTCTCATTTGATTCTAAACTTGGGTGAGGCCACTCCAAACCCAAACAAACAATTTTTCATGGATGCTGGGATCAGAATGGCTCAGCTCCAACCGTTTTCTATACCTGTGCATTCCACTGAAGATTCAAATTGCAGACGTGGCTCATCCCTTGGCAAAGGTGGAAAGTGCCTTCTTTGACAGTCCCCTCAAGACTGTAGGGAAAGGGGGGAGTAGTTCCCTAAAAGAGAACATTGGCAGTTTCCAAAATAAAGGATAAAAGCTATTGAGCAGGCAGAAATAGCAGATGTCCACCGCAGGGAGCTATTGCAAAGGTCCTGGACCATGGAGGTAGAATTAATGGGATTTGACATCAGACCAGATGGGGACAAGAATGTCCGAGTCTTGACCAGGTGACTGGGAGGATGGTGATTCCATTAATAATCATTTTACTCATTGATTCATTCAACATACATTTAATGAGCATTTATCACATGCCTGGTATTGTGGTTGGTGCTGGGGATACAGTGGTGAACAAAGGCAGGGTCCCTCACTCTTACAGAACTTGCAGACAAGAAAGCCAGCAATTAAAATACAGTGTGCTGGATGCTATGCTGGGGATAGCACAGGCTGCAGTGGAACATATTGGAGGGACACCTAGCCCAAATTTGAAAGGAAATGACATCTAAACAAGATTAAACTTTAATGATGGGGAAAATTTAACTGGAGAAAAGGCAGGGGAAAGGTATTCCAGACAGAGGGAACACCACGTGCAAAGGCTTGGAGGCAAGAGAGAATACGGCAAGTTTAGGGGAATTTTGGTACTTAACAGAGAAACAGCTCTGTTATGTTTGAAAATCCTCCACTGGAAGGGATTTTGAGGAAAACAGAGCCATGTCTCACCCCACAGAAGCTGAAAGGGCAGAATTTTGCCCACATTCCTGGCAAAGGAGGTGTGAGCACACGACTAGGCTTGGCTAGTGGGCTATTCCTGCACAGGACTTTGACTCTTGCGTGAGAGAAGCGAAAGAACAGGGCTACCTGGAATCTGTTTTTGGTGGGGAGGTGAGAGTCCTGCCGCAGTGGGGTGGCCAGAGGTCAGTGGTGGCTGTCCAAAGCAGGCTTTAACTGTGCCATGTCTTTGGCTGTATTCTTAGCCCAATTGCTTTAGGTTCTTACCCAGTTTTGGAATTTGTGGACACTCCACATTATTCAGGTTTCCTGAGTGGCACAAATGGTTAAGCACTCAACTAATAGCCCGAAAGGTTGGCGGTTCGAACCTACACAGAGGAACCTCACAAGACAGGGCTGGAGATGTGCTTCTGAGAGGCCACAGCCTTGAAAACCTGTGGAGCAGTTCTGCTCTGTACACATGGGATTACCATTAGTCGGAATCGGTTCAACAGCAAGAAACAACAACAGCCACATTATTCAACAAATTTCTTCACTGCTTAATTTAGCCACCAAGAACTCTAATTAGCACAGAACTGAGAGTGAGTCAGCCTGACTGAGTTACAACTTGAGAGGGTAAGAAGAGGGTGGGGAGATAGGGACCCGTGGAAAATTCTTCTAGAGGCTTCTGGGGAAGGCTTTCCTCTCCAGTAAAAAGAGAGATGCCTAGGAGGAAAAGCTCCCTTCCTCTTCCTTTGGATGTTGAGGGAAGATACAGTGACTATGAGGGGAGAGTTGAGAGACTCAGAGAGAAGCCAACCTAGAGTCTGACATCACTCAGCTGCTGAATTAAACAAACAGGGTGTCACCTTGCTCCTGATTTCTTGGGATGGGAGATAAATCCCTAATGTTTAACCAAATTTATTTGGGCATTCTGCTACCTGCTGTCAAAAGCATCTTACAGGATGTTGTTGTTAGCTGCCATCAAGTCAGCCTCCAGCTCATGGCGACCCGATGCACAAAAGAATGAAGTGCCGCCTAGTCCTGTGCCATCCTTGCGATTGGTTGTGGATCAGGCCATTGTGATCCATAGGGTTTTCATTGACTGATTTTTGGAGGTAGATCACCAGGCCTTTCTTCCTAGTCTCTCTTAGTCTGGAAGCTCCACTGAAATCTGCTCAGCATTATAGCAACATACAAGCCTCTACTGACAGATGTGTGTTGCATTGGCCAGAAATGGAACCCGAGTCGCCCACATGGAAGGCGAAAATTCTACCACTGAACCACCATTGCCCCCATTTACATGACACTGCAAGTCAACTAACCCCCCTGCCTCAGTTTCTCTTGGCAAAATGAGGATGATGATACCTACCTCACAGAATTGTAATGAATATCGAGCTCAGTATTCATTAGATAATAGGTGTGAATTATTAGCACAGTACCTTACTTACAGTAAGCACTCAGGAAATGTTAACGGTTACTACCCACGTAGAGGTGAGCCTCAAAACCATCAAGCAGATGAGTTTGTCCCGGGAGAGGGTAGAGAGAAGAAAAAGAAGACGAAGGCGAAAACCTGGGGAGTCGACACTTCAGAAGAAAGAGAGCCAGTGAAGGAGTCAGAGAATGATTGAAGAATTAGGAGGAAAACCTGAAATTTCATTTTACCCGTGTTGGCGAAGAATGCTGAATATACCATGGGCTGCCAAAAGAACGAACAAACCTGTCTTGGAAGAAGTAGAACCAGAATACTCCTTAGAAGCAAGGATGGCGAGACTATGTCTCAGGTACTTTGGACATGTCATTAGGAAGGATCAGTCCCTGCAGAACAACATCACGCTTGGCAAACTTGAGGGTCTGCGAAGAAGAGGAAGACCCTCAACTGGGTAGATAGACACAGTGGCTGCAACAATAGGCTCAAGCATAACAACAATTGTGAGGATGGCACAGGACCAGGCAGTGTTTTGTTCTATCGTACGTAGGGTCGCTATGAGTAGGAACCAACTCGACGGTACCTAATAACAACAACAAACCCTTTTCATCTGGGAACTTCTACTCATCCTTTAAATATTTCCTTTTCTGTGAAGCCTTCCTGAGTACTCAGCTTGCAGCCTCACCCTCAGAAAGAGTTAGCCCTGATGCTTTGGGCTCCCGTAGCACACCTTTCTTTTATTTCACTTGTTGTGTTTTATTGTGATTTTTGTACTTTTCTGTCTGTCTCCTGTCCCAAACCACGAGTGAACTCCTTGAGAGCAGAATTTCCTAACTGGATTTCTTGCACCTAGCTTGGGGCCTGGGAGCTATGGTATTAATAAAAGCTGGCATATGATGATTGATTACTTTGCACCAGGTACTGTGCTAAGTGCTTTATATATATTAAGTCATTTAATCCTCATGACAATTTGATGAAGCAGATGCTATTATTAGTCCCATTTACAGATGAAAAAATTTAAAATCTGAAAGGTTAAGTAACTTGCCCAAGGTTACGGCTAGTAAATGGCAGAGCTGGGCTACAAATTCAGGTGATCTTGTTCCTCAGCCTGTACTGTTAACCACTAAGCTATGTGTCTCTCATATCTAGCAGGCACAGATAAATGTTTGTTGATTGAAATGACAAGAAATATCAGAGTTTCAGGGAGTATGTTAGCCATCTTCATCTAAGTTATGCTGTAGTGACAAATAACTGCAAAGTATTAGCTTACAGAAAAGGTTACATGTCAGCTGTGAGTCAGCCATGGCTCTGCCACGCATCGTGGAAGCAGGCTGAAAGAGTAGCTCTTACCTGGAATGATGCTATTCTCGGTAGAGCAGGGAAAAGATACACTGGTGAGCTGGAGGCAGCTTGCACTAACAAGAGCTAATTGTGTGCATCTCTTTCCAATTCTGTGGTCAGTAATGTCACGTTGGTAGCTTGAACTTGACCATGGTGGGAATATTTATGCTTTTTTCCCCTTGGAGAACTGGTTGCTAAACATTTACCCACACACCATTGGAAAAGGACAATGAAAAGATCATGAGTTGACCCTTAAAGTTTCTGTCCAGAAATGGCCAAGGTCATGGAAGTGCCAAGGTCATATGCACTCACACTTTACTTGCCAAAGCAAGTCCAATGGCCAAGCTGTATCAATGAAGTGGGAATCTCACTGGGAGGGCCTCCCTAGGAGGGGTGGTGATATGGTGCAAACTGTTTGTTCTTGACTACTAATGGAAAGGTTGACAGTTTGAAACCACCCAGTGGTGCAGCAGAAGAAAGGCCTGGTGACCTGCTGCTGTAAAGACTATAGCCAAGAAAACCATATGGAGCTCAGTTACTCTGTAACACATGGGTTGCCATGAGCTGGAATTGACCCAATGGCAACAGGTTTGGTTTTTTTTTTTTTTTTTTTTAAGTTTCCTGCAGTTACTGTAACAAAGTACCACAAACAGCATGGCTTCAAACACAAAAATTTATTCTCTCATGTTCTGGAGGCTAGACGTCCCAAATCAACATATTGGCAAGGTTGATTCTTTCTGGAGGATCTGAGGGAGAGTAGGTTCTTCCATGCCTCTCTCCTAACTTCCGGTAGTTGCTGGCAATCCTTGGCATTCCTTGGCTTGTAGATGCATCACTCCAATCTCTGCCTTTGTCATCACATGGGCGTCATCCCTTCACGTCTCTGTGCCTGTGTCCCTTCTCCTCTTTTATAAGGACACTACTCATATTGGATTTAGGGCCCACCCTACTCTAGTAGAAGCCCTGGTGGCACAGTAGTTAAGAGCTATGGCTGCTAACCTAAAGGCTGGCAGTTTGAATCCACCAGCTGTTCCTTGGAACCGTTATGGAGCGGTTCTATTCTTTTTTTTTTTTCCTACTCGAATATGACCTCTTCTTAACCTGATTACACCTGCAAAGACCCTGTTTCGAAATAAGGTCATATTCACAGGTACTCAGGGTTAAGACTTGAACACATCTTTTTGGGGATACGATTCAACCCACAACAATTATTAACCAAGCTTTTTCTGAACTACCATTTTCCACCTTCATACCTCAGGAGAGGAATGACACCAGGGAAGGCAAAGAACGAAAGAGAGTCTCAGTTCTGGGGTTCTAAAAGCTGAGTCCTGGCCTAAGAAAAAAATTTAGAAGACACAGATCCCCACCCTCCCCAGAAAGAAGACATTTGCCCATAACAGAGGGGAGAAAAGAGTCTGAAGCAAAGCGTTAAACTATTGTGGGTCACTGAGAATGGGTCTCGCAGCTTGCCCTTCCCTGTCTCAGTGATGCGTTGGGTGAGGAGTAGTAATGATATGAACCCCAGAGAAGTTTGGGAAATCCTAGTGAAGGAAAAGCTCTATTACTTTTCTGTGTGTGTGTGGGTGGGGCACGGGGATGGCCCAGGAAAGTACGAGATCTGGGAGACCCTCCTACGGTTCCCCTCATGTCCCAGTATGCTGCAAGGAGCAGGTGAATGTGTTTCTGCCCATTATCATTGGAACAAGATGCCAGTGACTGGTGGACTGGCAGATGCCTTGAGAGGGTCCCTCACAGCAGGTACTTCTGTGGACTGATGACTGGAAAGTAAATGGAAGTAAATGGAAACAAGGCCATCCTTCCATGCCCTCTGGGCAGCTGCAGCCTAGTGCTGCTGTGGTGGCTGTTGTTACAGGTCCGAAATTTCTTTCTTTTTTAAATTGTGCTTTAGGTAAAAGTTTACAGCTCAAGTTAATTTCTCATACAAAAATTTATACACATATAGTTATGAGACAGTATTTGCAATCCCTACAGTGTGACAGCATGCTCCCCCTTTCCTCCCCGGGTTACCCATGTCCATCCAACCAGTTCCCGTCCCTTTCTGCCTTCTCATCCTGCCTCCAGACAGGAGCTGCCCATTTAGTCTCGTGTATCTGCTTGAACTAAGAAGCACATTCTCCACGAGTGTTATTTTATGTTTCATAGTCCAGTCTAATCTTTGTCTGAAGAGTGGGAGTCATGGATTTTATTGGGCCCCCCAAAAATATCCATCAACTTGGCTGGGTCATGATTCCCAGTATCGTATGATTTTGTACCATTTTGTAATCTGATGTGATTTCCTTCTGTGTTGTATGCTATCACTATGATGTAATAAAATGGATTAGCAGCAGTTGTACTGATGAGGTCTACAAGATTAGACAGTGTCTTAAACCAATCTCTTTTGAGACATAAAAGTGAGAAGTGAGCAGAGACACATGGGGACCTCATACCACCAAGAAAGCAGTGCCGGGAGCAGAGCACGTCCTTTGGACCCAGGGTCCCTGTGTGGAGAAGCTTCTAGTCCGGGGGAACACTGATGAGAAGTCCGACAGAGAGAGAAAGCCTTCCTCTGGAGCTGACGCCCTGAATTTGGACTTCTAGCCTACTAGACTGTGAGAAGATAAATGTGTCTTTGTTAAAGCCATCCACTTGTGGTATTTCTGTTACAGCAGAACTAGAAGACCAAGACAGATGGTCTCTTGATGTAGTTTTGATTTGCATTTCCCTAATGGCTAATGATCTTGAGCTTTTCCTCATGTGTTTGTTAGCCGCCTGAATGTCTTCTTTGGTGAAGTGTCTGTTCATAATCTTTGTCCATTTTTTAATTGGATTATTTGTCTTTTTGTTGTCGAGATGTTGCAGTATCTTGTAGATTTTAGAGATTAGACCCTTACGGGATATGTCATAGTCAAAATTTTTTTCCTAGTCTGTGGGTTGTCTTTTTACTCTTTTGGTGAAGTCTTTAGAAGAGCGTAAGTGTTTGATTTTTAGGAGCTCCCAGTTATCTAGTTTCTCTTTTAGTGTTTGTGAATTGTTAGTTATGGTTTGTATGCTGTTTATGCCATGTATTAGGGCTCCTAGCTTGTCACTATTTTTTCTTCCATGATCTATATTGTTTTAGATTGTATATTTAGGTATTTGATCTATTTTGAGTCAGAATGTCTTTTAGATCAGATTCAGTTGCCAAACTACTGTTTTAAAAAATTACTGTGGTAAAATATATATAACCTAAAATTTACCATTTTAAGTGTATAATTCAGTGGCATTAATTACATTGACAGTCTTGTGCAACCTTCACCACTATTTCCAGAACTTTTTCATCATTCCAAACAGAAACTCTGTAGCCGTTAAGCAATAACTCCTCATTTCCCTTTCACCCCAGCCCTTGGTAACCTTTAATCTACTTTCTGTCCCTATGAATTTGCCTGTTCTAGATATTTCATATAAGTGGGATTACACAATATTTGTCATTTTGTGCCTGGCTTATTTTACTTAGCATGATGTTTTCAAGATTCACTCACGTCGTAGCCTACATTAGAACTTGATTATCTTTTATGGCTGAATAATATTCGATTGTACGTATATATGACGTTTTGTTTTACTATTCACTTTTTGATGGACATTTGGGTTGTTTCCATGTTTTGGCTATTGTGAAAAATGCTGCTATGAACATTAGTGTAGAAGTATTTGTTTGAGTCTCTGTTTTCAATTCCTTTTCAACCTAGGAGTGGAATTGCTGGGTCATGTGGTAATTATATTTTTAACTTTTTTGAGGAGTCACCAAACTGTTTTCCACAGTGGCTGTACCATTTTACAATCCCACCAACAATGGATGAAGTTCCCAATTTCTCCACATGTTCGCTAAAACTTGTCTTCCATTTTTCTGATAAGAGCCATTCTAGTAGGAGTGAAATGGTGTCTCATTGTGGTTTTGATTTGCATTTCCCTAATAATAATGATGGAAACCTTGGTGGCGTAGTGGTTAAGAGCTATAGCTGCTAACCAGAACGTCGGCAGTTCAAATCCACAGGCGCTCCTTGGAAACTCTATGGGGCAGTTCTATTCTGTCCTGTAGGGTCGCTATGAGTTGGACTCGACTCCACGGCAACGGGTTTTAATAATAATGACAGCAGCCCCTGGGTGGCGCAGTCAAATGCTTGACTACTAGCTGAAAGCTTGATGGTTTGAACCTACCCAGAGGTGCCTTGGGAGCCAGGTTTAGCAATCTGCTTCTGAAAGGTCATCGCTTTGAAAACCCCACGGGGCAGTTCTACTCTGCATACGTAGTGTTGCCATGAGTCGGAATCAACTTGTTGGCAACTAAGAGCAATGGCAATGATAATGATGATATTCAACATCTTTTCACGTGCTCATTGGCCATTTGTGTATCGTCTTTGATGAAATGTCTATTCAAGTTCTTTGCCCACTTTTTAGTAGTGTTTTTTTGTTGTTGTTGTCGAAGTGTAGGAGTTCTTTGTGTGTTCTGGATACTAGCCTCTTATCAGATATGTGTAAATCAAATACTTTCTCCTGTTCTCTAGGTTATCTTTTCATTTGTTTGATAATGTCCTTTGATGCACAAACATTTTTAATTTTGATGAACTCCCATTTATCTATTTTTTGTTGTTCTTGCTTGTGTTTTGGTGTCATATCTAAGAATCCATTGCCAAATCCAAGGTCATGAAGTTTACCCCTATGTTTTCTTTTAAGAGTTTTATGGTTTTAGCACTTATATTTAGGTCTTTGATCCATTTGAAGTTAATTTTGTATATGGTGTGAGGTAGGAGTCTGGCTTTATTCTTTTGCATGTGGATATCTAGTTGTCCCATCATTTGTTGGAGTGACTGTTCTTTCCCCATTGAATGGACTTGGCATCCTTGTCAAAAATCAATTGGCCATAGATGTATGGGTTTATTTCTGGACTGTCAATTCTGTTTCATTGGTCTATATGTCTATCATTATACCAGTACTAGACAGTTTTGACTACTGTAGCATTGTGTTAAGTTTTGAAATAAGAAAGTGTGAGTTCTCCAACTTTGTTTTTCTTTTTCAAGATTGTTTTGGCTCTTCTGGAGCCCTTAACTTTCCATACAAAGTTTAGGATAAGCTTGTCAATTTCTGCAAAGATGTCAGCTGGATTATGATGTGGATTGCATTGAATCTGTAGATCAATTTGGGGAATATTGCCATTTTAACATTAAGTATTCTGATCCATGAACATGGGATGTCTTTTCCTAATTGTCTGTCACTGCAGCAAAGCCTGGTCCACCTACTTAGTATGTCCCTCATGGGGTTGGAATAAAGAGGCTGGAGAGGAAGCAAGATGCCAAGACCCACTTACCTTGGTTAGTGGAGATTTGGGCTTTTGATTCCAGGGGCTGTATTTAGTTACCTACATAGACCAACTCCCTCCTGCCTGTTATAGTATACCCTTTGTGGGGTTCACAACCCCACTTACCCTTGTACCCACTTTCCAATGTCTGTAACATGCCTCCTATCCCTTTGTCACCCAAACCACAAAGCTGTTAAGTGGTCTTCTAAAAACTAAGCTCAAACCACCTGAACAAGCAGAGTCTTTCAGCTATGATTTTGAGGTCATTGTGGCCAGACGCTGATTTCCATAAAAGCTGCCAGCCTTCAAAGAAAGGCTTATGATGTTAACAGCAACAAACACACACTAGGTTGGGAAATGCTGCACATCAGACAGTGCCTGTGAGGAAACCCTTGTGGAATGAACCAGAAGTTCTATTGGAGAGTGATTATGCAGAGCAGAAGGCACTGGGTTGGAAGTGCTCCCAGAATAACATTTATTTAGTGCCTGCTATGTCTCAAGCACAGTCAGAGAAGTCCATGATCCCTGTGTCAGGGAACTCACTGTAGGTGGGAGACAGAGGGAAGTGAGTAGAGGGTGATATCACAATGTGATAAGTCAGGTCTATTGGTTAATTTAAGAAGCCCTGGTGGCACAGTGGGCAAAGCAATTGACTGCTAACTGAAAGGCCAGTGGTTTGAAACCACCAGCCGCTCCGAGGGAGATGTGGCAGTCTGCTTCTGTAAAGATTTACAGCCCTGGAAATCCTAAAGGGTTGCTGTGAGTCGGAATCGATTCGACAGCAGTGGGTTTGGTTTGGGTTTTGGGGTTGGTTAATTTAATCATTATTTCATCTGACACATATTTATTGAGCTATCCTGATATAGTGGCTGGGCATTAAAAAAAGACAGGGACTATCCGCAACTTTCTGAAGTTTATAGTCTAGCAGACATGAGAGAAGTAGATACAAAGGACTGAGGGAGCATTTAGCAGGGGAAAATAACCTAATCTGGCGGGGAGTATGGGATGCCTTTATAACGGAAGGGACCCCAGAACTGAGTCTTGAAGGATGAGGAAGAATGTGGTAGCAAAGAAGGGAAGGACATTCCACGTAGAGGGAAGAATTTAAGCAAATACTTGAAGGCATGAATTGGCTTTATGCATTTGGCAACTGTAAGTAGTCTAATATGATTTAAGTGTGGGGTTTAAAGATGAGCGACTAGGACAACAAGCTATGTCATAAAGGGCCCTAGGTGTTGGGCTTAACCAGAAGACAGCAGGAGCCAGGTTTTGAGTTGGAGGGTTTATTAGTTAGGAGGCAGGCTCAGTTACTCTAACAAAGACTCCAAAGTAACAATGGCTTAAATAAGACAGTAATGACGTCTCATTTTTGTGAAAACCCAGGTAGGCATGACAGAGTGGGTATGGTGGCTCATCAGGGACCCAGGCTCCTTCTGGTTTGTTGTTCTGACATCTGCAACTTTCCTTCTTGTGGTCCAACAGAGCCACAAATCCCTTCTGCATTGTTGCCAGCAGGAAGGAGTAAAGGGGCTGTGGAGGACACATCCCTTCTCTTTAAACGCATAACCTAGAACTTGCACACTTCACTTTCACTGACAATTGCACCGCCAGAATGTAGTCACATGGCCACAACTAGCAGCCAGGGTGGCTGGGAAATGTAGTTTTTATTCTGTACGGGCATGTGCTCAGCTAAAATGTAGAGGCTCTGTTACTAAAGAAAGAATAAACGCTAGTGGACAACTAGCTGTCTGCAACACAGAGTGACAATCCTGTTTGCCTTTTGGAAAGATCTCTCTGTGACAAGGTGGAGAATGGACTGAATGGTAAGAGACCTGAGCCAAGGAACCAATCCAAATGAGAGACATTGAGGCTGAACCCAGGTGGAAACATTTGAGTGGAGAGAAGTGGACAAAGGATAGAGATATTTGGAGGTTGAAAGGACAGGACAAGGTGATCAGCTGTCTATACTTTTAATTAATTGTGCTTATTATAGCCTGAAACTATATATGCATTTGCGTGATTAGCTATTTAACGTCTGTCTCTCCAAGTAGATCATAAGCTCCACAAGGGCAGGAACTGGGCTTGTTTTGCTCACTGCAGAATCCCAGGGCAATTGCCTAGCACAGTGCCTGGCATACAGCAAGTGCTTAATAAATATCTGGTGAGTGAATGAATGAGTAGAAAGAGGAGGAGCAAAGGACAATAATAACAATGTGTAAAAATGGCATAGCATGAACTCCTCGTCTAAGTTTACGAGAGGGAGGGAGGAGAATCAACATCAGAAACAGTTCAAAACTGATTCCTGTGAGATGGAGGTCAGACATACATCCACCCTCCAAACTTTTTACCAATTCTGACACCAGCCATCCCTCCCAGGACACTCTCTACTTATCCATTGGGTTCAATCATTCATTGCACTGGCCACACAGAACTCACAGACCATACTCATTCACAGTTATGGGGTTTATTAGGGAAGAAACAGGTTACAAGTCAGGATCAGATCAACTTGGAAGTAAAAGGAACAACTTAGGATACAGTTCTTCAATCAGGACAGCTTCTTCTCAGCTGTTGCTGCTGAGCCCCCACTCCTGACCTGGGCCTTTGCTCTTGGCCTGGGCCCTGCCCTACTCAGGCAAGTGTTACAAAGCTCTTTAGCTCTGCCCATAAATGCCCAGAGGCACCTCATTCTGTCAACAAGCCTCCTGCTCAAAGGCCCTCAGCTCTTTTGCTGGTGGGTAAGCGAGCCTAGCCTGCCGGTCCTGTGCCACTGCCGTCTCATGCTGTCTTCCGTGTTATAGCTCTCTCTCTGACGCCTGGGTCTAGGAGGTTCTCAGAACAGGGACCACGGGTCCAAAGTATGCACTCTGCTCCTGGCTCTTCTTCTTGATGGTGGTAAGGTCCCCCTCCAACCTCTGGGACTGGCTCCCTCTAAGCCTAGTGATAGTAAAACTGACCAATTGCCTACAAGGATTCCATGCACCTTATTTGCATGGTCCCACTCCCACAAGGGTTTCATATACCTTATTTGCATTAGCAAAACTGTCCAATCCCCTTGGTGGGCAACAAGCACCTTATTTGCATAGTCCCATCCAATCATTTTGCAGGAGTTACAAGACTATGGCTAGAAGGACCATACTGAAGCAATTCACTGCACTGCATAATGGCTCCTGGAATTAGTTTGATTGAGGAATATCAACATCTTAAAATAATTTCTATCAACTGTAATTTGTCATTACCCCTTTCCTTTTGGGCATTTGGCCACTTTGATGACATCTCTGGTTGGTTCCCCAAACTTTAGTTATAATGCAGTGCCTCATTTCAGGTATTAACATGGTCTTTCCATTTTCAAAGGTCAGTCTCACATTGGATTCAAAGTTGCAGCAGGCGGGGCTTGCAGCCTGAAGTAGAGAATGGGCGCCACCTGCTCTCTTACAGACCCTGTCTCTTCCCTGCCCTCTGGTGGCCAGGAACAGGAAGGGACAAAAAGGACGTGTTTCCTTAGGCGTCTTCTGCTGGCCCTTGGCTGACTTTCTTCACTGCTTATAAAGTCACCTGTTGGTTACTGTCCTCTGGTTCATCACAGCTGCTCAGCTCAGTATCTGGAAAAATGATACGTATTTGAGTGTGCTGTGGGGGAGAGCCATGATGATAGAGAGCTTGATCCCAAACAGCTCCCTTCTGCTGGAGGCCTCTGGCTGTACCCTTCATGGCTCAACTCTTTGCCTTCAGCAGACCTGCAGTCCCCCTCACATCTACCCTCTGCAGCCCCAACCCTGGGGCCTGCAGACATGGGCAGAATCCATCTTTCTACCTCTGTGGGCAACTTGGTCATGTCCTTGGCCTTCTTTCTCTAAAGCTGTTTCCCTGTTTCAGTAGCACCAGGGCAAGTCAGCAACAGCAGTGGCTCAGCAGACATCAACAGTGAAGATGTTAGACTCCCCTTGCTGGCACCTCAAACTTGATGAGTAATTCTCTTGCCGGCTCTTCCAGTTATCTATTGCTGCATAACAAACCACCCCAAACTTTGAGGCATAAAAGAACAGCTATTTTATTATGCTCATGTATTCTGTGGGTCAGAAATTTGAAGCATGGGTGGTTTGTCTCTGCTTGAGGTAGGTAGTTTCCCAGATGGCTCCCAATGATTTCTGCCTCCTGGTATTCATGCCTTCGTTCAGTCTCCTATATTATACTGGGGTTGGTCTGTGTGACCAATACAAGATGGCAGAAGTGAGAGCATTTCACCTTTGAGTCTGTGTTATAAAAGATGTTGTGGCTTCTGCCTCCCTCTCTCTCTTAGACTACCCACTTTGGAGGAAGCCAGCTGCCACGTTGTGAAGACATTCACATGTGGAGAGGGAATGAGGCACGCTGCCAATGGCCACGTGAATGAGCTTGGAAGTGGGTCTTTCAGCCCCAGAGAAAGTCTTCAGAAGCCTGCAGCGCTGGCTGGCAGCTTGACTGCAGCTTTATAAGAGACCCTGAGTCAGAACCACCCAGCTATGCCACTTATGTATCTCTAACTGTCAGAAACTGTCTGAGATGACAAATGTTTGTTGTTTTCAGCTGTTACATTTTGGGGTAATTTGTTATGCAGCAATAGGTAAATAATACACTGCTCCATGATGTGTGGGGCCTTAGCTAGGACAACTCCACGGCTGGGAGCTGGAATCACTTGGAGGCTTCTTCACTCAGGTGTCTGTACCTGGGATGACTTGAAGGTTCAGTTGGGATGGTTGCCTGGTGGACCTACCTGTGGCCTCTCCATGTACCTTTGGCTTCTCACTGTAGAGCAGCTCAGTTCCCAGAGGGAGTGTCTCAGGAGGGAGCCTCTGTAGAGGGAGCTTTCCAAGAGACCAAGGAAGAAGTTGCAAATTTTTTTCTAGAAAGTCGTGCCAAGTCACTTCTGCTGCATTCTGTTGGGTACAAGTGAGTCATCAAGGCCAGCCCAGATTCAAGGGGAGAAGAATGACTCGTCCTCTTGTGATAAGGTCACATTGCAGAAGAGCAAGTAGGATGGGAGATAGTATGGTGGCCATCTTTGCAAAATGCAGCCCACCATATTTGCCCTGCCAAACCAGTTCATTGTGCCCTGCACTGCCCTTCAGGGAGAGAGGGGATAGGTGGCTTTTTTTTTTTTTTTTTTTTTAAATGAGCCCTGCATACTTCCAGCCCTGTGACTAGTGTTGGTTCTGTGGAAATGGTACTTCCTACCAAGCCCTGAGGGGAGCCAGCAGTTCTCTGGACTTGGATTGTGGAGTATTTCAAACCTTTTGTTTTTAGCTGTGAACTTTGGTGCCAATCCCACTGATTCTGGGAAAACAGTGAAGGTTCCATCTGGAACCTTACCCCAGTAAGTCACACTACCCTTTCTTTCTTGGCCAGCCATTGTGCTTAGGACTTTACCTGGGTCAGTCCTGACACCCAGGCTGTGAACTAGGAATTATGACCCACATTGTATACATAAGGAGGTAACCTGATGAAGGTCACACAGCTGGAAGGTAGCAGAACAGGGACTCCGTGCCAGCTCAGACCCTAACATCCACACTCTTAGGGGCCCTGGGATTCCAGAAAGCCTGCAGGTGTTGGATCATCAGCCCTGGTCTCCTCAGGGCCCTACCAAGAGTGAGGCCAGTGAGAGTGGGGGGGTGGGGAGGTGGGGGAGGCTGGAGGGAGGGACTGCCTGTAAAGCTGCGTTTTCAAACCCCTGCCTGAGGGTTGGGGCTAGTTGTCAGGTACACTGGGTGAGAGGGAAGGAGAAGCAAGAAAGGGTGAAGCAGTTTTTCCTTTTTTTCAGGTCTGTCCCCAGCCAATGGCAGGTCCAACGGCCACAGGGCTGACCCCTAGAGTGACAGCCCTGGACTCACTGTGCCCTTTGCATTTGTTGAACTGGAACCTCCTCTCTGTCCTGGAACTTCTGGTTGGAGATTCCTCTGAGCTCATGGAACCTGTGAACACCAGCCCCAGTGAGCAGGTCTCTGGCCAGTGCCTGCCCCCCACCCCCCCAACTACCTGCTGACTCCTGCTTCCCAGCATCCCATACCCCCAAGTCCCAGGATGTGACAGTTCCCAGTACCTACTGCCTGTCAGGCACTGAGCTTATGCTGTTGTTCTTAGGTGCCATTGAGCTGAATCTGACTCATGGCAACCATTACGTACAACAGAACGAAACGTTGCCTGGTCCTGCATCTTCCTCACTATTACCAGCATGTTTGAGTCCAATCCATCTCACCATTGACCCTTTATTTCACCAAACATGATGTCCTCCTCCAGTAATTGATCCCTTCTGATGACATGTCCAAAACAAGTAAGTTGGACAACGTTCTGTTGTGATCCATAAGGTTTTCATTGGCTAATTTTCAGAAGTAGATCACCAGCTAGATCCTAGTCTGTCTTAGTTTGGAAGCTCTGCTGAAACCTGTCTACCATGGTGGCCCTGCTGCTATTTGCAATACCAGTGATATAGCTTCCAGTGTCACAGCAATATGCAAGCCATCACAGCACGACAAACTGACAGATGGGTAGCGATAAGATCATGCTAAAAAAACAAACCCGAGTTGCCATCGAGTTGATTCCCGTTCTGTCTTGGTCTCTGTTTTGTTCTCTCTTCTTCTTCTCCTTCTCCTTCTCTTTCTCCTTTTCCTTCTCCTTCTCCTCCACCTCCCCTCCTCTTCCTCCTTCTCTCTGATCACTTGTTCTGGAGGAGGCCGTGTCTTGAGGATCCCTATGGAGAAATCTATGTGGCAAGGAATCAAAGCCTCCTGCCCACAGTTATGTGAGCAAACTTGAAAGTGGATCCTTCAGCGCCAGTGAAAGCCTTCAGATGTCTGCCGCCCTAGCCAACTGCTTGACCACAAATGTAGAGAGACCCTGAGCCAGGACCACCCAGCTAAGCTCCTCCCTGATTCCTGACCCTCAGAAACTGTGTGAAATAATAAATACTTGTTGGTTTAAGCCACTGAGTTTTGGAGTAATTTGTTATGCAGCAATAAACAATGAATATAATAATTCAATAGACTAAACATGTGGGGAAAAATATTCTAAGCATTCCTGGCCCAGATGTCTTTCTTGGGACTTCAAGTACTTTTTGTGACTCAGACTTCTGGGCTCAGACTCCAAGATGGGGAGATGAGGAGCCAGGAACTCTGTCTAGACATCAGGAACTGGTGCCTCCACAACAGCCACAGCCTCTGTTCACTGAACCAGTCCCCCAACAGTTGCACCCAAGTCCCAGGCCCACACCTGCTGTGCAGAGAAGACTCTGGAGGCCCCTCCCCGCCACCTGCCGTGTGTCCACAGCTGCAGTGGAAATCCACTCAGGGCTCAGAGGCTAATAACAGCCTCTATTTTTGCAACACTTTCTATGTGCCAGGATATGCAAAGTGCTTTGTGTGTGTCTTTTTATTTACTCTTCCCAGTAATCTTCTGAAGATATTGTTGTTGTTGTAAGGTGCTGCTGAGTTGGTTCCAACTCATAGTGACCCTATGTACAATAGAACAAAACACTGCCTGGTCCTGTGCCATCCTCACAATCATTGCTATATTTGAGCCCATTGCTGCAGCCACTGTGTCAGTGCATCTCCGTGAGGGTCTTCCTCTTTTTCACTGACCCTCTGCTTTACCAAGCATGATGTCCTTCTTCACGGACTGATCCCTCCTGATAACGTCCAAAATACCTGAGATGAAGTCTCACCATCCTTGCTTCTTAGGAGCTTTCTGGCTGTACTTCTTCCAAGACAGATTTTTTTGTTCTTCTGGCAGTCCAACATAAATGGTGACTATACACGTGGACCTCGAGGATGGAATACACGGGAATCAAATCGACTACATCTGTGGAAAGAGATGATGGAAAAGCTCAATATCATTGGTCAGAATAAGGCCAGGGGTCGACTGCAGAACAGATCATCAGTTGCTCATATGTAAGTTCAAGTTGAAGCTGAAGAAAATTAAAACAAATCCACGAGAGCCAAAATATAACCTTGAGTATATCCTACCTTCTTCACTAACACCATAATTCTAAGGCGTCAATTCTTCAATTTTCCCTTCTCATTTTACAGTGAAGAAAACTGATACACAAGAAGCCGAAGCAAATTGTTAAGGTTGTAGAGCTACTAGGATGTGGTAGCTTTGGATTCAAATCCAAACTGAGAGGCAGGGAAGTAGCAATCCAAGACCTAAACATACTTTCCCCCCAACATCTATTTCCTGAGATTTTTTTTTTCATAGGAGAACAAGCCACACATTTTGCCATCAGAGAAAAGGCCACAAATCTCAATCCAGATTCCCTAAGGAGATCATCTAAAGAGACTGGCATATGATAACAGAGTTACCAAGAGTCTCAGAGACCATGGGAGTCCCAGAGGAGGAAACTGAGGCCCAGAGAGGGAAATGACTTTTCCAAGGACCCCTGCCACTGCTCTTTCCACCACACTGCCCTGCCTCCTGTCACACCAAGAGGGAAATGGTTTTATATGAAAGAAATATATTGGGGTAAAGGGTGCTTATGAGATGGGGGAAGGAGTGAGAAAGGGAAGACAAAAGTAATAATGCCAAATTTGAGATCTTATCATTTTTTCTGGAGTCAACCCCACAACAGCGAGGGGCTACATAAACAGCATTGCAGACAGTCCCACTGAGAACCTAGGCAGCCCCAGAGGATGTCACAGCAAAGCTCTGAGAGTGGTCCATGGCCGGGCCTAACGAAAAGCACTGCACCATTCACTTGCTGTGACCTTGGGTTACTCTATTCATTCATTCCATAAATATTTATTAACCACCTACTATGTGCCAGGCACTGTTTTAGGAGCTTGGGATATATAGCTCAAATAAAAAGATCAAAGATATCTCTCTCTATAGAGTTTCAAATATGTAGACTGAATATATAGGTTAATTTTAAAGTATCCTGGAAGTGACAGATGTTACAGAAAAACAAAAAGTTAAGCAGGGTAAGAGGATCAAGACTGGCAGCTGTGTGTATGGAGGGGGGCAGTTGAAGTATTAAATAGGGTGTTGGGTAGGTCTCTTTGAAAAGGTGACACTTGAGCAAAGACTTGAAGGACGTGAGCGAATAAGCCACATGAATATCTGGAGGAAATCATGCTAGGTAAAACACACACTGAAGTATTTAGGGATACCTCATTACCCTTTGCCGTCAAGTCAATTCCTACTCAAAGCAACCCTATAGGGAAAAGTAGAACTGCTCCATAGGGTTTCAAAGGCTGTAAATCTTTAAGGGAGAAGACGGCCACATCTTTCTCCTGTGGAGTGGCTGGTGGGTTCAAACTGCCAACCTTTCAGTTAGCAGCCGGGCGACTAACCACTGTACCACCAGGGCTCCTTAGGGGCAAAGGGGCATTATGCCTGCAACTTACGCTTAAACAGTTTAGAAAAAATTATAATATGTATATATAGATACACAGATGCATTGATAATTACTGGTAATTGGAATACGAAAGTTAGAAACAAAAAAGAAGGATCGGGAGTCGGAAAATATGGCCCAAGTGATAGAAACGATGCTTGAGACTGCATGATAGAATTTTGCAGGACCAACCACTTATTCATTGCAAATACCTTTTTTCAACAACATAAATGGTGACTATGCACATGGACCTCGAGGATGGAATACACAGAAATCAAATCGACTACATCTGTGGAAAGAGATGATGGAAAAGCTCAATATCATTGGTCAGAATAAGGCCAGGGGTCGACTGCAGAACAGATCATCAATTGTTCATATGTAAGTTCAAGCTGAAGCTGAAGAAAATTAAAACAAATCCACGAGAGCCAAAATATAACCTTGAGTATATCCTACCTGAATGTAGAGACAATCTCAAGAATAGATTTGACATATTGAACACTAATGATCAAAGACCAGATGAGATGTGGGATGACGTCAAGAACATCATACATGAAGAAAGCAAAAGGTCATTAAAAAGACAGGAAAGACAGAACAGACCAAAATGGATGTCAGAAGAGACCCTGAAACTTGTTCTTGAATGTGGAGTAGCTAAAGCAAACAGAAGAAATGATCAAGTAAAAGAGTAAAACAGATTTCAAAGGCCAGCTTGAGAAGACAAAGTAAAATATTATAATGAAATGTGCAAAGATCTGGAGTTAGAAAACCAAAAGGAAAGAACATGTATAGCATTTCTCAAGATGAAAGACTGAAGAAAAAATTCAAGCCTCGAGTTGCAGTGTTGAATGATTCTATGGGCAAAATACTGAATGACGCAGGAAGCATCAAAAGAAGATGGAAGAAATATGCAGAGTCACTGTACCAAAAAGAATTGGTCGACGTTGAACCATTTCAGGAGGTAGCATATGGTCAAGAACCGATAGTACCGAGGGAAGAAGTCCAAGCTGCACTGAAGGCATTTGCAAAAAAACAACAACAACAACAACAACAAAAAAAAACCACAACAAGTCTCCAGGAACTGACGGAATACCAATTGAGATGTTTCAACAAAATGGATGCAACACTGGAGGTGCTCGCTCGTCTATGCCAGGGAATTTGGAAGACAGTTACCTGGCCAACTGACTGATAGAGATCATATTTATGCCCATTCCGAAGAAAGGTGATCCAAAAGAATGCAGAAATTATTGAACAATATCATTAATATCACTGGCAAGTAAAATTTTGCTGAAGATAATTCAAAAGCTGTTGCAGCAGTACATCGACAGGGACATACCAGAAATTCAAGTCGGATTCAGAAGAGGTTGTGGAACAAGGGATATCATTGCTAATGTCAAGTGGATCTTAACTGAAAGCAGAGAATACATGAGAGATCTTTTCCTGTGTTATGTTGACTATGCAAAGGCATTTGACTGTGTGGATCAAAATAAATTATGGATTCCAGAACAATTAGTTGTACTCATGCAGAACTCGTACATAGACCAAAAGGTAGTCTTTGAACAGAATAAGGGGATACTGCGTGGTTCAAAATCAGGAAAGATGTGCATCAGGGTTGTATCCTTTCACCATATGTCTTAGTCATCTAGTGCTGCTGTAACAGAAATACCATAAGTGGATGGCTTTAACAAAGAGAAATTTCTTTTCTCACAGTTCAGTAGGCTAGAAGTTCAAATTCAGGGTGCCAGCTCCAGGGGAAGTCTCTCTTTCTGTTGGCTCTGAGGGGAAGGTCCTT
Organism: Trichechus manatus latirostris; assembly: GCF_000243295.1. Taxonomy (NCBI): domain Eukaryota; kingdom Metazoa; phylum Chordata; class Mammalia; order Sirenia; family Trichechidae; genus Trichechus; species Trichechus manatus. Next base: position 24,816,324 of record NW_004443951.1, on the reverse strand, counting down.
GTCATCAATCTTCCCTTAGTCTAGGAGTGTCTCTTGTGGTATGAGGTCTCCACATCTCTCTGCTTGCTTCTTTCTTTTATATCTCAAAACAGATTGGCTCAAGACGCAATCCAATATTGTAGACTGAGTCCTGCCTCATTAACGTAACTGCCCCAATCCCATCTCATCAACATCATAGAGACAGGATTTACAACACATAGGAAAATCATATTAGATGACAAAATCGTGGACAATCACACAATACTGGGAATCATGGCCTAGCCAAATGGATACACATGTTTTTGGGGGACACAATTCAATCTTTGACACCATACTTATTCAGTCTGCATGCTGAGCAAATAATCTGAGAAACTGGACTATATGAAGAAGAATGTGGCATCAGGATTGGAGGAAGACTCATTAACAACCTGTGATATGCAGATGACACAATCTTGCTTGCTGAAAGTGAAGAGGACTTGAAGCACTTACTGATGAAGATCAAAGACTACAGCCTTCAGTATGGATTACTC
>NW_004443951.1:24793105-24815646 GCF_000243295.1 Trichechus manatus latirostris | reverse complement strand
GGTCTTAAAAGCCTGTGAGCGGCCATCTAAGATACTCCACTGATCTCATCCCTTCGGGAGCAAGGGAGAATGAAGAGAACAAGATACAAGGAAAAGATTAGTCCGGAGGACTCATTGTCCACAGCTACCAAGGCCTCCACCGAACTGAGTCCAGTACAGCTAGATGGTGCCCGGCTACTACCACTGACTGCTCTGACCAGGATCATAACCGAGGGTTCTGGACAGAGCTGGAGAAGGATGTGGAGCATAATTCTAACCCACAAAAAAAAAAAAAGACCAGATTTACTGGCCTAAAGAAGACTGGAGAAACCCCGAGAGTATGGCCCCCAGACACCCTTTTCGCTCAGTGGTGAAGTCACCTCCGAGGTTCACTGTTCAGCCTGGGAGTGGACAGCCCCGTAAAACCAAATGAGACTAACGAGGTACGGGAGTCCAGTGACAAGGGCCAGAAAGCAGAAGGGGACAAGGAAGCTGGTGATAGGGAACCCAAGGTTGAGTAAGGATATTGTTGATGTGTTGTGAGATTGTTAACCAATGTCATAAAACAACATGTGTACTTCTGTTTCATGAGAAACTATTTGTTCTGTAAGCCTTCACCTGAAGTACAATAAAAAAAAATAAAAATAAAGTGTTCAAAAGCAAAGACGTCACTTTAAGGACTAAGGTACGCCTGACCCAAGCCATGGTATTGTCAGTCATCTCATATCCACGTGAAAGCTGGACAATGAATAAGGAAGACCAAAGAAGAGTTGATGCATTTGAATTATGGTGTTGGCAAAGAATATTGAATATACCATGGACTGCAAGAAGAACAAACAAACCTGTCTTGGAAGAAATATAGGCAGAATGCTCTTTAGAAGTGAGGATGGTAAGATTTCATCTAACGTCCTTTGGACGTGTTATCGAGGGACCAGTCCCTCGAGAAGGACGTTATGCTTAGTAAAGTAGAGGGTCAGCAAAAAAGAGGAAGACCCCCAGCGGGATGGATTGACACAGTGGCTGCAACAATGGGCTCAAACATAGCTATGATTCTGAGGCTGGTGCAGTGCTGGGCAGTGTTTCGTTTTGTTGTACATAGGATGGCTATGAGTCGGAACTGACTCGACGGCACCTAACAACAACAACATTATCAGTACAGTACAACAGACGTACAACGAGGACATTGGTTGTTCTGTTGTAGAATTTTCTCTCGCCTTCCATTAAGAGACCTAGGTTTGATTTCTGGCCAATGCATCTCGAGCATATCCACCATCTGTCTCTCACTGGAGGCTTGTACGTTGCTGTAACGCTGAACAGGTTTCAGTGGAGCTTCCAGACTAAGGCAGACTAAGAAGAAAGTCCTGGTGATGTACTTCCAAAAATCAGCCAGTGAAAACCCTATGGATCACAATGATCTGATCTGCAAACCCACAACCAATCATGAGAATAGACCGGGCAATTTTTTTTTTCTGTTGTGCACAGGATTTCCATGAGTGGGGGGCCAACCTGATGATGGATAACAACAACAGCATATGTAAATATGTGTGTGTACACAACACACACATGCACACACACATAGAGAGAGAGATGAGAAAGGAAATGGGTTAAAAAGTTAACATCTGGAGAATCTAGCAAGAGTATATACTATTCTTAGAAATGTTCTGTAAGTCTGAAATTTCATAACAAAAAGTTTTTTTAAAAGAGTTTATACTACTGAAAAAAAAAAATCATTCCAGGCAGAGGGAGTAGCCTGTGCAAAGACCCTAAGGCAGGAGAGTGCCTGGGTGCGTGTAAGAAACATTCTGAGTGCAGTTCCCAACCATATTTTTGGGCTCTTGGGTCCAGTCCTTGTTTGAACTTTTATCACTCAATGGCTTAGTTTCATGATGTATTAAATTCCCTTTTTTTTTTTAAGAAAAAAAAAAAACCTGTTTTTTAAACATTTTATTTTGAAATTATTATAAATTCACAGGAAGTTGCCAAAAAAAAAAAAATGTACAAAGATGTTCCATGCACATTTCACCCAGCATTCCCCAATGCTAACATCTTGCGTAACTACAGCACAAGATCAAGACCAGGAAATTAACACTGGTACAATCCATAGAACTTACTCAGATATCATCAGTTGTAAATCAATCATCTCTGTGTGTATGTATGTGCATATGTATAGTTCTATGCAATTCAATAAATTCCCTTTTTGCTTGAGCCCGTTTTAGTTGGGGTTTCTGTTACTTGCAGCTAAAAAATGTGTTGACTGATCCAAAGTGTCAGGGAAGGCTGTTCTCTGAGAAAAGGACGTTTCAGCAGAGACCTGAAGGATGAGCAGCATTTGGTCAGGTGAAGAGTGGAAGAAATGTGTTTCAGGCAGAGGGAACAGCAAATGCAAAGTCCCCAGGAAAGGAAAGAGCACAGCAGGCCCAAAGAGCTGAAGGAAGCTCTGATGGTGGTGCCAAGGAAAGGGAGGAGAAGATGGGGAGAGATGAGGCTGGAGAGGTCTGATGGAGGGCCTTGTAGACTTTGTTAAGGATCTGGGACTTTGTCTCAAGAACTTTGGGAAGTCATTGATGGGTTTTAAATAGAGATTGACTTGATTTGCCTTTTGCCACTGTTTGCATTTCTTTAACAATACTCTGGCTGCAGTAGGGGGACTGGATTGGCAATAGATAAGAATATTGCAGGGGTATCATTTAGAAAATTATTGCAGGCTTCCAGGCTAGAGGCGATGACTCTGATGGAGTGGACACAGTGGACATATAGAGATTGCATGAATATTGTGGTAGATAATCCTCCAAAGAAGGTACCCAAAGAACCATGCCTTTCAGCATTCACATCTTGTGTAGTGCCATCCCACGCTGAATCTGGAACAGCCCTGTGATCTGATTTAACTAATAGAACTCAGAGGAAGTGATGCACTGCCAGTTCTGGACCTAAGTCTTATGCAGGCCTGGCAGCTTCTGCCTTGGCCCTCTTGGGAGCCCTGAGCTGCCATGTAAGAAGCCAGCCTCCCTGCTGTGAGACTATGTGGAAGTCCTGTAAAGAGACCCTGATATGCATGGAGACAGAAAGATGCCCAGCTATTCCAGTGTCCCAGTTGAGCCTCCAGATGACCTCAGCCCCAGATGCCTTCTGATTGTAACTGCATAAGAGGCCCCAAGTGAGATCAGCAGATAAGTTGCCCAATAGAGCTTGGCCAATCCATAGACTCACGAGAAACAATAAAACAGTAATTGTTTTTAAGCCTTTGAGTTTTGGGGTGATTTGTTATGCAGCACTAGCTAGCTGAAGCAGATTGGAGAACTATTCAAGGAGCAGAAGGGAGATAGGGAAATGGAGGAAAAAGGAGAAGACAGGGTGGTGCCAAGGTTTCTGGTTTGAGTGAAAGTGGAGAAACAGGAGTGGAACAAGTTGAGGTGTTAGATGAGCAGTGAGGTTTTGGACATGTTGAGTTTGGGATGTCTGGGCTCACTATAAGGATCCCTGGTGGCACAGTGGTTAAGTGCTTAGCTGCTAACCTAAAGGTCGGTTGTTCGAACCCAGTAGCCGCTCCATAGGAGAAAGATGTGGCAGTCTGCTTCCATAAAGATTACAGTCTTGGAAACCCCATGGGGCAGTTCTACTCTGTCCTATAGGGTTGCTATGAGTCAGAATCAACTCTACAGTGATGGTTTTTTGTTGTTTTTTTTTGTTTTTTGGGGATCACAATGTCATACTCATAACAACTCTGTGAAGTGACTTGCCTAGGTTATAACCTGAGCTAGTGTCTAAGCAAGGGAACTGATTGTAAGGAACAAAATCCCACCTAAGCCAGTGTAAATGAAGGACAGTAATAGTGGTTAATGCCTATCGCATGCTAATCATGTGCATCCTTGTTCTAACCATTTTACACAGGATTACCTCTTTGCTTACTACCTCAACCCCATGAAGCAGGTAGTCTTATCCTCATTTTACAGATGAGGAAAGTGAGGCACAGAGACGTTTGGTGACTTTCCCAAGGTCACACCATTCGATAAATGGTGGAGTAAGGATTCAAAGCCAAGAATTCTGTCTCCTATGCCTGTGATATTGAGGAGTGTGCACTGCAGCCTCTGTGATGAAGGCTTTCAGAAAGGACTCAGGGTCTGTCACAGACATCAGGCATAGCTGGAAGTCTCAGAGAGAGAGGCAAATACTCTGGCTTTCTCTGGAGTAGATGTCACTGACCCTAGCTCTGACCCTATCGCCTGACCAGTCTCTGCCTCTGATCAGTCGGTTCACTGAAGGCATGTGAATGCGATGCCCAAGTGTGGGTCAATTAGCTGTGGGAGAGGGGAACAGTGAGTCCTGAGTCCTGAGGTACAAACATGGCCCAGATCCACTCTTCCTTGGGAAGGGGAAACGGTTTTTAGAGAGGAGAATTGGCTACTACAGTACTTTAGAAAGAGGGCCAGCTTGGGTCAGGCTCGCATGGCTCAGCGCTCAGTACATCAGCCTCTGCCCCTGTGAAATCCCACGGGGGATGGGGTGGAATTCTGCCAATCCCTTCCCCCTATCTTGCTTCTCCATGATCCTCTGACCCCTTCTGGGTGTTCCTCAGCTCAGGTCTCAAAATCTCCATGTAGGGCCGCTTCTTCTGTCCCTTCCCAGCATTCTTCCTCTGACCTGGTTCTGGATTTCCTCCTCTGGTCCAGTGCACCCATGGCTGGGATGATAATACTAATCACTACCACTTAGAATGCATTTGTTAATGTATGTGCTGGATACTAGGCAAGGGCTTTTACATTTGTTAACTCATGAACTCCGTATACCAACCTTAGGAAGTAAGTGCTCTTATTATACCTTTTTACAGATGAATCCACCATCCATTTGTCAGTTTGTCATAGTGTAGTGGCTTGCATGTTGCTGTGATGCTGGAATCTATGCCATCAGTATTTCAAATTTATACATACCTTGTTATGTGACCCTAATTGCTCTCCTCATACTGTGACAGTACACTCCTCCTTTCCACCCCTGATTCCCCATGTCCATTCAACCAGGGACAACCAGGGTGGGGATAGGTTTCAGTTGAGCTTTTCGACTAAGACAGACTAGGAAGAAAGGCCTGGCAACAATTGGTCTTTATTCTCCTGGAACAACAGAGGAAGAAGGAGAGTCAGGAATAGGAGGAAGAAACGGAATGTGTTGCTAATTGCCTCCATGAACAACCGCCTCCTTTTCCATGAGACCAGAAGAACTGGATGGTGGCTGGCTACCATTATTGAACCATTTGATTACTGAACATTTTGATCAAAGATTCTGTAGAAGAATCTTTGATCAAAAGGGGAAAATGTGGAATATAATGTCAATTTCTCATGGAATCTACATTTTGTGGAGCCATGGAGGCTGAATGAACCCCCAAAACTATTGCCTTGAAATAATCTCTATTGACCTAAAATAATTTTTAAACCTTAAACCAAAAATATCCCCTGAAGTCTTCTTAAAACCAAACAATAGTTTAGCCTAACTAATAAAAAATGTCTGCCTTGAGTATTATGCTCTTTTAAGAACTATTTATACAGGATCAAATTGACAATAGCAACCTGAAGATTAGTTAGGAAACTTAGGGGTCAGTGAGTTTGTGTTAATGGGGGAGTGACAACTCAGAAATGGTTGCACAACTCGAAGAATGTAATCAATGTCACTGAATTGTACACGTAGAAACTTGAATCGCTGGCTTTTTTTTTTTTTTTTTAAATTTGGTGTCTGTGTCAGTTTGGTCAATGGTTTGTCGATCTTTTCAAAGAACCAACTTTTGGCCTTGTTGATTCTTTCTATTGTTTTTCTGATCTCTATTTCATTTATTTCTGCTCTAATCTTTATTATTTTCTTTCTTCTGGTGCCTGTGGACTTCTTTTGCTCCTTTCTTTCTATTTGTTCAAGTGGTAGGGTTAATGTTTTGATTTTGGTCCTTTCTTCCTCTTTTTAAAAAATTTTTTCCCATACAAAAATTTATACATACCTTGTTATATGACCCTAATTGCTCTCCCCATACTGTGACAGTACACTCCTCCTTTCCACCCCTGATTCCTCATGTCCATTCATCCAGGTCCTAACCCTCTCTGCCTTCCCATCTCACCTCTGGACAGAAGCTGCCCATTTAGTCTCTTGTATCTACTTGAGCTAAGAGGCACACTCCTCATGAGTATCACTTTATGTCCCACAGTCCAGTCCAATCCCTGTCCAGTCCAATCCCTGTCTAAAGAGTTGGCCTCTGAAATTGTTTTAGCTCTGGGCTGATAGAGAATCCAGGGGCCATGCTTTTCGGGGTTCCTCCCTTTCTTCTTTTTTGATGTGTGCATTTATTGCTATCAATTGACCTCTAACTACTGCTTTTGCTGTGTCCCAAGGGTTTTGGTAAGATGTGTTTTCATTCTCATTTGATTCTATGAATTTTTTAAATTGAATTGGTGTATGTTTTTGCTGTGTACGTTCTCAACAACAACAAAATAAATTATAAACAAAGAAAGGCCTGGCAATCTACTTCCAAAAATTAATCAGTGAAAACTTTATGGAACACAACAGAACATTGTCCAGCTTGCTTGCTTTGGACATGTCATCAGGAGTGATCAATCACTAGAGGACAATATCATGTTTGGTGAAGTAGAGGGCTAATGAGGGTAAGGAAGACCCTCAGTGAGATGGATTGACACAGTAGCCACAATGATGGACTCGAACATGCTGGTGATCATGAGGATGATGCAGGAGCGGGCAACATTTTGTTTTGTTGTATATACAGTCTACATGAGTTGGAGTTGACTAGATGGCAGCTAACAACAACACAGATGAATAAAGTGAGGCTCGGGAAGATCTCCGCCAAGGTTACATAGCCAGTGAAGCGTGCCCCAGGAGAAGAATTGAGGCTTATCTTCCCCTGAAGTTTGTATTCCTAGCCTCTGGAGACAGTGCAGCCATCCAGCACAGGTTGGTTAATACCCCATCCTACCTTCGGGCAGAGAAGGCCTGGGGACTAGAGACTGATGCCTTCTTTGTAAGAGTACACAGCTTTGACCTCTTTGCCAGCCATGCTTCAAGTTTGTTTAGCCTAGTGGTTCTCAAAGTGTGGTCCCTGGACCAGCAGCATCAGCAGCACCTCAGAGCTTGCCAGAAGTGCAGTTCTTGGTCCCACCTCAAACCTACTGAGTCAGAAACTCCAGGGTGGGAGAACCACTCTAGGTGATTGTAAGGCAGGCCCAAGTCTGAGAAGCTCTGGAGAATGCAGAAGAGAGCTGCAGTCAACAGCCTTTTTGATTCCACTATCAGGTGGCTCCAAACAGAGCAGCTGGAGGAAGTGAGATTTTTCAGCTGAGTATGTTTCTGTTGTTGTTTTCTCATCACATTTGTCAGAAATGACTCAGGTCTGGCTTGAAAGAAGGTGTATGAATTCCTTAATTGTCACACACGATTATTATGATTTTTTTCTCACATTTGTGTTCAGTCTGGAAGAGAGTGAAAATACACACAGAGAAATCCAAACAACCACATTCAGCATCTTAGCATCTTGTCTGTCTAGGGAAGGGTTGTGACTATAATCCCCCATTGTTGACACCTGTCAGCTTTGCCTCCTTGGTGCTGGGTCTTGGGCTGGGTTCCAAAGCACAGACTGGGCCTCTGCTCTGCTGGCTGGGGAGCTTTCAGGTTTTCAGGGGACACAGACATCTCACCGATAATTAGAATTTGGGGTTTCAGGGGCTGGCCCATGGCTATGCTCCAACTTGACCCTGGGCTGCACCATTTCAGATACCTTGCCAGTGCACAGCCCTGGGTTTGAGTCTAGGCTTGCCACTTACCAACTGTGTGATTTTGGGCAAATCACTTGATCTCTCTGGGCCTCAGATTCCTTCATTGTGAAATGAGAGTAATAATTCCTGCCTTGCAGGCTTGTTGTGAGGATGGAGAAAATGTGTATAGTGTAGTGGTGCCACTCACTAGCTGTATGACCTTGGCAAATCAGTTAGGTTTTCTGTGCGTCAGTTTCTTCCCCTGCAGCATGTTGTTATTAGTTGCCATTAAGTTGACTCTGACTTATGGAGACCTTATGTGTGACAGAACGAAACACTGCCTGGTCCTGCACCATCATCACGATCACTGGTATGTTTGAGTCCATTGTTGTTGCTATTGTGTAATAACTTCCAACCTAGGGGGCTCATTTTCTAGCACTATATCAGACAATATTCTGTTGTGATCCATAAGGTTTTCATTGGCTAATTTTTGGATGTCATTATAGTACTTTACTTTGTCTTCTTGAGCCGCCCTTTCAATCTTCTGTTCAGTTCTTTTTACTTCATTATTTCTTCCTTTTGCTTTAGCCACTCGATGTTCAAGAGCAAGTTTCACAGTCTCTTCTCACATCCATTTTGGTCTTTTCTTTCTTTCCTGTCTTTTTGATGACCTCTTGCTTTCTTCATGTGTGATGTTCTTGATGTCATTCCACAACTTGTCTGGTCTTGGGTCATTAGTGTTCAACGTGTCAAATTTATTCTTGAGATGGTCTCTAAATTCAGGTGGGATATACTCAAGGTCGTACTTTGGCTCTCTTGGATTTGTTCTAATTTTCTTCATTTTCAACTTGAACTTGCATATGAGCAATTGATGGTCTGTTCTGCAGTCAGCCCCTGGCCTTGTTCTGACTGATGATATTGAGCTTTTCCATCATCTCTTTCCACAGATGTAGTCGATTTGATTGCTGTGTATTCCATCTGGTGAGGTCCATGTGTTTGTGTATAGTTGCCATTTATGTTGGTGAAAAAAGGTATTTGCAATGAAGAAGTCATTGGTCTTGCAAAATTCTATCATGTGATCTCCAGCATCATTTCTATTCCAAGGCCATATGTTCTAACTACTGATCCTTCATTGTTTCCAACTTTTGCATTCCAATTACCAGTAATTATCAATGCATCCTCATTACATGTTTGATCAATTTCAGACTGCAGAAGCTGGTAAAAATCTTCAATTTCTTCATCTTTGGCCTTAGTGGTTGGTGTGTAAATTTGAATAATAGTCGTATTATCTGGTCTTCCTTGTAGGTGTATGGATATTATCTTATCACTGACAGCATTGTACTTCAGGATAGATCTTGAAATGTTCTTTTTGACAATGAATGCAACACCATTCCTCTTCAAGCTGTCATTCCTGTATAGTAGATTACATGATTGTCCAATTCAAAATGGCCAATACCAGTCCATTTCAGTTCATTAATGCCTAAGTATCAATGTTTATGCTTTCCATTTCATTTTTGACGATTTCCAATTTTCCTAGATTCATAGTTTGTACATTCCATGATCTGATTATTAATGGATGTTTGCTGCTGTTTCTTCTCATTTTGAGTTGTGCCACATCAGCACATGAAGGTCTCAAAAGCTTGACTCCATCCATGTCATTAAGGTCGACTCTACTTTGAGGAGGCAGCTCTTCCCCAGTCATCTTTTGAGTGCCTTCCAATCTGGGGGGCTCATCTTCCGGCACTGTATCAGACAACGTTCTGCTGCTATTCATGAGGTTTTCAATGGTTTATTCTTTTCAGAAGTGGACTGCCAGGTCTTTCTTCCTAGTCTGTCTTAGTCTGGAAGCTCAGCTGAAACCTGTCCGCCATGGGTGACCCTGCTGGTATCTGAATACTGGTGGCATAGCTTCCAGCATCACAACAACATGCAAGCCCCTACAGTACGACAAACTGACAGACACGTGGGAGCAAGGATGGCGAGACTACGTCTTACATACTTTGGACATATTATCAGGAGGGATCAGTCCCTGGAGAAGGACATCCTGCTTGGTAAAGTACAGGGTCAGAGAAAAAGAGGAAGACCCTCAGCGAGATGGATTGACACAGTGGCTGCAACTATGGGCTCAAGCATAACAACGATTGTGAGGATGGCGCAGGGCCAGGCAGTGTTTCATTCTTCAGTAGATAGTGTTGCTATGAGTTGGAATCGACTCGACGGCACGTAACAACAACAACAATTTTTGGAAGTAGATCACTAGGCCTTTCTTCCCAGTCTGTCTTATCTGGAAGCTCCACTGAAACCTGTCCAGCATGAATGATCCTGCTGATATTTGAAATAGTTTCCAGCATCATGGCAACGTTCAAGCCACCATAGTACGAAAAAATGACAGACAGGTGGCGGCAACTTAACATGGGGTTACTAATAGTACATATCTCATAGGGTTGTTGTGAGGTTAAAGGTATAAGGTAGTCCCCGACTTACAATGGGGTTCCATTCCAACAACTACTCCGTCATAATTAGGTTCTGATGCAAGTTGAATACCTCATTTTTTTTGTAGTTTTCATTATCATTGTCTTTTATTATCAGTGTCTTTATAAATTTGATCTTTGTCTGAGAATGATAACATCAGCAAATTACATGCTGCAACATTGTATGTGTACATATTACTAATGATAAGATGTAGGAAAAAAAAACACAGATGGTTTTAAGTGTGGTTTGTCGTAACTCAAATACGTTGGAAGTCGGAGACTACCTGTATCTTACAACAGGGTTTCATGATAATAAGCACTGTAGCAACTTTAGCTATTATTATTATATTCAGAACATGGCACAGTGCCTGGCTCATAGTAAATAATCAATAAATGATGGCTACTGCTATTACTTTGTTAGTTTCATTGTTACCCTGCTGACAGCTCTGACCTTGTGATGCCCAAAGGCTTCTTTCTGTTTCTGGTCTCTAGTTATTTCAGGGTCTCCATTTCACTGATGCCTTCAGGCAGTCTGCAGTGCTGATTTGGGGTTGGCGCCCTTTCTGCCCATTCATCTGATGTTTGATCCTGGGTTCCAGCCACCACTCAGGTCTTCTGCCATTTGCTCTTGGCCTGGCTGCATGCCCTGTTCCTGGGGCTCACCTCACCGGGGTAGAGTCAGACAGACCAGAGGTAAGCCCCAGTTCTTTCACTTGGAGCCCTGGGGGCACAGTGGTTAAGAGCTAGGGCTGCTAACCAAAAGGTTGGCAGTTTGAATCCATCAGCTGCTCCTTGGAAACCTTATGGGGCAGTTCTACTCTCAGACACAAGATTTAGGCCTAATATTCTCATCTGTAAAATGGGGCTAATAATATTTCTCTTGCAGAGTTGCCCCAAAGATTAAATGCAATCATGTGTTTTTAGATATCCAGTGTGGTACCTAGCACACTACAGGTACTCAGTAAATGTTTATTTACTTCCCTGTCCATCTCTCCCCATGGAGTAAATCCTATAATTATTCTGAACTAGTATCCTGATCTGTAAAAGGGGGAAGTAACCCTTCCTCCCTGTGGCAGAGACTGCCAGTTGCCACCCAATATCCAGTCTCCCTTTCGTCTTTAGTATTTTGACTTTATACTTGTGTATACTAGAGCAGCAAGGTTCACCTCTCTTTCAGCTAGGTGTTGTCATGTATACAAGTTTTGGCCAATGATATGAAAAGAAGTGTTGGGTGGAATTTGGGGATGGCCGCTTAAAGGGACCCTTCCTCTTTCTTTCTTTTCTCTGCCTGGAATATGCAGGGTTGGTATTTAAAATATTTAACAATCAGATGGCACTGACCAATCAGAAACAATACTGACTGTGAACAACTTTTCTGGCCACACTTGTGTATGTTATTGTTGTTAGTTGCCGCTGAGATGGCCCCTGGCTCATGGCAACCCCATGCACAATGGAACAAAACGCCATCTGATCAGTTGTGGGTCGGACCATTGTGACCCATAGGGTTTTCATTGGCTGATTTTCAGAAGTCAATTGCCAAGCCTTTCTTCCTAGTCCATCTTAGTCTGGAAGCTCCACTGAAACCTGTTCAGCATCATAGTAACACACCAGTCTCCACTGACAGATGAGCGGTGTCAGTGCCTGAGGTGTGTTGGCGGGGAATCGAACCCAGGTCTCCTGCATACAATGTGAGAATTCTACCACTGAACCATCAATGCCTCATACACTTGTGTATTCTGGCTAAATATTAGACCTGGGAATGTGGCTGGAGCTCCAGCAGCCATTTTTGACCATGAGAGAAACCTTGAGGATAGAAGCCATGAGTCGAGGATGGCAAAGTTGAAAGAGAGGAGGGGCCTTGATCCCTGATGACTTTGTGGAGCTGTCACACCAGGCTTGGACTGCCCATCTTCAGCGTTATACTACACACATAGTAGAAAAAACCCATATTTACTTATGGCTCTGTCATTTTGACTTTTGTATTTTCCTCAGCCAAACCTAAACTTAACTGATATCCAACCCATAAAGTATTGGGAAGCCCAAATGAAATGAGGAACAGGAAAGTATTTTACAAATTCTGCAGTTCTATGCACATCCCGTTGCCATCGAGTTGATTCTGACTCATAGTGACCCTATAGAACAGAGTAGAGCTTCCCCATAGGGTTTCCAAGGCTGTAAAGCATTTTTTTTTAAATTGTACTTTAGATGAAGGTTTACAGAACAAATAGTTTCTCATTAAACAGTCAGTACACATATTGTTTTATGACTTTGGTTAACAACCCCACAGCATGTCAACACTCTCCCTTCTCGACCTTGGAGGACCCTTTTTTTGGTGAAAATATACATAGCCAAAGTTACACCATTTCAAATGTTTCTACGTGTACAATTCAGTGACATCGATTACATTCTTCCAGTTGTGCTGCTATTCTCACTATCCTTCTCCAAATTATTCCATCACTATTATCTTCAACTCTCTGCCCCCTAGGCTTCCCATCAAACCTTTTGAGCTATTGTCAATTTGATCTCACATAGGTAATTCTTCTCTTTTTTTTGTACTTTAGATGAAGGTTTGTAGAACAAATAGTTTCTCATTAAGCAGTTAGTACACATATTGCCCTATGACAATGGTTAACAACCCCATGACATGTCAACACTGTCCCTTCTCATCCTTGGGTTCCCTATCACCAGCTTTCCTGTCCCCTCCTGCCTTCTAGTCCTTGTCCCTGGACTGCTCTGTCCCATTAGTCCCGTTTTGTTTTATGAGGCTGTCCAATCCCTGGCTGAACAGTGAACTTTGGGAGTGACTTCACCACTGAGCTAAAAGGGTGTCTGGGGGCCATACTCTTGGGGTTTCTCCCGTTTGTCAGGCCAGTAAATCTGGTCTTTTTTTTTGTGAGTTAGAATTTTGTTCTACATCAAGGCTGTAAATCTTTATGGAAGCAGACTGCTGCGTCTTTCTCCTGTCGAGTGGCTAGTGGGTTCAAACCACTGACCTTTCAGTTAGCAGCCGAGTGCTTAACCACTGTACCACCAAGGCCCTCTTTCTATGAACATAAAAGCAAAACCAAACTCACTGCTGCCGAGTCGATTCCGTCTCACAGTGACCCAATAGAACAAAGTAGAACTGCCCCATAGGGTTTACAAGGAACTACCAACCCTTTGGTTAGTAGCTGATTTCTTAACCACTGTGCCACCAGGCCTTGGAAACCCTATGGGGCAGTTCTACTCTGTCCTATAGGGTAGCTATGAGTTGGAATTGACTCGATGGCAACTGGGTTTTTTTTTGTTTGTTTGTTTTGATGCCACCAGGGCTCCTTCTATGCACATAGAAGGCATTAAAATAATTTTTAAAATTTTGATGAATGTATACACAACCAAAGATACATCATTTCAACAATTTATACATATACAATTCAGTTCCATTGGTTACATTCTTCAAGTTTTGCTACCATTCTCACTATCCTTTTCCAAATTATTCTACCACCATTATCCTAAACTTACTGTTCCCTAAGCTTCCCATCCAACTTTTTGAGTTGCCATTGTCAATTTGATCTCACATAGGTAATTCTTTAAAAAACCGCAACGATCAAAGCAGACATTCTTTACTAAGACTTCAGGGGATAGTTTTGGTTTAAGGTTTAAAGATTAAAGATTATCTCAGGACAATAGTTTCAGGGGTTCATCCAGCCTCAGTGGCTCCAGAAAGTCTAGATTCCATTGAGAATTTGAAATTCTGTTCCACAACATATAAGGCAATTTTATTTTTGCATTATTTGTAACTATGATTGTGACTGGTTTAGGAAAAAGAGGTTGAAATGGGCTGTGATGATCCTGGCCAGAGGTCAGAGGCTCTTTGCCTTCCTTCAGCTCTATGTTCTTGAGGGCTCTATAGCATTCACAGATGCAGAGATAATAGCAGCACCCCAAAAGACTGGCAAGAAAAGAGGATGCCAGCTGTTGGGCCAGATGTCAGCAGGGTGTTTGGGTGACTTTTGTTGAGCTGGAGTCAGAATTCTCAGCTGTTGGTTGGCATTCAAGCATAAGGGTTAAAGGTCAGGACAGACTTGGGTTTAAATCTGGGCTCCACCCTTACTTGCTGTGTGACCCTGAGTAAGTTACTGAACTTCTCTGAGCCTCAGATTCCTCATCTATAAAATGGGAACAATTATAGCCCCTGTGACCTAGGGTTGTCATGGAAATTCAATGACATCACATACCCAGTAGGGAAAAAAGACAAAGCCCCAGCCTATCTGTACCCAGTTCAGTATGCAGATTTTTTTTTCTGCTCTGATTACTTGCCCTTGACTGATTACAAATTGACAGGCTGGATTCTGGTTCATTCCGTCTTTCCTTTATTGATTCATTCAGTCAGCAACTAGTGCCTACTGAATCAAAAGTGCCTAGGCGATGAAAAGAGTGAGCGGGGCAGACCTAGACCTCAGCATTCAAATGCAGTTGGCTCAAAAAATGATTAAAAAAAAAGTAGAACCAGAGTTTGAGGGCCTCTCCCTACCCCTTACTCTTATCTTCTTTTCTTGACGGCTTCCCTTAAGGTTTCTGCCATGGCCATCCTGGTCTACCCCATCCCAGTCAGTACATGGTTTCTGTCAGGAGGTCTTAAGTCACTAATTTATAAAACCAAACCCACTGCTGTTGAGTTGATTCTGACTCACAGCGACCCTATGGAAAACAGAGTAGAACTGCCCATGGGGTTTCCCAGGCTATAATCTTTACAGAATCAGACTACCACATCTTTATCCCTCAGAGCTGCTGGTGGGATCAAACTGCCAACCTTTCAGTTAGCAGCTGAGCACTTAACCATTGCGCCACCATGATTCCTCACTAATTTATACTATGGTGCAAATGACTACCAATGCCTCAAAGCATGGACCTACAAATGACCCCTGTTATGAATCTGACTGCCTACTAGAAGACAGTTCCTGTGCATATAAAGCAAGAAGGTTCCAGGTAGAAAGGCCCAGAGAAATTATTCAGTCTGAACCCTTTCAATTCACAGGAAGAAATCAAGCCAGGCAAAAATGATCCAGGTCCAGGGAGGGTGACCCAGCCAAAGTCACCCAGTCATGTGGCCAGCCTGGGTGGGGAGCAGAAAGCAACTCTCCTGGACTCCATACTCACTGCCTTGCACCACCTGTGTACTGAGCATTTTCTGACTAGTCCGTGCAAGGTGCCCAGAGAGCTACTGAGTCAAGACAGGAAGTGCCTCTGTCTTTCAAGAAGCCTACAGCCTGACAGGGGACATGAACACATATGGTAGCTCAAAAGACCTTTTGGCCCCACTGATTTGAGATGCTGCCTTCATTGTATACTAACTTCTCCAGTATGCATAAAACTGTTCTAGACTCTGTTCTGTTATACCGCTGTCTCTTCCTGCATCAACACTATAGTGTTTTAAATAATAAAGCTTTATAAAATATTTTAGTATCTGGTAGCAGAAGTCTTTTTTCTTCTTTTTCTAGACTGTCTTGGCTATTCTTTTACTGTTCCAGGTGAACTTCAGAATTAGCTTTTGAGTAACCTAGCCATTGAATCTTCTTGAGCACTCTGTTTATGCCATGTTCTGGGCATTCTGAGGTGTCAGGCACTCTATTTCTGCCCTCAGGAGCTCACAAGCTAGCTGGCAAGTATAACCAAACAACAAGTGTAAAGCAACAACAGGAATCTCACGCTATAGGCAACAAAAGCCAAATGAATGAGGAATCCAGAAGAAATAAGTGCTGTGAGTTCCAATGTTCCTTGGGGCTAGGAAAGCCATGGAAGGCTCAACAGAGGAAGTGACATTTATACTGTACTTTGATGGATGAGCAGGAGTTTGTCAGGTATAGAAGAAAATAAATGTTTTGAGTTGAGGAAGTCAGAGAAAACTTCTTGGAGATGATATATTTCACTTTAGAAGTGAGTAGGAGTTTGCCAGATTAAGAAGGCAGAATAAAGAATGGAGCCCGAGATGGGAAAGTCACAAGAATGCTCTCTGAACACATTTTAGCTCTGTTTTGAGCTGGAGGAATCAGAGAAGGTGCTTGAAAGCGATTTTTTTTTAAAAAGGATTTTATTATAAAAGTAATACAAGGAGATGACATTTGACCTGGGCTTTGAGGAATAAGCAGCAGTTCCCGGGGCAGAGGAGAGAGGCAGCACTGAGTTGTGTGGTAGGCACAAAACAAAACGCTTCTCGGGAGCAAACAGAAAATCTTCCGGCTTCCGGACCACTTTCTACGATCCAAGATCCAGGATCTGAGGGTCCTACTCACGTGGGCGCTCAGGGTTCAGTGTCGAGCCCTGCAATTCGGATTTCCTCACGTGGGTTTAACCACAGAGAAGAATCGGCTGACAGCACTGAGGCGCCGGTTTGCGGAGCCGGAGGGCAACGCTGAATGCTTTATGTCGGAATCCACCAATAGGATGGTGGCAAACGGTTACCAGGGCTACGGAGGGGGCGGCAGCGGGGAGGCGGGGCCTGTGTCCTAGGGGCGGGGCCTAGGCGGGGCTTATATAGCTGGCGGCGGGCGGAAGGCGGGGTGTGGGGTCGGTGGCTGCTGGGCGGGCGGGGCGCAGGCCGCTGGGCCCGAGCCGGGGGGAGCGAGTGAGCGGAGGCGCCGAGGATCCGGTTCACTCGCTGGGGAGACCCATGGGCCGAAGCCGTGTAAATGCGTTTTAAGGCGAGTGCGGGGGAGGGAGTGGCTTTGGCAGCCTCCGGGAGCGGGCGTCCTTGGCTCCAGTGCTGACTTGCCCACCCCCCTCGCCTCTCTTGCCTCCCTCAGCAGGGGCCTCGGCTCCGCAACTGCCACTCCTCCTCGGGGTGTTGCACAAGTTTCGAGGTCACCGGCGACCCCCCCTAGCAGCACACCTGGCTCTGACCCCCGCGAAGGAGGACGGGGCTTGGTAAGGGGATGGGGCGGGGGGAGCAGGACCTCGGCCCTGCACTCGGGAGGGGTCACTCGGACAGAACCTCAACCTTTCGTTCTCGCTAGGAGCCCCCAGCAGCCCCCACCACCCTGGGGCGCCCCCAAATGCGCTTAGAATCCTAGCACAGGAGGACTAGTCAGGCCCCCATTGACAAATGAGAAAACTGAGGCTATGAGAGGGGACGAAGCGGACCCAAAGCCCTGCAGCAGAGAGTAGAGTCGAACCTAGGCTTCTGCTTCGCGTGGCTAAACGCAGTCTCTAGGTGGATGTGGTGATGACTGAGGGTCGTAGAACCTTCCCTACTTAAGCTTCTCAGCTGTCCTTCTCCTTCTCTTTCATTCTTTCCCTCATTCCTGGAATTTCAGAGGTGATAAGTTATCTCCAAACAATCCCTCCATTTTACAGATGGGACAGCTGAGGCTTGGAGACGCCGTGACATCAAGGCATACGATGCCTTGTCCCAGTCTAGAATCCAGGATTCTTGCCCATCCCCACCTTTTCCATGAACCTAAGTTCCCCAGGCTTGTGCTGGGAGCGGGGTGTGGTGGGACTGGGCACCCTGGCCTGAGAAGGTGGGGGAGGGGGCAGCGGAGTCCAGGCCCCCCATCGACCCTCTTCCTCTGCTCCTAGTGTGTTGCATGCTTTCTAAGGCGGCAGCAGCAGCAGCAGAGGCGGCTCCATCCAGCCCGTGGGCTCCTGCTCCTCATCGGCATGGCTGGCTACCTGAGTGAATCAGACTTTGTGATGGTGGAGGAGGGCTTCAGCACCCGAGACCTGCTGGAGGAGCTCACTCTGGGGGCGTCACAGGCCACCACGGTGAGGGCTGGTGGCAGGGGTGGGTGGCCTGTTCCCTGTGCAGGCCCCGCTGCCTCTGGAGGGGCCCCCAGGACCCTCATCTCTTTCTTCACTTACTTGGTCTTCAGCCTTTTCTGTCTGCAAGGGAGGGACTCATTTTTTCCCCAGTTCCTGGTCCTTGTCCCCAAACCTGTCCCTCCTTTTGTGCTCCCACCATCATTTACCCAGTCCTGTAGGCCAGAAACCTGGGAGTCCTCCTCTCCTCCCCCGTGTCCCTCACCTCCCACATCTGGGCATCACCAAGCGCTGTGAATTCTGCCTCAAATAACTCTCCCTTGTGCTCTTCTGGAATCTCACTGCAGAGTTTAGTCCTCCTCCCTGTAAAGGCCCCATAACCACCTCTCTAACCACCTCCCTGCCTCATCACACCTCCTCCAACTATATCACAGTCCTGGCCAAAACTACAATTCTTTAGCAGTTCTCCACTGCCTACAGAATCAAATCAGAACTTCTCTGCATGGCATGGGGAGGCCTGCCTGCCTTCATAGCCCCATTTCTGGCTTCTCCCACAGTGTACATTATGCTCCATCAGAGCTGAGCTACTCAGCTCATACATCTAGTGATGCCATGCCTTTGCCCAGGCTGTGCCCTCCGCCTGGACCTCCCTTCTCCCAGCCCCTCTCCCTTACCTATTTCTGGTCATTCCTTAGTTCTCATCCTTTTCCTGATTGCCTCATGCAGAGTTAGCATTTTCTTTCTTCATGGCACTCCCACTACACTTTGTAGAAACTCCCATCTAACATTCGTTCAGTGGACTTGAAATTGCTTAAGGAGTTCCTTCTCTTCCAGACACAAGCCCCTTCTGTGCTAGAGCCCTGTCTGGTCATCTCTGTTCCTTAGAATATTGTCTGGCACCAGTGGGCATCAGTAAAAAAGTGTTGCATAAAAGGGAAACCGAGTTCCAGGGAAGGTTTAAGTAATGTCTCACCCTCAGCCTCATACATTCTCAGCCTTCAGCAAATCTGCGATGACCAGTTATCCATAGGGTTGGATTGCAGTGGCAGTGGGACTACTTCAGGGCCTCATTGAGCGCCTACTATGTGAAAGGCAGTGGCTGTAGACCATAGATGTGGCTTCTGCCTAAAATGAATTTGCCCTATTCTGGAGAAGACAGATGTATATACAGCTCTGATACTTTGGAAGCACGTGCAAAATGCAGTGGCAGCATCCACGGCAGAGCTGCCTTATCTGTTTGTGGAAGGTGGCATTTGAGCTGAAACTTGAAGGTAGATTAGGATTTTGCCAGACAGAAGTAGGCGAAGGGTATCCTAAGTGGAGGACCTAGCAGGAACAAAGGCTTGCAGGTGGAAAGATGATACAGCCTGCAGCTGGAGCTTGAGCTGCATCAGGGGAGGGACTGGGGGTGGACCACAGGCGCCCGAGGCAGTTATAGAGCAGAGTAGCATTGTGGCCAGAGCTGAGCTTGGGTTGAGTGCTTGGGGACGATGGATGGCATGGACAGGGAGGGAGGTGGGTAGAATCTCATACCCACCCCTCTTGTCACACAGGGCAAGGTTGCTGCTTTCTTCGTGGCTGACCTGGGTGCCATAGTGAGGAAGCATTTTGGCTTTCTCAAGTGCCTGCCGCGAGTCCGGCCCTTTTATGCAGTCAAGTGCAACAGCAGCCCGGGTGTGCTGAAGGCACTGGCTGAGCTGGGGCTGGGCTTCAGCTGTGCCAACAAGGTGAGCCCCCTGCCTCCTGCCGGTGTGCTGAACCTGGCTGCCTACTGAGCATGCACATGGATGGGCTGGTGCGGGTGGGCCCTGGGGAAGCAGGAGTGACCTGCAGCTGGCCCCTGCCCTCTGACGGGAGGTAGGGGGGGAAAAATGAGGAGCTCTGAGCGTGGATTTTGCCATCCTTAAAGTTCCAGTTTGGAACCTTGTGTGTCCCTAGGTGAATGGGCCACCTTTTTAATGGAGATTTTCAAACTTCTTGGCATACAGCTATACATGGTATTCTTCTAATTAAAACAAAACAAAACAAAAAAGCCTTCATATCATTGGTTTTATTTTATTTTTTCTTCTATAATCTTAATATGTGACTGTATTCTCTTAACTAATCCTTTTAGGTTTTCTTGTGTGTGTGTGTGGATTCTGCTGTTTTCTAATTTGATTTCTGTTGGTGCCTTAATTCTCTCCTGCTCTCTTTTGATTTACTTTGCATATATACTGTCATTTAATATTCCTTCCCCAAATATTCATTGAACTCCTACAATGTGCTAGTGACTGCTAGGTTAGGCTGGCAGTACAGTGTTTAGTAGGACTCAGTTGTCCCTGAGTTGAATGCTTGATTCATCTATTTTCGACCTGTTCTTACTTAATGATAAAAGCCTTTAAAGCTGTACGTTTTCCTCAGAGTACAGCTCTGGACATATCTCATTTATTCATTCAGCAAATATTTATTGAGCACCTACTATGGGGCCAAGTACTATTCTAGGTGGGGATTTAGCAGTGACCAAAGTAAAACAAAAGCCCTTTCCTCATAGGACTTGCTTTCCAGAAAATAAACAAGTCAAAGAATTAAAATATGTATTTTAGGTGGATTTAAAGTATGTATTTTAGATGGTAAATGCCGTGGAGGGACGGGAGGACTGCAATTTTAAATAGTTTGACCAGGGAAGGCTGCTCTGAAATTTGAATATAGACCTGAAGGAAGAAGAGGATCAAGCTATGTGGTTAACTAGGGGGAGAGTGTTCTAGGCGGGTAACAGCAAGTGCAAAGGCCCTGACATGGGCGCATGGCTGTGTGCATCGGTTTGTGATATTGTCGTTACTGTTATTTTCTTAATGGTTGGCAATGGTTGTTCCGAGAGGGAGCCCCTTTTAAACCCTGGTGAGCAATATGGCTGGATGTTGTGAGGAGAGTTCTAGAAAGGCTTCCTGGAGGAGAAAGGAGGAGAGCTAGCATGGGCAGGATGACAGGGCAGGAGGATATTTCGGGTGGGAGAGAGGTGTGCACCAGGATGGGATGGGCAGAATGAGCAGGTGAGCTCATTGTCAGTGCTCTCAGTACCAGATAAGTCTCTCCTTCTTGTCATCTGCAAAGCCTCTTTGAATGAGCCCTTGCTTCGCATACCTCATTTGGTGTGTGTCTTACCTAAAGCCCGGTGAGGTGCATAACAAAACAAAAAATCAGGTGCCTTCGAATTGATTCCAACTCATGGCAACCCCATGTGTTGCAGAGTAGAACTGTGTCTCATAGGGTTTTCAAGGCTGTGTCCTTTTGGAAGCAGATTGCCAGACCTCTGGGTGGGTTGAAACTGCCAGCTTTCCTGTTAGTAGTTGAGCGCTTAACTGTTTGTGCCACCCAGGGACTCCTTGTGAGGTGCATAAAACCAAACCCAGTGCCGTTGAATCAATTCCGACTCATAGTGACCCTATAGGACAGAGTGGAACTGCCCCATAGGGTTTCTAAGGAGCGACTGGTAGAGTTGAACTGCCCACCTTTTGGTTAGCAGCTGACTCTTAACCACTGCACCCCTAGGGCTCCATAGGGGGAGTTATTTCCATTTTACAGCTGAGGAAACCCGGGGCCCAGTTGCACACACCTTGCTGGTAAAGAGCCAGGACTTTCCTCCTTGCTGCTGCCTGCAGCACACTGGGCCTTCTCCACTCTGGGTGAGGAAGGGGAGCCTTTTCTGACCCCTTAGTCCACGAATGAAGAGCAGGAACAAACCCCACGGACAGCTTCCTCAGCTTCTGGAAACCCAGGGGTGAGGCACTTGGCCCTCTAGCCTCAGGGCCTTTCCTGCAAAGGTTGGATTGTTGGGTGTGAAGCTTAGAAAGATCTTGAAAGTTGGGGATGTTTAAAGCAGCTACCAGCTTGCTGAGTGCTTATGTGATGCCAGGCGTTTTGCCAAGCGTTTTCTGTACATGGTCTTACTTTATTCTTGTAACAGCCCTGTGAGGTCATTATTACCAGGATTCTGACAACAACCCTGTGAGGAAGCATTTAGTATATAAAGAAGAGAGGCATGGATGTTGAGCGACTTGCCCAGGGTCAAGTACTGGGAAGTGGCAGCATCAGTATGGGAATGCGGTCTCGGCTCCATCACTACTGTCTTTTCCAACATCCTTGGGACAGGGATGGCTTAGGTGAGACTTGGCAGGCCAGTGGCGGGTGCCCTTGGCTAACTGCAAGGGTAAGGAGAAGCCAGTCCCTTTCCTGGTGGGTGGGACCTTGAAGACCCTTCAGTGCATTTAGGAGAAATGGCTCCTGGAATGCACAGCTTTTCTTGGAAGGCCGAGGCCGCCCTCTTCTGGTCAGCTGTGTCGTGTGGCCATCCTTAGCAACACCTTGCCTTAGCAGACATAGATGGAGGCAGGGGCATGAGCCACAGAGCCTACAGACATGCATCGGATAGGCTCCAGGGCCACGCCTTGCACAGGAGCACTGGTGCACTCACCCACCTTCTCAAGGACCTTGTGCCATCTCTCATGCCCCCACCTCTTGCCCTCTCTCTCTTTTTTTGTTCTCTTGGTAGTTTTTTTTTTTTTTTAAACTGTGATTTAGGTGAAAGTTTACAGCTGAAGTTAATTTCTCATTCAAAAATTTATACACATATTGTTTTGTGACA